>NW_027422598.1:369567-422067 GCF_048934315.1 Petromyzon marinus
TGTGTGTGTGTCTGTGTGTGTGTGTCTGTGTGTGTGTCTCACTCTGTGTGTGTGTCTGTGTGTGTCTCTCTGTGTCTCTGTGTGTGTCTCTCTGTGTGTGTCTAGGCTGTGTTTGGTGAGGAGGTTCCGATGAACAGCCACTCTGACTGTGTGTGTCTGTGTGTGTCTCTGTGTGTCTCTCTGTGTGTGTCTCTGTGTGTCTCTCTGTGTGTGTGTCTCACTCTGTGTGTGTCTGTGTGTGTCTCTAGGCTGTGTTTGGTGAGGAGGTTCCGATGAACAGCCACTCTGACTGTGTGTGTCTCTGTGTGTGTCTCACTCTGTGTGTGTGTCTGTGTGTGTCTGTGTGTGTGTCTGTGTGTGTGTCTGTGTGTGTGTCTCTGTGTGTGTCTCACTCTGTGTGTGTGTCTGTGTGTGTCTGTGTGTGTGTCTCTCACTCTGACTGTGTGTGTCTGTGTGTGTGTGTGTCTCTATCTGGGTGTGTGTCTGTGTGTGTCTCCAGGCTGTGTTTGGTGAGGAGGTTCCGATGAACAGCCACTCTGACTGTGTGTGTCTGTGTCTGTGTGTGTGTCTCTGTGTGTGTCTCACTCTGTGTGAGTGTCTGTGTGTGTGTCTGTGTGTGTCTCTCTGTGTGTGTCTCTCTGTGTGTCTCTCTCTGTGTGTGTCTGTGTGTGTCTCACTCTGTGTGTGTCTGTGTGTGTCTGTGTGTGTGTCTCCAGGCTGTGTTTGGTGAGGAGGTTCCGATGAACAGCCACTCTGACTGTGTGTGTCTGTGTGTGTCTGTGTGTGTGTGTCTGTGTGTGTCTGTGTGTGTGTCTGTGTGTGTCTCCAGGCTGTGTTTGGTGAGGAGGTTCCGATGAACAGCCACTCTGACTGTGTGTGTCTGTGTGTGTCTGTGTGTGTGTGTCTGTGTGTGTCTGTGTGTGTGTCTGTGTGTGTCTCCAGGCTGTGTTTGGTGAGGAGGTTCCGATGAACAGCCACTCTGACTGTGTGTGTCTGTGTGTGTCTGTGTGTGTGTGTCTGTGTGTGTCTGTGTGTGTGTCTGTGTGTGTCTCCAGGCTGTGTTTGGTGAGGAGGTTCCGATGAACAGCCACTCTGACTGTGTGAGCCTCAGTCGCTTTGTCGTGGGCCGGCTGCTATGGGACCAGAGCACGGCCACAGAATACTCACACCCCACTGTGCCTCACCTGTACAGGGATGGTGAGTTACTCACCACACTCACCACACACTCACCACACTCACCACACACTCACCAATCACTCATACACACACTCATACACTCACACCCCACTGTGCCTCACCTGTACAGGGATGGTGAGTTACTCACCACACTCACCACACTCACCACACACTCACCAATCACTCACCAATCACTCACACACACACTCATACACACACTCATACACTCATACACACACTCATACACACACTCAC
Source organism: Petromyzon marinus (assembly GCF_048934315.1). NCBI lineage: Eukaryota > Metazoa > Chordata > Hyperoartia > Petromyzontiformes > Petromyzontidae > Petromyzon > Petromyzon marinus. The sequence continues at coordinate 370,999 of NW_027422598.1, forward strand.
ACACTCACACCCCACTGTGCCTCACCTGTACAGGGATGGTGAGTTACTCACCACACACTCACCACACACTCACCACACTCACCATTCACTCATACACACACTCACACACTCACTCATACATACACTCATACACACACTCACTCATACACTCACACTCTCATACACACCCCACTGTGCCTTACCTGTACAGGGATGGTGAGTTACTCACCACACTCACCACACACTCACCACACTCACCATTCACTCATACACACACTCACACACTCACTCATACATACACTCATACACACACTCACTCATACACTCACACACACACTCACTCACTCATATACACACTCACACACTCACACCCCACTGTGCCTCACCTGTACAGGGATGGTGAGTTACTCACCACACTCACCACACACTCACCACACTCACCATTCACTTACACACTCACTCATACACTCACCAATCACTCATACATACACTCACTCATACACACACTCACACACTCACACCCCACTGTGCCTCACCTGTACAGGGATGGTGAGTTACTCACCACACTCACCACACACTCACCACACTCACCACACTCACCACACACTCACCATTCACTTACACACACACACTCACACCCCACTGTGCCTCACCTGTACAGGGATGGTGAGTTACTCACCACACTCACCACACACTCACCACACTCACCACACACTCACCAATCACTCATACACACACTCACACACTCACACCCCACTGTGCCTCACCTGTACAGGGATGGTGAGTTACTCACCACACTCACCACACACTCACCACACTCACCACACACTCACCAATCACTCACACACTTACTCACACACTCACACACACACTCATACACTCACTCACTCACTCACACCCCACTGTGCCTCACCTGTACAGGGATGGTGAGTTACTCACCACACTCACCACACACTCACCACACTCACCATTCACTCATACACACACTCACTCATACATACACTCATACACACACTCACTCATACACTCACACACACACTCACTCACTCATATACACACTCACACACTCACACCCCACTGTGCCTCACCTGTACAGGGATGGTGAGTTACTCACCACACTCACCACACACTCACCACACTCACCATTCACTCATACACACACTCACCATTCACTTACACACACACACTCACACACTCATATACACACTCATACACTCATACACACACTCACACACTCACTCATACATACACTCATACACACACTCATATACACACTCACATACTCACACCCCACTGTGCCTCACCTGTACAGGGATGGTGAGTTACTCACCACACTCACCACACTCACTCACCACACACTCATACACTCATACAACAACCGCCATTCGCCACTAAGTGGCGGTGACGTCACCACGACGCTTGTGCCAGGCTATGTGCACCCTGAGGCCACGTGAAGTGTCGAACGCCCGCTGGCAGGAGGTCACGGGGCAGACCCAGGTGCCACGGGTCGACTGACTGAGATGACTGGCTGATGCACCACCTGTGCCCCCTACTGTGCCAACCTGCTGTGCTTTAGCCACCCGGCGCTCCGCTCGCTGTTGTGAGCATCGCTCCTCCGCCCTCCGTTGTTGTTGGAGGGCGACTGCCTCCAACTGCCCAGTAGCATCCTTCACGAGCCTCCTCCACAGAGGCCGATCTTGACACCGCTGGTACCAGTCATCGGCAAGTCCACTCAGCTCCACGTCCTCCTGTACCACATCACTCCATCTCTTCTCTAGCCCGTGCCGCGCCCGCTTAGCCCCCTCAATCCGGCCGAACAAAAGCTGTTTCGGCATGCGGTGGCTGGGCATGCGGGCTACATGACCCAGCCATCGCAGCCTTGCCTGCCGGAGGAGCTCACCGATGGGACCCTGCCCAGATCTTTCAAGGATTTGTGAGCTCCTCACACAATCCAGTCTGGTTAAACCCAGGATGGATCGTAGGCAGGCCAGCCTAAATGTTTCTAACCGGCGAAGATGTTCCATTAGGGGGGTCCACGTTTCGCAAGCGTAGAGAAGGGAGGGAATGACCGTGGCCGAGAAGACCTGAAGCTTAGTGCGGAGCGACAGACCAGGTAGCTTCCACAAAGCGTTACGCAACCGATGAAAAGATATTGCCGCGCGACTGATTCGGAGTGAGACCTCTGCTGTTAAACTGTAGCCAGTCATAAGCACACTGCCCAGGTATGGGAAACTCTCCACTTTCTCCACAACTGCCCCATCACCGATTGGGAGTTGTGGGGGTGGAGTGTCCGATGGTACAAAATACCCAGGCAGGTGCTTAGTTTTGGTGGGGCTGATGGTAAGGCCCCACCTCTTAGTGGCACGCTCCAGTCTCAGCAGCAGCGTCTCCAACTCCTCCTCTGACTGAGCAGCTATTACCAAGTCATCAGCATACATAACGTGGTTGAGCAATAGGGAGCCATCCCTTGACCGCACCCGGGCATCGATTAACCTCCCATTATATCTGTACCATATGGAGATTCCCCCGGTACAGCTATTGAAGGCTTCACGAACTACGTGGTCAAAATAGATGTTAAATAATGTGGGAGCCAGAGGACATCCCTGTCGCACCCCAAGGTGTACAGGGAATGGCTCTGACTCCCGGCCACGTAGTTTTACCCGGGCCCGCTCACCATCATGAAGGTCCTTAATGATCGTGAGCAGAGGGTCAGGTACTCCAAAAGCACGAAGAACGACCCAGAGCCCAGGCCTACTGATGGTATCATAGGCCTTGACCAGGTCACACACACTCATACACTCACACCCCACTGTGCCTCACCTGTACAGGGATGGTGAGTTACTCACTCACCACACTCACCACACACTCATACACCAATCACTCATACACACTCACCAGTTACTCACACACTCACTCATACACTCACTCATACACACACTCACACACTCACACCCCACAGTGCCTCACCTGTACAGGGATGGTGAGTTACTCACCACACTCACCACACACTCACACACTCACTCACCACACACTCACCAGTCACTCACACACTCACTCATACACTCACACTCACTCATACACTCACACACTCACACACTCATACACTCACTCACACACTCACACCCCACTGTGCCTCACCTGTACAGGGATGGTGAGTTACTCACTCACCACACTCACCACACTCACCACACACTCACCACTCACTCACCACACACTCACCACTCACCACTCACTCACTCACACACTCACACCCCACTGTACCTCACCTGTACAGGGATGGTGAGTTACTCACCACACTCACCACACACTCACCACACTCACTCACACACTCATACACTCACTCACACACTCACCCACTCACACACTCACTCATACACTCACTCACACACTCATACACTCACTCACACACTCATACACTCACTCACTCATACACTCACACACTCACACACTCACTCATACACTCACACACTCACACACACTCACACCCCACTGTGCCTCACCTGTTCAGGGATGGTGAGTTACTCACCACACTCACCACACTCACCACACTCACCACACTCACCACACTCACACATACACTCATACACACACTCACACACTCATACACACACTCACTCATACACACACTCACTCACTCATACACACACTCACACTCACACCCCACAGTGCCTCACCTGTACAGGGATGGTGAGTTACTCACCACACTCACCACACACTCACCACACACTCACCACACACTCATACACTCACTCATACACTCATACACACATACTCACACACTCTATGTGTGTATCTGTGTGTATATCTCTGTGTGTATCTCTGTGTGTGTATCTCTGTAGGCATGCTGGAGGCTCTGTGTGTGTCTGTGTATCTCTGTGTGTATCTTTGTGTGTATCTCTATGTATCTCTATGTATATCTCTGTGTGTGTGCGTCTCTGTATCTGTGTGTGTATCTGTGTGTGTATCTCTTTGTGTATATCTCTGTGTGTATCTCTGTGTGTGTATCTCTGTAGGCATGCTGGAGGCTCTGTGTGTGTGTGTGTATCTCTGTGTGTATCTGTGTGTATCTCTATGTATGTATCTCTGTGTGTGTATCTCTGTGTGTATCTCTATGTATGTATCTCTGTGTGTGTATCTCTGTAGGCATGCTGGAGGCTCTGTGTGTGTGTGTGTATCTCTGTGTGTGTATCTCTGTGTATCTGTGTGTGTATCTGTGTGTGTATCTATGTGTGTATCTCTGTGTGTATCTCTGTATGTATCTCTGTGTGTGTATCTCTGTAGGCATGCTGGAGGCTCTGTGTGTGTGTATCTCTGTGTGTATCTGTGTGTATATCTGTGTGTGTGTATCTATGTGTGTATCTCTATGTATCTCTGTGTGTGTATATATGTGTGTATCTCTATGTATCTCTGTATGTATCTCTGTGTGTGTATCTCTGTAGGCATGCTGGAGGCTCTGTCACGGTTCACTCTGCGGAGGCTGCTGCTGCTGATTCTCTTCCTGGACGAGGCCAAAACGCAGCGACTCATCGCTCACGACCCATGCCTCTTTAGACTCGACTCTCCCTTCAAGGCGAGTTTATTGATATAGACACACAGAGAGAGAGAGAGACAGAGAGAGAGAGACAGCGAGAGAGACAGGGAGAGAGACACAGAGAGAGACACAGAGAGAGAGAGAGAGAGACACACACAGACACAGAGAGACACACTCACACAGAGACACACAGAGACTCACAGAGAGAGACACACACACACAGAGACACAGAGTCTCTCAGTGTCTCACTGTCTCACTGTGTCTCACTGTGTCTCACTGTGTCTCTCTGTGTCTCACAGTCTCTCTGTGTCTCTCTGTGTCTCTCAGTCTCTCTGTGTCTCTCTGTGTCTCTCTGTCTCACTGTGTCTCTCTGTGTCTCTCTGTCTCTCTGTGTCTCTCTGTCTGACTGTGTCTCACTGTGTCTCTGTATTACTGTGTCTCTCTGTCTCTCTGTGTCTCTCTGTGTCTCACTGTGTCTCACTGTGTCTCTCTGTGTCTCTCTGTGTCTCACTGTGTCTCACTGTGTCTCACTGTGTGTCTCTCTGTCTCACTGTGTGTCTCTGTGTCTCTGTGTGTCTCACTGTGTCTCACTGTGTCTCTCTGTCTCACTGTGTGTCTCTGTCTCTGTGTTGTCTCTGTGTCTCACTGTGTCTCTGTGTGTCTCACTGTGTCTCACTGTCTCATTGAGTCTCTGTGTGTGTCTCACTGTGTCTCTCTCTGTCTCTCACTGTGTCTCTCTGTCTCTCTCTGTGTCTCACTGTCTCTGTGTGTCTCTCTGTGTCTCACTGTGTCTCTGTGTGTCTCACTGTCTCTGTGTGTCTCTCTGTGTCTCACTGTATCTCTGTGTGTCTCACTGTCTCTCTCTGTCTCTCACTGTGTCTCTGTGTGTCTCACTGTCTCTCTCTGTCTCTCACTGTGTCTCTGTGTGTCTCTCTGTCTCACTGTGTCTCTCTGTGTCTCACTGTGTCTCTCTGTGTGTGTCTTCGTGTGTCTCTCTGTGTGTAGAGCACCAGGGACCTGGTACTGGCTGTGAGCCGGGACCACGTCTCACTGTGTCTCTGTGTGTCTCTGTGTGTCTCTGTGTGTCTCTGTGTGTCTCTGTGTGTCTCTGTGTGTCTCACTGTGTCTCACTGTGTGTCTCTGTGTGTCTCTGTGTGTCTCTGTGTGTCTCACTGTGTCTCAGTGTGTCTCTGTGTGTCTCTGTGTGTCTCTGTGTGTCTCTGTGTGTGTCTCTGTGTGTCTCTGTGTGTGTCTCTGTGTGTCTCTGTGTGTCTCTGTGTGTCTCTGTGTGTGTCTCACTGTGTCTCACTGTGTCTCTGTGTGTCTCACTGTGTCTCACTGTGTCTCTGTGTGTCTCTGTGTGTCTCTGTGTGTCTCTGTGTGTCTCACTGTGTCTCTGTGTCTCTGTGTGTCTCTGTGTGTCTCTGTGTGTGTCTCACTGTGTCTCACTGTGTGTCTCTGTGTGTCTCTGTGTGTGTCTCACTGTGTCTCTGTGTGTCTCTGTGTATCTCTGTGTATCTCTGTGTGTGTCTCACTGTGTCTCTGTGTGTCTCTGTCTCTCTGTGTAGAGTACCAGGGAGCTGGTACTGGCTGTGAGCCGGGACCACGTGTCACTGTGTGTGTCTCACTGTGTGTGTCTCTCTCTCTCTGTGTGTCTCACTGTGTGTGTCTCTGTGTAGAGCACCAGGGATCTGGTTCTCGCTGTGAGCCGGGACCACGTGTCTGCGTGTGTGGGGGATCTCTGTCGCCGCCTCCTCTCCCTCGGTTTCTCCCTGTGTCTCTGTGTGTGTCTCACTGTGTGTGTCTCACTGTGTCTCTGTCTCTGTCTGTGTGTCTCTGTGTGTCTCTCTGTCTCTCTGTGTAGAGTACCAGGGACCTGGTACTGGCTGTGAGCCGGGACCACGTGTCTGCGTGTGTGGGGGATCTCTGTCGCCGCCTCGTCTCCCTCTGTGTGTCTCACTGTGTGTCTCTGTGTGTGTCTCACTGTGTGTCTCTGTCTCTCTGTGTAGAGTACCAGGGACCTGGTACTGGCCGTGAGCCGGGACCATGTGTCACTGTGTCTCTGTGTGTCTCACTGTGTCTCTGTGTGTGTCTCTCTCACTGTGTGTGTCTCTGTGTGTGTCTCATTATGTGTCTCTCACTGTGTGTGTCTCTGTGTAGAGTACCAGGGATCTGGTACTGGCTGTAAGCCAGGACCACGTGTCTGCGTGCGTGGGGGATCTCTGTCGCCGCCTCCTCTCCCTCTGTCTCTCTGTGTGTGTCTCTCTCACTGTGTGTGTCTCACTGTGTGTGTCTCTGTGTAGAGTACCAGGGACCTGGTACTCGCTGTAAGCCGGGACCACGTCTCACTGTGTCTCGCTGTGTCTCACTGTGTGTGTCCCTGTGTCTCTGTGTGTCTCACTGTGTCTCTTTCACTGTGTGTGTCTCTGTGTAGAGTACCAGGGATCTGGTACTCGCTGTGAGCCGGGACCACGTGTCAGCGTGCGTGGGGGATCTCTGTCGCCGTCTCCTCTCCCTGTGTCTCACTGTGTCTCTCTCTCACTGTGTGTGTCTGTGTGTGTCTCACTGTGTCTCACTGTGTGTGTCTCTGTGTGTCTCACTGTGTATCTCACTGTGTGTGTCTCACTGTGTCTCTGTGTGTGTCTCTGTGTGTGTCTGTGTGTGTCTCACTGTGTCTCTGTGTGTGTCTCACTGTGTCTCTGTGTGTGTCTCTGTGTGTGTCTGTGTGTGTCTCACTGTGTCTCTGTGTGTGTCTCACTGTGTCTCTGTGTGTGTCTCTGTGTGTGTCTGTGTGTGTCTCACTGTGTCTCTGTGTGTCTCTGTGTGTCTCTCTGTGTCTCTCTGTGTGTAGAGTACCAGGGATCTAGTACTGGCTGTGAGCCGGGACCACATCTCAGCGTGCGTGGGGGATCTCTGTCGCCGCCTCCTCTCCCTCTGTCTCACTGTGTGTGTCTCACTGTGTCTCTGTGTGTGTCTCACTGTGTGTGTCTCTGTGTCTCTCTCTGTGTAGAGTACCAGGGAGCTGGTTCTCGCTGTGAGCCGGGACCACGTCTCAGCGTGCGTGGGGGATCTCTGTCGCCGCCTCCTCTCCCTGTGTGTCTCTGTGTGTGTCTCTGTGTATCTCACTGTGTCTGTCTCACTGTGTGTGTCTCTCTGTGTGTGTGTAGAGTACCAGGGACCTGGTTCTCGCCGTGAGCCGGGACCACGTGTCCGCGTGTGTGGGGGATCTCTGTCGCCGCCTCCTCTCCCTGTGTCTCTCTCTGTGTGTCTCTGTGTGTGTCTCACTGTGTGTGTCTCACTGTGTGTGTCTCTGTGTGTGTAGAGTACCAGGGAGCTGGTTCTCGCTGTGAGCCGGGACCACGTGTCTGCGTGCGTGGGGGATCTCTGTCGCCGCCTCCTCTCCCTGTGTCTCTCTCTGTGTCTCTCACTGTGTCTCTCTCTCTCTCTCTGTGTGTCTCTCTGTAGAGCACCAGGGACCTGGTTCTCGCTGTAAGCCGGGACCACGTGTCTGCGTGCGTGGGGGATCTCTGTCGCCGCCTCCTCTCCCTGTGTCTCACTGTGTCTCTCTCGCTGTGTCTCTCTGTGTGTAGAGTACCAGGGACCTGGTTCTCGCCGTGAGCCGGGACCACGTGTCAGCGTGCGTGGGGGATCTCTGTCGCCGCCTCCTCTCACTGTGTCTCACTGTGTCTCTGTGTCTCTCTCACTGTGTGTCTCTCTGTAGAGCACCAGGGAGCTGGTACTCGCTGTAAGCCGGGACCACGTGTCAGCGTGCGTGGGGGATCTCTGTCGCCGCCTCCTCTCCCTCTGTCTCTCTGTGTGTGTCTCTGTGTGTGTCTCTCTCACTGTGTGTGTCTCTCTGTGTGTCTCACTGTGTCTCTCTGTGTGTCTCTCTCTCTGTGTGTAGAGTACCAGGGAGCTAGTCCTGGCTGTGAGCCGGGACCACGTGTCTGCGTGCGTGGGGGATCTCTGTCGCCGCCTCCTCTCCCTGTGTCTCTGTGTCTCTCTGTGTGTCTCACTGTGTCTCTGTGTGTGTCTCTCTGTGTGTCTCACTGTGTCTCACTGTGTGTGTCTCTCACTGTGTGTCTCTGTCTCTCTGTGTGTAGAGCACCAGGGACCTGGTTCTCGCTGTGAGCCGGGACCACGTGTCTGCGTGCGTGGGGGATCTCTGTCGCCGCCTCCTCTCCCTGTATCTCACTGTGTGTGTGTCTCACTGTGTCTCTCTCTCTCTCTGTGTGTCTCTCTGTAGAGCACCAGGGACCTGGTTCTCGCTGTAAGCCGGGACCACGTGTCTGCGTGCGTGGGGGGATCTCTGTCGCCGCCTCCTCTCCCTCTGTCTCTCTGTGTGTGTCTCTCTCACTGTGTGTGTCTCACTGTGTCTCTGTGTGTGTCTCTGTGTGTGTCTCACTGTGTGTGTCTCTCTCTCTGTGTGTCTGTGTGTAGAGTACCAGGGAGCTGGTTCTCGCTGTAAGCCGGGACCACGTCTCACTGTGTCTCACTGTGTCTCACTGTGTGTTTCTGTCTCTCTCACTCTGTGTGTCTCCCTGTGTCTCACTGTGTGTGTCTCTCTGTGTGTCTCACTGTGTCTCTCTGTGTGTCTCTCTCTCTGTGTGTAGAGTACCAGGGACCTAGTACTCGCTGTAAGCCGGGACCACGTCTCACTGTGTCTCACTGTGTGTCTCTCTGTAGAGCACCAGGGAGCTGGTTCTCGCTGTGAGCCGGGACCACGTGTCAGCGTGCGTGGGGGATCTCTGTCGCCGCCTCCTCTCCCTCTGTCTCTCTGTGTGTCTGTCTCACTGTGTGTGTCTCTCTGTGTGTCTCTCTGTAGAGTACCAGGGACCTGGTTCTCGCTGTGAGCCGGGACCACGTGTCTGCGTGCGTGGGGGATCTCTGTCGCCGCCTCCTCTCCCTGTGTCTCACTGTGTGTCTCACTGTGTGTGTGTCTCTCACTGTGTCTCTCTCTCTCTCTCTGTGTGTCTCTCTGTGTAGAGTACCAGGGAGCTGGTTCTCGCCGTGAGCCGGGACCACGTGTCTGCGTGCGTGGGGGATCTCTGTCGCCGCCTCCTCTCCCTGTGTCTCACTGTGTGTGTGTCTCTCACTGTGTCTCTCTCTCTCTCTGTGTGTCTCTCTGTGTAGAGCACCAGGGAGCTGGTTCTCGCTGTAAGCCGGGACCACGTGTCTGCGTGCGTGGGGGATCTCTGTCGCCGCCTCCTCTCCCTGTGTCTCACTGTGTGTGTGTCTCTCACTGTGTCTCTCTCTCTCTCTGTGTGTCTCTCTGTGTAGAGCACCAGGGAGCTGGTTCTCGCTGTGAGCCGGGACCACGTGTCTGCGTGCGTGGGGGATCTCTGTCGCCGCCTCGTCTCCCTCGGCTTCTCCCTGCAGCATCGTCAAGGAGCCCTGAGCGAGTTTGCGTTCAGAGTCCACAACCTGGGGACCGACCTCCGCTGTGGCGTCAGGCTCACGTGCGTGGCTCACTGTGCCGTACAGTAGCGCACTGTACAGCACTGCAGCACTGTACAACACTGTACCACACTGTACAACACCGTACCACATTGTACAACACTGCAGCATTGTACAGCACTGTACCGCACTGTACAGCACCGCACAGCACCGCACAACACTGCACAGCACCGTACAACACTGTACCGCACTGTACAACACTGTACCGCACTGTACACCACTGTACCGCACTGTACACCACCTGTGGGCGGGGCCTACGCCGTGATGTCAGACTCACGTGCGTGGCTCACTGTGCCGCACAGTAGCACACTGTACAGCACTGCAGCACGGTACAACACTGTACTGCACTGTACAACACTGCACAGCACCGCACAACACTGTACTGCACTGTACAGCACTGTACCGCGCTGTACACCGCCTGTGGGCGGGGCCTACGCCGTGACGTCAGACTCACGGGGGGGGGGGGAGTGGATCACTGTGCTGTACAGTAACGCACTGTACAGCACTGTACACCACGTTACGTGCTACGCACGCTGAACCGTACGCCACACACACTGCTACGTCGTGCACATTACACTTTGTAGTGTACTCACTTACACACTCACACACTCACTCACACACTCACTTACACACTCACTCACACTCATACACACTCACTCACACACTCACACACACTCACTCACTCACACTCACTCACTCACTCACACACTCACTCACACACTCACTCACACACTCATACACTCACTCACTCATACACTCACTCATACACTCACTCATACACTCACTCATACACTCACTTACACACTCACACTTACACACTCTCATACACACTCATACACTCACACTCACTCATACACTCACACTCACTCATACATACTTACACTCACACTCACTCACTCATACACTCACTCACTCATACACTCACTCATACACTCACTCATACACTCACTCAATCACACTCACTCACTCACTCATACACTCACTCACACTCACCCACACATACACACACTCATACACTCACTCATACACTCACTCACACACTCACTCATACACTCACTCACTCATACTCACACACTCACTCTCACACTCATACACTCACTCATACACACACTCACACACTCACACTCACTCACACACTCACTTACACACTCACTCATACACTCACTCACACTCACTCATTCACTCACTCATACACTCATACACTCACACACTCACTCACACATACACTCAATCACACACACACACTCACACACTCATACACTCACTCACACACGCACCCACTCACACTCATACACTCATACACACACTCACACACTCACCCACTCACTCACTCACCCACCCACTCACTCACCCATCCACCCACTCACCCACCCACTCACTCACTCACCCACCCACTCACTCACTCACCCACCCACTCACTCACTCACCCACCCACTCACTCACCCACCCACCCACTCACCCACCCACTCACTCACCCACCCACTCACTCACCCACTCACTCACCCACCCACCCACCCACTCATTCACTCACTCACCCACACACTCACTCACTCACCCACTCACTCACTCACCCACCCACTCACTCACCCACCCACCCACTCACCCACTCACCCACCCACTCACTCACTCACCCACTCACTCACCCACCCACCCACCCACTCACCCACTCACTCACTCACCCACTCACCCACTCACTCACCCACCCACTCACTCACTCACTCACCCACCCACTCACCCACTCACTCACCCACCCACCCACCCACTCACTCACTCACTCACCCTGTGTCACCCTATGTGTCACCCTGTGTCACCCTGTGTGTCACCCTGTGTGTCACCCTGTGTCACCCCGTGTGTCATCCTGTGTGTCACCCTGTGTGTCATCAGGAGGCTGGTGGAGCTGCTGAGTGGACAGGTGTCACTCACCCTGTATCACCCTGTGTGTCACCCTGTGTGTCACCCTGTGTGTCACCCTGTGTGTCACCCTGTGTGTCACCCTGTGTGTCACCCTGTGTGTCACCCTGTGTCACCCTGTGTGTCATCCTGTGTGTCACTCTGTGTGTCACCCTGTGTGTCACTCTGTGTGTCATCCTGTGTGTCACTCTGTGTGTCACCCTGTGTGTCACTCTGTGTGTCACCCTGTGTGTCACCCTGTGTGTCACCCCCTGTGTCACCCTGTGTCACCCTGTGTGTCACTCACCCTGTGTGTCACCCTGTGTCACCCTGTGTGTCACCCTGTGTGTCACCCTGTGTGTCACCCCCTGTGTCACCCCCTGTGTCACCCTGTGTGTCACCAGGAGGCTGGTGGAGCTGCTGAGTGGACAGGTGTCACCCACTCACTCACCCTGTGTGTCACCCTGTGTGTCACCCTGTGTCACCCTGTGTGTCACCCTGTGTCACCAGGAGGCTGGTGGAGCTGCTGAGTGGACAGGTGTCACCCACTCACTCACCCTGTTTGTCACCCTGTGTGTCACCCTGTGTCACCCTGTGTGTCACCCTGTGTCACCAGGAGGCTGGTGGAGCTGCTGAGTGGACAGGTGTCACTCACTCACTCACTCACCCTGTGTGTCACCCTGTGTCACCCTGTGTGTCACTCACCCTGTGTGTCACCCTGTGTGTCACCCTGTGTGTCACCCTGTGTGTCACCCTGTGTCACCAGGAGGCTGGTGGAGCTGCTGAGTGGACAGGTGTCACTCACTCACTCACTCACCCTGTGTGTCACCCTGTGTGTCACCCTGTGTGTCACCCTGTGTCACCAGGAGGCTGGTGGAGCTGCTGAGTGGACAGGTGTCGCTGTGCCCCCAGCTCAGGGTCCCTGCGGAGTCTCGGCTCAACAAGATCCACAACGTGGACCTGGCACTCAGAGCACTGACACTGTGTGGGGTGAGGCTCACAGACTCACACGGTGAGTGGGTGGGGTGGGTGGGTGGATGAGTGGGTGGGTGGGTGAGTGGGTGGGTGGGTGGGTGGGTGAGTGAGTGAGTGGGTGGGTGGGTGGGTGAGTGGGTGGGTGGGTGGGTCTGTGGGTGGGTGAGTGGGTGGGTGGGTGGGTGAGTGAGTGGCGGGGCGAGTGGGTGGGTGGGTGGGTGGGTGAGTGGGTGGGTGGGTGGGTGAGTGAGTGGGTGGGTGGGTGAGTGAGTGGGTGGGTGGGTGGGTGGGTGAGTGAGTGGGTGGGTGAGTGGGTGGGTGAGTGGGTGAGCGAGTGGTTGAGCGGGTGGGTGAGTGGGTGGGTGGTTGACGGGGTGAATGTAGCCACAGTGCCGGTAGCCCTCACAGACGCTGCTGCTGCTACTCGCTACTACTAACAGCACTTGCCCCTACACCCTGCTAGAGGCTACCTGGGGGATCTTTGTCTTTGTGCTACTAACAGCACTTGCCCCTACACCCTGCTAGAGGCTACCTGGGGGATCTTTGTCTTTGCTACTAACAGCCACTTGCCCCTACAGCCATGCTAGAGGCTACCTGGGGGATCTTTGTCTTTGCTACTAACAGCCACTTGCCCCTACAGCCCTGCTAGAGGCTACCTGGGGGATCTTTGTCTTTGCTACTAACAGCCACTTGCCCCTACAGTCTTGTTAGAGGCTACCTGGGGGATCTTTGTCTCTGCAGGGAGACAGATCGAGTCTAGGGATGTCGTCAATGGCCACAGGGAGAAGACCCTCGCTCTGTTGTGGCAGCTCGTTCTGCATTTCCAGGTGGCTGAAGACTCGCAGAGACACACACAGAGACACAGAGACACTCACAGAGACTCACACAGAGACACATAGACACACAGAGAGACACACAGAGACACACACACAGAGACACTCACAGAGACACAGAGACACACACAGAGACTCACACAGAGACAGAGACACACACAGAGACACTCACAGAGACACACACAGAGACACATAGACACACAGAGAGACACACACAGAGACACAGAGACACACACACAGAGACACTCACACAGAGACACTCACAGAGACACACACAGAGACAGAGACGCACACAGAGACACTCACAGAGACACACACAGAGACAGAGACGCACACAGAGACACTCACAGAGAGACACTCACACAGAGACACTCACACAGAGACACTCACAGAGACACACACAGAGACACTCACACAGAGACACTCACACAGAGACACTCACAGAGACACACACAGAGACACACACAGAGACACACACAGAGACACACACAGAGACACACACAGAGACACACACAGAGACACACACAGAGACACACACAGAGACACACACAGAGACACATAGACACACAGAGAGACACACACAGAGACACATAGACACACAGAGAGACACTCACAGAGACTCACACAGAGACACTCACAGAGACACACACAGAGACACTCACAGAGACACTCACAGAGACACTCACAGAGACACACACAGAGACTCACACAGAGACACTCACAGAGACACACACAGAGACACTCACAGAGACACACAGAGACACACACAGAGACACACACAGAGACACACACAGAGACACTCACAGAGACACTCACAGAGACTCACACAGAGACTCACACGGAGACTCACACGGAGACTCACACGGAGACACACACAGAGACACTTACACACAGACACTCACATAGAGACACTCACACACAGACACACACAGACTCTCACTCACAGACACACACTCACAGACACTCACAGACACACACAGAGACACTCACAGACACTCACACACACAGACTCTCACACACAGAGACACTCACAGACACTCACACAGACACTCACAGACACTCACTCACACTCACTCACACACAGACACTCACACACAGACTCACACTCACACACAGAGACACTCACAGACACTCTCACAGACACTCACAGACACTCACACACAGAGACACTCACAGACACTCACACTCACTCACACAGACACTCACACACAGACTCTCACACTCACACAGAGACACTCACACAGAGACATTCACACAGACACTCACAGACACTCAGAGACACTCACATACACTCACAGACACTCACACACAGACTCACACTCACACACAGAGACACTCACAGACACTCACAGGGACACTCACAGACACTCACACACAGAGACACTCACACACACTCACAGACACTCACACACAGACACTCACACACAGAGACACTCACAGATACTCACAGACACACACACAGACACTCACACACAGAGACACTCACAGACACTCACACACAGACACTCACACACAAAGACACTCACACACACTCACAGACACTCACACACAGACACTCACACACAGAGACACTCACAGACACTCACACACAGAGACACTCACACACACTCACAGACACTCACACACAGAGACACTCACACACACTCACAGACACTCACACACAGACACTCAAACACAGAGACACTCACACACACTCACAGACACTCACACACAGACACTCACAGACACTCACAGACACACACAGGGACACTCACAGACACTCACACACAGAGACACTCACACACACTCACAGACACTCACACACAGAGACACTCACACACACTCACAGACACTCACACACAGACACTCACACACAGAGACACTCACAGACACACACACACAGACACTCACACACAGAGACACTCACACACACACAGACACACACAGAGACACACACTCACAGACACTCTCACACAGAGACACTCACACACACTCTCACACAGAGACACTCACAGACACTCACACACAGAGACACTCTCACACAGAGACACTCACAGACACTCACACACAGACACACACACACAGACACACACACACAGACACTCACACACAGAGACACTCACACACACAGACACTCACAGACACTCACACTCGCTCACACACAGACACACTCACAGACACACTCACACACACTCACAGACACTCACACACAGACACTCACACACAGAGACACTCACAGACACACACACACAGACACTCACACACAGAGACACTCACACACACACAGACACACACAGAGACACACACTCACAGACACTCTCACACAGAGACACTCACACACACTCTCACACAGAGACACTCACAGACACTCACACACAGAGACACTCTCACACAGAGACACTCACAGACACTCACACACAGACACACACACACAGACACACACACACAGACACTCACACACAGAGACACTCACACACACAGACACTCACAGACACTCACACTCGCTCACACACAGACACACTCACAGACACACACAGAGACACTCACAGACACTCACACACAGACACTCACACACAGACACTCACACACAGACACTCACACACAGAGACACTCACAGACACCCACACACTCTCTCACTCTCACTCCTCCCCCGTTGCCCTGTCCCAGGTGAGGGTTTTGCTGGACAAGGCGCGTCTCAGGAAGGAGATTGAACGACTGCAGCTGCACTCAGCAGCAGCCGGCAGAGAGGAGGTGCAGGAGGAGGTGCAGGAGGAGGAGGTGGAGGTGGAGGAGGTGGAGGAGGAGGAGGTGGAGGAGGTGTCACTGCTACTGCAGTGGTGCAGGGCCGTGTGTGGGAGATACGGAGTGAAGGTGAGTGGGTGGGTGGGTGAGTGGGTGGGTGTGTGAGTGGGTCAGTGGGTGAGTGGGTCAGTGGGTGAGTGGGTGTGTGAGTGGGTCAGTGGGTGAGTGGGTGAGTGGGTCAGTGGGTGAGTGAGTGAGTGGGTCAGTGGGTGAGTGGGTCAGTGGGTGAGTGAGTGAGTGGGTCAGTGGGTGAGTGAGTGAGTGGGTCAGTGAGTGAGTGGGTCAGTGGGTGAGTGAGTGAGTGGGTCAGTGGGTGAGTGTGTGTGTGGGTCAGTGAGTGAGTGGGTGAGTGGGTGAGTGAGTGGGTCAGTGGGTGAGTGGGTGTGTGAGTGGGTCAGTGGGTGAGTGGGTGAGTGGGTCAGTGGGTGAGTGAGTGAGTGAGTGGGTCAGTGAGTGAGTGGGTCAGTGAGTGAGTGGGTCAGTGAGTGAGTGGGTCAGTGGGTGAGTGAGTGAGTGGGTCAGTGAGTGAGTGGGTCAGTGAGTGAGTGGGTCAGTGGGTGAGTGAGTGGGTGAGTGGGTCAGTGGGTGAGTGGGTCAGTGGCTGAGTGGCTGAGTGGGTGGGTAGGTGTGTGTGTACGTGTGTGTATGTACGTGTGTGTGTATGTACGTGTGTGTATATGTACGTGTGTGTGTGTGTATATGTGTGTGTGTATGTACGTGTGTACGTGTGTGTCTGTGTACGTGTGTGTGTGTATGTGTGGTGGGGAGCGGTAGTGTAGTGGTTAGCGCTACGCTGCGCTATGAACCTGGCGACCCGGGTTCGATTCCCGCTCACGGCCAACACCAGTGACGATTATCTGAACCGGTCCTGGGCCTCCCCTAGGTCGACTCAGCCTCAAATGAGTACCTGGTGCGGTGTGTAAACATCGCCACTGAGGAGACAAAGGCGGTCGGGCGTGGTGCTGACCACCCACCCCCTCGTGTACCGTTCCGGCCTTCATAGGTGCTCGCTAACAGCACTTGGCCCTACAGTCTGTTAAGGCTATATGGGGGATCTTTGTCTTTGTTTGTGTGTACGTGTGTGTGTATGTACATGTGTGTGTGTATATGTACGTGTGTATGTATGTGTGTGTATATGTACGTGTGTGTACGTGTGTGTGTATGTACGTGTGTGTGTATGTACGTGTGTGTGTATGTACGTGTGTGTGTGTACGTGTGTATATGTACGTGTGTGTGTGTACGTGTGTGTGTGTGTATGTGTGTATGTACGTGTGTGTGTGTACGTGTGTATATGTACGTGTGTGTGTGTGTACGTGTATGTACGTGTGTATGTATGTGTGTATATGTACGTGTGTGTACGTGTGTGTGTATATGTACGTGTGTATGTACGTGTGTATGTACGTGTGTGTGTGTACGTGTGTGTGTGTACGTGTGTATATGTACGTGTGTGTATGTACGTGTGTGTGTGTGTTTGTGTGTGTATATGTATGTGTGTGTGTGTGTGTACGTGTGTGTGTGTTTGTGTACGTGTGTGTGTATGTGTGTACGTGTGTGTGTATGTACGTGTACTTGTGTGTGTGTGTATGTACTTGTGTGTGTGTGTATGTACGTGTTTGTGTGTGTGTATGTACGTGTACTTGTGTGTGTGTGTGTATGTACGTGTTTGTGTGTATGTGTATGTACGTGTGTGTGTGTACGTGTGTGTGTGTACGTGTGTATATGTACGTGTGTGTGTGTATGTGTGTGTGTGTGTACGTGTATGTACGTGTGTACGTGTGTATGTGTGTGTACGTGTGTGTATATGTACGTGTGTGTACGTGTGTGTGTATATGTACGTGTGTATGTACGTGTGTGTGTGTATGTACGTGTGTGTGTGTATGTACGTGTGTACGTGTGTGTGTGTGTACGTGTGTGTGTGTACGTGTGTATATGTACGTGTGTGTATGTACGTGTGTGTGTGTGTGTTTGTGTGTGTATATGTACGTGTGTTTGTGTACGCGTGTGTGTATATGTACGTGTGTTTGTGTACGCGTGTGTGTATGTGTGTACGTGTGTGTGTATGTGTGTACGTGTGTGTGTATGTGTGTACGTGTGTGTGTATGTGTGTATGTGTGTACGTGTGTGTGTATGTGTGTACGTGTGTGTGTATGTGTGTACGTGTGTGTGTGTGTATGTACGTGTACTTGTGTGTGTGTGTATGTACGTGTTTGTGTGTGTGTGTATGTACGTGTACTTGTGTGTGTGTATGTACGTGTTTGTGTGTATGTGTATGTACGTGTGTGTATATGTGTGTGTGTACGTGTGTGTGTGTACGTGTGTGTACGTTTGTGTACGTGTGTGTACGTTTGTGTGTATATGTACGTGTGTATGTGTGTGTGCATCACAGGTAGACAACCTCTCCGTGTCTCTCTCTGACGGCCGGGCGCTCTGCTGGCTGATCCACTACTACCACCCCGAGCTCGTTCCAGCCTCGTCCATCCACGCCCTCACCACACTCACCACCACACTCACCACGGCCTGGGACGATGGTGAGTGGATTATACACACAGCAACAACAACAACAACCGCCATTCGCCACTAAGTGGTGGTGACGTCACCACGACGCTTGTGCCAGGCCACCCACCCACCCACTCACCTACCCACTCACCTACCCACCCACTCACCTACCCACCCACCCACTCACTCAATCACACACTCGCCCACTCACTCACTCAGTCACCCACTCACTCACTTACCCACTCACTCATCCACCCACCCCACTCACCCACCCGCTCACCTACCCACTCACCTACCCACCCACTCACTCACCCACTCACTCACTCACTTACTCACTCACTCACCTACCCACCCACTTACCTACCCACCCACTCACTCACACACTCACTCACTCACTCTCTTACACTCACCCACTCACCTACCCACCCACTCACACACTCACTCACACACTCGCCCACTCACTCACCCACTCACTCACTCGCTCGCTCACCTACTCACTCACTCACCCACTCACTCACCCACCCACTCACCCACCTGCTCACCTACCCACTCACCTACCCACCCACTCACCCACCCACTCACTCACTCACACACTCACTCACTCTCTTACACTCACCCACTCACCTACCCACCCACTCACACACTCACTCACACACTCTCTCACTCACTCTCTTACACTCTCACCCACTCACCCACTCACACACGCACCCACCCACCCACTCACCTACCCACCCACTCACCCACCCACCCACCCACCTACCCACCTACCCACTCACACACTTGAACACGCAAACTTACTCACACTTAACACCTCACCCCCTGTCCCCCCCTCTGTCTCCCACCTCCCACTAAGCAGAGCAGCAGCATCAGCAGCATCAGCAGCAGCAGCTGCAGCTACAGCACAACGCGGTACACAACGTGCGTCTAGCGGCAAGGGCTGCCTCACAGCTGGGCGGCATCCCAAGCATGTTGCACCCTGACGATGTGGCCAACACCATCCCGGAGAAGAAGGTGCCCCTCGCTCACCCTCCCACTCGCTCGCCCACTCGCTCGCTCGCTCGCTCACTCGCTCGCTCACACGCTCACTCGCTCACCCACTCACTCACTCACCCACTCGCTCGCTCACCCACTCACTCGCCCACTCACTCACCCACTCGCTCACTCACTCGCTCGCCCACTCGCTCGCCCACTCACTCACCCACCCACTCACCCACCCGCTCGCTCACCCACTCACTCACTCACTCACCCACACGCTCACTCACTCACACTCACCCACTCGCTCACCCGCCCACTCACTCAAACACTTACTCACCCACCCACCCCCTGACCCCCTGACCCCCTGACCCCCTGACCCCCTGACCCCCTGACCCCCTGACCAGGTGCTGGTGGTGTTTGTCAGCTTCCTCTGCGCCCGCCTCCTGGATGAGTCTGTGGAGTGCCGTGCAGCACGACTTCTTCAAGCTGCGTGGAGGAGACACAGGCTGCACCAGGTACACTCACACACACACACGTGTGTGTGTACGTGTGTGTACGTGTGTGTGTGTGTGTACGTGTGTGTGTGTGTACCTGTGTGTGTGTGTGTACCTGTGTGTGTGTACGTGTGTGTGTGTGTACCTGTGTGTGTGTACGTGTGTGTGTGTGTGTACCTGTGTGTGTGTACGTGTGTGTGTACGTGTGTGGATGAGTCTGTGGAGTGCCGTGCAGCACGACTTCTTCAAGCTGCCTGGAGGAGACACAGGCTGCACCAGGTACACTCACACACACACACGTGTGTACGTGTGTGTACGTGTGTGTGTACGTGTGTGTGTACCTGTGTGTGTGTACGTGTGTGTGTGTGTGTGTACGTGTGTGTGTGTGTACCTGTGTGTGTGTACGTGTGTGTGTGGGTACGTGTGTGTGTACGTGTGTGTGTGGGTACGTGTGTGTGTGTGTGTGTACCTGTGTGTGTGTACGTGTGTGTGTGTGTACCTGTGTGTGTGTACGTGTGTGTGTGTGTACCTGTGTGTGTGGGTACGTGTGTGTGTGTACGTGTGTGTGTGGGTACGTGTGTGTGTGTGTGTACCTGTGTGTGTGTACGTGTGTGTGTGTGTACCTGTGTGTGTGTACGTGTGTGTGTGTGTACGTGTGTGTGTGTGTGTACCTGTGTGTGTGTACGTGTGTGTGTGTGTACGTGTGTGTGTGTACGTGTGTGTGTGTACCTGTGTGTGTGTACGTGTGTGTGTGTGTGTACGTGTGTGTGTGTACGTGTGTGTGTGTGTACGTGTGTGTGTATGTGTGTGTACGTGTGTGTGTACGTGTGTGTGTGTGTGTACGTGTGTGTGTGTGTACGTGTGTGTGTGTATACCTGTGTGTGTGTACGTGTGTGGATGAGTCTGTGGAGTGCCGTGCAGCACGACTTCTTCAAGGAGACACAGGCTGCACCAGGTACACTCACACACACACGTACTCACACACGTACACACGTGGGTGCGTGTGTGTGTGAGTACGTGTGTGTGGGTACCTGTGTGTTTGTGAGTACGTGTGTGTGTGGGTACG
Organism: Petromyzon marinus; assembly: GCF_048934315.1. Lineage (NCBI taxonomy): Eukaryota > Metazoa > Chordata > Hyperoartia > Petromyzontiformes > Petromyzontidae > Petromyzon > Petromyzon marinus. The sequence goes on from NW_027422598.1 coordinate 392,476, forward strand.
TGTGTGTGAGTGTGTGTGTGGGTACGTGTGTGTGAGTGTGTGTGTGTGTACGTGTGTGTGTGTACGTGTGTCTGTGTGTGTGCGTGGGTACGTATGTGTGTGTGTGTGTGGGTACGTGTGTGTACGTGTGTGAGTGTGTGTGTGTGTACTGTTGTGAGTGTGTGTGGGTACGTGTGTGTACGTGTGTGAGTGTGTGAGTGTGTGTGTGTGTACTGTTGTGAGTGTGTGTGTGTGGATACGTGTGTGAGTGTGTGTGTGTGTACGTGTGTCTGTGTGTGTGCGTGGGTACGTGTGTGTGTGCGTGGGTACGTGTGTGTGTACGTGTGTGAGTGTGTGTGTGTGTGTACGTGTGTCTGTGTGTGTGCGTGGGTACGTGTGTGTGTGTGTGTACGTGTGTGTGTTTGTGTGAGTGGGGAGCGATAGTGTAGCGGTTAGCGCTACGCTGCGCTATGAACCTGGCGACCCGGGTTCGATTCCCGCTCACGGCCAACACCAGTGACGATTATCTGAACCGGTCCCGGGCCTCCCCTAGGTCGACTCAGCCTCAAATGAGTACCTGGTGCGGTGTGTAAACATCGCCACTGGGGAGACAAAGGCGGTCGGGCGTGGTGCTGGCCACCCACCCCCCTCGTGTACCGTTCCGGCCTTCATAGGTGCTCGCTAACAGCACTTGCCCCTACAGTCTGTTAAGGCTATACGGGGGATCTTTGTCTTTGTGTGTGTGTGGGTTTGTGTGGGTACGTACGTGTGTGTGTGTGTCTGTGTGTGTCTGTGTGTGTGTTCAATGGGAGTGATCTATGCCTGAGTGTGGTCAAGGGAATGCTCCCAATTGGTCAACCACGTTCTGTATGCCGGTGATTACTGCTCACTCAGAGGAGGAGTTTGAGACGCTGAAACCCCTCCCCCCTCCCTCCCTCCCTCCCTCCCCCCCTCCCTCCCTCCTTCCCCCTCCCTCCCCCCTCCCTCCCCCCTCCCTCCCTCCCCCCTCCCCCACGACGTCTCTAGAAGACTCAGCGAGCTGCCGGCGTTCTGCAGAGGGCAGGTCGCAGCTTCCTGCAACGTCAACTCCGGGCCGCCCCCCCCCACGCACCCCCCCACGCCCCCCCCACGCCCCCGAGCGGCGGGGGGAGGGGCAGCGGCAAGGTGGACCCCTGGGCGGCGGCAGCAGCAGCAGCAGCAACAGGAGCAGCAGGAGCAGCAGCAGCAACAGGAGCAGCAGGAGCCTCTCCCAGCCTCGTGAAGGCGGCGGGCAGGGCAGCAGGCGTCTGTCTCAAGATGGCGGCGATCTTCAGGTCAGCAGGCGTCTGTCTCAAGATGGCGGCGGGCAGGTCAGCAGGCGTCTGTCTCAAGATGGCGGCGATCTTCAGGTCAGCAGGCGTCTGTCTCAAGATGGCGGCGATCTTCAGGTCAGCAGGCGTCTGTCTCAAGATGGCGGCGATCTTCAGGTCAGCAGGCGTCTGTCTCAAGATGGCGGCGATCTTCAGGTCAGCAGGCGTCTGTCTCAAGATGGCGGCGATCTTCAGGTCAGCAGGCGTCTGTCTCAAGATGGCGGCGATCTTCAGGTCAGCAGGCGTCTGTCTCAAGATGGCGGCGATCTTCAGGTCAGCAGGCGTCTGTCTCAAGATGGCGGCGATCTTCAGGTCAGCAGGCGTCTGTCTCAAGATGGCGGCGATCTTCAGGTCAGCAGGCGTCTGTCTCAAGATGGCGGCGATCTTCAGGTCAGCAGGCGTCTGTCTCAAGATGGCGGCGATCTTCAGGTCAGCAGGCGTCTGTCTCAAGATGGCGGCGATCTTCAGGTCAGCAGGCGTCTGTCTCAAGATGGCGGCGATCTTCAGGTCAGCAGGCGTCTGTCTCAAGATGGCGGCGATCTTCAGGTCAGCAGGCGTCTGTCTCAAGATGGCGGCGATCTTCAGGTCAGCAGGCGTCTGTCTCAAGATGGCGGCGATCTTCAGGTCAGCAGGCGTCTGTCTCAAGATGGCGGCGATCTTCAGGGCAGCAGGCGTCTGTCTCAAGATGGCGGCGATCTTCAGGTCAGCAGGCGTCTGTCTCAAGATGGCGGCGATCTTCAGGTCAGCAGGCGTCTGTCTCAAGATGGCGGCGATCTTCAGGTCAGCAGGCGTCTGTCTCAAGATGGCGGCGATCTTCAGGTCAGCAGGCGTCTGTCTCAAGATGGCGGCGATCTTCAGGTCAGCAGGCGTCTGTCTCAAGATGGCGGCGATCTTCAGGTCAGCAGGCGTCTGTCTCAAGATGGCGGCGATCTTCAGGTCAGCAGGCGTCTGTCTCAAGATGGCGGCGATCTTCAGGTCAGCAGGCGTCTGTCTCAAGATGGCGGCGATCTTCAGGTCAGCAGGCGTCTGTCTCAAGATGGCGGCGATCTTCAGGTCAGCAGGCGTCTGTCTCAAGATGGCGGCGATCTTCAGGTCAGCAGGCGTCTGTCTCAAGATGGCGGCGATCTTCAGGTCAGCAGGCGTCTGTCTCAAGATGGCGGCGATCTTCAGGTCAGCAGGCGTCTGTCTCAAGATGGCGGCGATCTTCAGGTCAGCAGGCGTCTGTCTCAAGATGGCGGCGATCTTCAGGTCAGCAGGCGTCTGTCTCAAGATGGCGGCGATCTTCAGGTCAGCAGGCGTCTGTCTCAAGATGGCGGCGATCTTCAGGTCAGCAGGCGTCTGTCTCAAGATGGCGGCGATCTTCAGGTCAGCAGGCGTCTGTCTCAAGATGACGGCGATCTTCAGGTCAGCAGGCGTCTGTCTCAAGATGGCGGCGATCTTCAGGTCAGCAGGCGTCTGTCTCAAGATGGCGGCGATCTTCAGGTCAGCAGGCGTCTGTCTCAAGATGGCGGCGATCTTCAGGTCAGCAGGCGTCTGTCTCAAGATGGCGGCGATCTTCAGGTCAGCAGGCGTCTGTCTCAAGATGGCGGCGATCTTCAGGTCAGCAGGCGTCTGTCTCAAGATGGCGGCGATCTTCAGGTCAGCAGGCGTCTGTCTCAAGATGGCGGCGATCTTCAGGTCAGCAGGCGTCTGTCTCAAGATGGCGGCGATCTTCAGGTCAGCAGGCGTCTGTCTCAAGATGGCGGCGATCTTCAGGTCAGCAGGCGTCTGTCTCAAGATGGCGGCGGGCAGGTCAGCAGGCGTCTGTCTCAAGATGGCGGTGATCTTCAGGTCAGCAGGCGTCTGTCTCAAGATGGCGGCGATCTTCAGCGGCGTCTGTCTCAAGATGGCGGTGATATTCAGGGGCGTCTGTCTCAAGATGGCGGCGATCTTCAGGTCAGCAGGCGTCTGTCTCAAGATGGCGGCGATCTTCAGGTCAGCAGGCGTCTGTCTCAAGATGGCGGCGATCTTCAGGTCAGCAGGCGTCTGTCTCAAGATGGCGGCGATCTTCAGGTCAGCAGGCGTCTGTCTCAAGATGGCGGCGGGCAGGTCAGCAGGCGTCTGTCTCAAGATGGCGGCGATCTTCAGGTCAGCAGGCGTCTGTCTCAAGATGGCGGCGATCTTCTGGTCAGCAGGCGTCTGTCTCAAGATGGCGGCGATCTTCAGGTCAGCAGGCGTCTTTCTCAAGATGGCGGAGATCTTCAGGTCAGCAGGCGTCTGTCTCAAGATGGCGGCGATCTTCAGGTCAGCAGGCGTCTGTCTCAAGATGGCGGCGATCTTCAGGTCAGCAGGCGTCTGTCTCAAGATGGCGGCGATCTTCAGGTCAGCAGGCGTCTGTCTCAAGATGGCGGCGGGCAGGTCAGCAGGCGTCTGTCTCAAGATGGCGGCGATCTTCAGGTCAGCAGGCGTCTGTCTCAAGATGGCGGCGGGCAGGTCAGCAGGCGTCTGTCTCAAGATGGCGGCGATCTTCAGGGCAGCAGGCGTCTGTCTCAAGATGGCGGTGATCTTCAGGTCAGCAGGCGTCTGTCTCAAGATGGCGGCGATCTTCAGGTCAGCAGGCGTCTGTCTCAAGATGGCGGCGATCTTCAGGGGCGTCTGTCTCAAGATGGCGGCGATCTTCAGGTCAGCAGGCGTCTGTCTCAAGATGGCGGCGATCTTCAGGTCAGCAGGCGTCTGTCTCAAGATGGCGGCGATCTTCAGGTCAGCAGGCGTCTGTCTCAAGATGGCGGCGATCTTCAAGTCAGCAGGCGTCTGTCTCAAGATGGCGGCGATCTTCAGGTCAGCAGGCGTCTGTCTCAAGATGGCGGTGATCTTCAGGTCAGCAGGCGTCTGTCTCAAGATGGCGGCGATCTTCAGGTCAGCAGGCGTCTGTCTCAAGATGGCGGTGATCTTCAGGGGCGTCTGTCTCAAGATGGCGGCGATCTTCAGGTCAGCAGGCGTCTGTCTCAAGATGGCGGCGATCTTCAGGTCAGCAGGCGTCTGTCTCAAGATGGCGGCGATCTTCAGGTCAGCAGGCGTCTGTCTCAAGATGGCGGTGATCTTCAGGGCCGTCTGTCTCAAGATGGCGGCGATCTTCAGGTCAGCAGGCGTCTGTCTCAAGATGGCGGTGATCTTCAGGTCAGCAGGCGTCTGTCTCAAGATGGCGGCGATCTTCAGGTCAGCAGGCGTCTGTCTCAAGATGGCGGTGATCTTCAGGGCCGTCTGTCTCAAGATGGCGGCGATCTTCAGGTCAGCAGGCGTCTGTCTCAAGATGGCGGTGATCTTCAGGTCAGCAGGCGTCTGTCTCAAGATGGCGGCGATCTTCAGGTCAGCAGGCGTCTGTCTCAAGATGGCGGCGATCTTCAGGTCAGCAGGCGTCTGTCTCAAGATGGCGGCGATCTTCAGGGCCGTCTGTCTCAAGATGGCGGCGATCTTCAGGTCAGCAGGCGTCTGTCTCAAGATGGCGGCGATCTTCAGGTCAGCAGGCGTCTGTCTCAAGATGGCGGCGATCTTCAGGGGCGTCTGTCTCAAGATGGCGGCGATCTTCAGGGCAGCAGGCGTCTGTCTCAAGATGGCGGCGATCTTCAGGTCAGCAGGCGTCTGTCTCAAGATGGCGGTGATCTTCAGGGCCGTCTGTCTCAAGATGGCGGCGATCTTCAGGTCAGCAGGCGTCTGTCTCAAGATGGCGGCGATCTTCAGGTCAGCAGGCGTCTGTCTCAAGATGGCGGCGATCTTCAGGTCAGCAGGCGTCTGTCTCAAGATGGCGGCGATCTTCAGGTCAGCAGGCGTCTGTCTCAAGATGGCGGCGATCTTCAGGTCAGCAGGCATCTGTCTCAAGATGGCGGCGATCTTCAGGTCAGCAGGCGTCTGTCTCAAGATGGCGGCGATCTTCAGGTCAGCAGGCGTCTGTCTCAAGATGGCGGCGATCTTCAGGTCAGCAGGCGTCTGTCTCAAGATGGCGGCGATCTTCAGGTCAGCAGGCGTCTGTCTCAAGATGGCGGCGATCTTCAGGTCAGCAGGCGTCTGTCTCAAGATGGCGGCGATCTTCAGCGGCGTCTGTCTCAAGATGGCGGTGATATTCAGGGGCGTCTGTCTCAAGATGGCGGCGATCTTCAGGTCAGCAGGCGTCTGTCTCAAGATGGCGGCGATCTTCAGGTCAGCAGGCGTCTGTCTCAAGATGGCGGCGATCTTCAGGGCAGCAGGCGTCTGTCTCAAGAGGACGTTGATCTGTGGGAAGGGCAGCCGCTGTGTGAAGATTTTCCGCTGGGCAGCAGCAGTCTTGCGTCACGTGACGTCGGCCTACGGGAAGGGCAGCCGCCGTGTGAAGACTTTCCGCGGGGCAGCAGCAGTCTTGCGTCACGTGACGTCGGCCTACGGGAAGGGCAGCCGCCGTGTGAAGACTTTCCGCTGGGCAGCAGCAGTCTTGCGTCACGTGACGTCGGCCTGCGGGAAGGGCAGCCGCCGTGTGAAGATTTTCCGCGGGGCAGCAGCAGTCTTGCGTCACATGACGTCGGCCTACGGGAAGGGCAGCCGCCCTGTGAAGACTTTCCGCTGGGCAGCAGCAGTCTTGCGTCACGTGACGTCGGCCTACGGGAAGGGCAGCCGCCGTGTGAAGACTTTCCGCGGGGCAGCAGCAGTCTTGCGTCACGTGACGTCGGCCTGCGGGAAGGGCAGCCGCGTCTCCAGCCAGAGGACGAGGAGGATTTTGCGCGCGGCCGTGGGAAGGGAGCGGCCTGGGTGTTGGTCGACGGAGCGGACGGCTGGGGGCACGTGGAGTGGCTCGAGGTGCCTCGGGAGGAGCTGCCCTCGGCCCTCGGCACTCGGCCCGACCACGGCTCGGACTCCGTGGACGAGGAGGAGGAGGAGGAGGAGGGGCGTCGGGGATTCCTCTCACGCTGCCGAGATCTCCAGGAGTGGCACAGGGCTCGCCTGGTAGGCCGAGCGGAGAGACGCGCCTACCTCAGGCTGCACGGAGCTGCCGTCGTTCTGCAGGCCGCCTGTCGTGGACATCGGTCGAGGAGAGATCTTCGCAAGAGACGGGAAGCCGCCGCCAAGATCCAGGCGTGGTACAGGGCTCGCCGTGCGGGCCGAGATGAAAGACGGTCGTTCCTCAGGCTACGTGAAGCTGCCATCGTTGTTCAGGCCGCCTATCGTGGACAGGCATCAAGGAGAGCTTTACTAAGAAGGCATGAAGCAGCTACCAAGATCCAGGCATGGTACCGGGGCAGCAGCAAGAGACTCAAGTTCCTGGCCATGCGGGGAGCCAGCGTGGCTGTCCAGCAGTGGTACAGGGCTCACCAGGTAGGCCGAGCGGACAGACGGTCGTTCCTCAGGCTACGTGAAGCTGCCATCGTTGTTCAGGCTGCTTACCGTGGTCACGTGTCAAGGAGAGATCTTCACAAGAGACGTGAAGCAGCTACCAAAATCCAGGGGTGGTACAGGGCTCACCGGGAGGGGCGGAGAGAGAGACGGTCGTTCCTCAGGCTACGTGGAGCTACCGTTGTTCTGCAAGCCACCTACCGTGGTCACGTGTCTAGGAGAGCTCTACTTAGAAGGCATGTTGCAGCTACCAAGATCCAGGCGTGGTACCGGGGCAGCAGCAAGAGACTCAAGTTCCTGGCCATGCGGGGAGCCAGCGTGGCTGTCCAGCAGTGGTACAGGGCTCACCAGGTAGGCCGAGCGGACAGACGGTCGTTCCTCAGGCTACGTGAAGCTGCCATCGTTGTTCAGGCTGCTTACCGTGGTCACGTGTCAAGGAGAGATCTTCACAAGAGACGTGAAGTTGCTACCAAGATCCAGGCATGGTACAGGGCTCGCCGTGCGGGGCGGAGAGAGAGACGGTCGTTCCTCAGGCTACGTCAAGCTGCCATCATTCTTCAGGCCTCCTATCGTGGACAGGCGTCCAGGAGGGAGTTGCTGAGGAGGCATGTTGCAGCTACCAAGATCCAGGGGTGGCACAGGGCTCACCGGGAGGGGCGGAGAGAGAGACGGTCGTTCCTCAGGCTACGTGGAGCTGCTGTCGTTCTGCAATCCGCCTATCGTGGTCACGTGTGTAGGAGAGCTTTACTTAGAAGGCATGAAGCAGCTACCAAGATCCAGGCGTGGTACCGGGGCAGCAGCAAGAGACTCAAGTTCCTGATCATGCGGGGAGCCAGCGTGGCTGTCCAGCAGTGGTACAGGGCTCACCAGGTAGGCCGAGCGGACAGACGGTCGTTCCTCGGGCTACGTGAAGCTGCCATCGTTCTTCAGGCCGCCTATCGTGGACATCGGTCGAGGAGAGATCTTCACGAGAGACGTGAAGCCGCTACCAAGATCCAGAGGTGGCACAGGGCTCACTGTGCGGGCCGAGCGGACAGACGGTCGTTCCTCAGGCTACGTGAAGCTGCCATCGTTGTTCAGGCTGCTTACCGTGGTCACGTGTCAAGGAGAGATCTTCGCAAGAGACGTGAAGCTGCTACCAAGATCCAGGGTTGGTACAGGGCTCACCGGGAGGGGCGGAGAGAGAGACGGTCGTTCCTCAGGCTACGTGGAGCTGCTGTCGTTCTGCAATCCGCCTATCGTGGTCACGTGTGTAGGAGAGCTTTACTTAGAAGGCATGAAGCAGCTACCAAGATCCAGGCGTGGTACCGGGGCAGCAGCAAGAGACTCAAGTTCCTGGCCATGCGGCGAGCCAGCGTGGCTGTCCAGCAGTGGTACAGGGCTCACCAGGTAGGCCGAGCAGACAGACGGTCGTTCCTCAGGCTACGTGAAGCTGCCATCGTTGTTCAGGCTGCTTACCGTGGTCACGTGTCAAGGAGAGATCTACTTAGAAGGCATGAAGCAGCTACCAAGATCCAGGCGTGGTACAGGGCTCGCCGTGCTGGCCGAGCGGACAGATGGTCGTTCCTTGAGCTACGTGGAGCTGCCATCGTTCTGCAGGCCGCCTATCGTGGACATCGGTCGAGGAGAGATCTTCACAAGAGACGTGAAGCTGCTACGAAGATCCAGGGGTGGTACAGGGCTCACCGTGCGGGCCGAGATGAAAGACGGTCGTTCCTCAGGCTACGTGGAGCTACCGTCGTTCTGCAAGCCGCCTATCGTGGTCACGTGTCTAGGAGAGCTCTACTTAGAAGGCATGAAGCAGCTACCAAGATCCAGGCGTGGTACCGGGGCAGCAGCAAGAGACTCAAGTTCCTGGCCATGCGGGGAGCCAGCGTGGCTGTCCAGCAGTGGTACAGGGCTCACCAGGTAGGCCGAGCGGACAGACGGTTGTTCCTTGAGCTACGTAGAGGTGCCGTCGTTCTGCAAGCCGCCTACCGTGGTTACGTGTCTAGGAGAGCTTTACTCAGAAAGCATGAAGCAGCTACCAAGATCCAGGCGTGGTACAGGGCTCACCGGGAGGGGCAGAGAGAGAGACGGTCGTTCCTCAGGCTACGTGAAGCTGCCATCATTGTTCAGGCTGCCTATCGTGGTCATGTGTCTAGGAGAGCTTTACTAAGAAGGCATGTTGCAGCTACCAAGATCCAGGCGTGGTACCGGGGGAGCAGCAAGAGACTCAAGTTCCTGATCATGCGGGGAGCCAGCGTGGCTGTCCAGCAGTGGTACAGGGCCCACCAGGTAGGCCGAGCAGACAGACGGTCGTTCCTTGAGCTACGTGAAGCTGCCATCATTCTTCAGGCCTCCTATCGTGGACAGGCGTCCAGGAGGGAGTTGCTGAGGAGGCATGAAGCAGCTACCAAGATCCAGGGGTGGTACAGGGCTCACCTGGAGGGGCGGAGAGAGAGACGGTCGTTCCTCAGGCTACGTGAAGCTGCCATCATTCTTCAGGCCGCCTATCGTGGACAAGCGTCCAGGAGAGATCTTCACAAGAGACGTGAAGCCGCTACCAAAATTCAGGGGTGGTACAGGGCTCACCGTGCGGGCCGAGCGGACAGACGGTCGTTCCTCAGGCTACGTGAAGCTTCCATCGTTGTTCAGGCTGCCTATCGTGAACATCGGTCGAGGACAGCTTTACTAAGAAGGCATGTTGCAGCTACCAAGATCCAGGCGTGGTACCGGGGGAGCAGCAAGAGACTCAAGTTCCTGATCATGCGGGGAGCCAGCGTGGCTGTCCAGCAGTGGTACAGGGCTCACCAGGTAGGCCGAGCAGACAGACGGTCGTTCCTCGGACTACGCGGAGCTGCCATCGTTCTGCAAGCCGCCTATCGTGGTCACGTGTCTAGGAGAGATCTACTTAGAAGGCGGGAAGCCGCCACCAAGATCCAGGCGTGGTACAGGGCTCACCGGGAGGGGCGGAGTGAGAGACGGTCGTTCCTCAGGCTACGTAAAGCTTCCATCATTCTTCAGGCCTCCTATCGTGGACAGGCGTCCAGGAGGGAGTTGCTGTGGAGGCATGAAGCAGCTACCAAGATCCAGGGGTGGTACAGGGCTCACCGGGAGGGGCGGAGAGAGAGACGGTCGTTCCTCAGGCTACGTAAAGCTTCCATCATTCTTCAGGCCTCCTATCGTGGACAGGCGTCCAGGAGGGAGTTGCTGTGGAGGCATGAAGCAGCTACCAAGATCCAGGGGTGGTACAGGGCTCACCGGGAGGGGCGGAGAGAGAGACGGTCGTTCCTCAGGCTACGTCAAGCTGCCATCATTCTTCAGGCCTCCTATCGTGGAAAGGCGTCCAGGAGGGAGTTGCTGAGGAGACGTGAAGCCGCTACCAAAATTCAGGGGTGGCACAGGGCTCACCGTGCGGGCCGAGCGGACAGACGGTCGTTCCTCAGGCAACGTGAAGCTTCCATCATTGTTCAGGCTGCCTATCGTGGTCATGTGTCTAGGAGAGCTCTACTTAGAAGGCATGTTGCAGCTACCAAGATCCAGGCGTGGTACCGGGGGAGCAGCAAGAGACTCAAGTTCCTGGCCATGCGGGGAGCCAGCGTGGCTGTCCAGCAGTGGTACAGGGCTCACCAGGTAGGCCGAGCGGACAGACGGTTGTTCCTTGAGCTACGTAGAGGTGCCGTCGTTCTGCAAGCCGCCTACCGTGGTTACGTGTCTAGGAGAGCTTTACTCAGAAAGCATGAAGCAGCTACCAAGATCCAGGCGTGGTACAGGGCTCACCGGGAGGGGCAGAGAGAGAGACGGTCGTTCCTCAGGCTACGTGAAGCTGCCATCATTGTTCAGGCTGCCTATCGTGGTCATGTGTCTAGGAGAGCTTTACTAAGAAGGCATGTTGCAGCTACCAAGATCCAGGCGTGGTACCGGGGGAGCAGCAAGAGACTCAAGTTCCTGATCATGCGGGGAGCCAGCGTGGCTGTCCAGCAGTGGTACAGGGCTCACCAGGTAGGCCGAGCAGACAGACGGTCGTTCCTCGGACTACGCGGAGCTGCCATCGTTCTGCAAGCCGCCTATCGTGGTCACGTGTCTAGGAGAGATCTACTTAGAAGGCGGGAAGCCGCCACCAAGATCCAGGCGTGGTACAGGGCTCACCGGGAGGGGCGGAGTGAGAGACGGTCGTTCCTCAGGCTACGTAAAGCTTCCATCATTCTTCAGGCCTCCTATCGTGGACAGGCGTCCAGGAGGGAGTTGCTGTGGAGGCATGAAGCAGCTACCAAGATCCAGGGGTGGTACAGGGCTCACCGGGAGGGGCGGAGAGAGAGACGGTCGTTCCTCAGGCTACGTAAAGCTTCCATCATTCTTCAGGCCTCCTATCGTGGACAGGCGTCCAGGAGGGAGTTGCTGTGGAGGCATGAAGCAGCTACCAAGATCCAGGGGTGGTACAGGGCTCACCGGGAGGGGCGGAGAGAGAGACGGTCGTTCCTCAGGCTACGTCAAGCTGCCATCATTCTTCAGGCCTCCTATCGTGGAAAGGCGTCCAGGAGGGAGTTGCTGAGGAGACGTGAAGCCGCTACCAAAATTCAGGGGTGGCACAGGGCTCACCGTGCGGGCCGAGCGGACAGACGGTCGTTCCTCAGGCAACGTGAAGCTTCCATCATTGTTCAGGCTGCCTATCGTGGTCATGTGTCTAGGAGAGCTCTACTTAGAAGGCATGTTGCAGCTACCAAGATCCAGGCGTGGTACCGGGGGAGCAGCAAGAGACTCAAGTTCCTGGCCATGCGGGGAGCCAGCGTGGCTGTCCAGCAGTGGTACAGGGCTCACCAGGTAGGCCGAGCGGACAGACGGTCGTTCCTTGAGCTACGTGGAGGTGCTGTCGTTCTGCAAGCCGCCTACCGTGGTTACGTGTCTAGGAGAGCTTTACTCAGAAAGCATGAAGCAGCTACCAAGATCCAGGCGTGGTACAGGGCTCACCGGGAGGGGCGGAGGGAGAGACGGTCGTTCCTCAGGCTGCGCGAAGCTGCCATCATTGTTCAGGCCGCCTATCGTGGTCATGTGTCTAGGAGAGCTCTACTAAGAAGGCATGTTGCAGCTACCAAGATCCAGGGGTGGTACCGGGGCAGCAGCAAGAGACTCAAGTTCCTGGCCATGCGGCGAGCCAGCGTGGCTGTCCAGCAGTGGTACAGGGCTCACCAGGTAGGCCGAGCGGACAGACGGTCATTCCTCAAGCTACGTGAAGCTGCCATCGTTGTTCAGGCTGCTTACCGTGGTCACGTGTCAAGGAGAGCTTTACTTAGAAGGCATGAAGCAGCTACCAAGATCCAGGCGTGGCACAGGGCTCGCCGTGCGGGCCGAGCGGACAGACGGTCGTTCCTTGAGCTACGTGGAGCTACCATCGTTCTGCAGGCCGCCTATCGTGGACATCGGTCGAGGAGAGATCTTCACAAGAGACGTGAAGCCACTACCAAGATCCAGGCGTGGTACAGGGCTCACCGTGCGGGCCGAGATGAAAGACGGTCGTTCCTTGAGCTACGTGGAGCTACCATCGTTCTTCAGGCCGCCTATCGTGGACAGGCATCAAGGAGAGATCTTCGCGAGAGGCATGAAGCCGCCACCAAAATCCAGGCATGGTACAGGGCTCACCAGGTAGGGCGAGCGGACAGACGGTCGTTCCTTGAGCTACGTAGAGGTGCCGTCGTTCTGCAAGCCGCCTACCGTGGTCACGTGTCTAGGAGAGATCTACTTAGAAGGCGGGAAGCCGCCACCAAGATCCAGGCGTGGTACAGGGCTCGCCGTGCGGGCCGAGCGGACAGACGGTCGTTCCTTGAGCTACGTGGAGCTGCCATCGTTCTGCAGGCCGCCTATCGTGGACATCGGTCGAGGAGAGATCTTCACGAGAGACGTGAAGCCGCTACCAAGATCCAGGGGTGGTACAGGGCTCACCGTGCGGGCCAAGATGAAAGACGGTCGTTCCTCAGGCTACGCGGAGCTGCCATCGTTCTTCAGGCCGCCTATCGTGGACATCGGTCGAGGAGAGATCTTCACGAGAGACGTGAAGCCACTACCAAGATCCAGGCTTGGTACAGGGCTCAGCTTGCCGGTCGGCGTGAGCGTCACCTGCGGAAGGTGAGCGATTTTATTTCGTTAGTAGCGGGGTCGTGCCCCGCTTTTGCCCCGGGTGACAAAATAAATATATATTTACAGTTAGAACCTTGGAATTGCGAGCTGTAATTCGTTTCCGGAAACGTGTTTTTTAATCCGAAGCACTCGTACGTCAAAGCACTCGTACGTCAAAGCAGTCGTACGTCAAAGCACTCGTACAGTCTACATTATAGACTGTCAGTACACTCGCTCAGCTTAATAACCAGGCTACAGTCTACAATATAGACTGTCAGTACACTCGCTCAGCTTAATAACCAGGTTACAGTCTACAATATAGACTGTCAGTTCACTCACTCAGCTTAATAACCAGGCTACAGTCTACATTATAGACTGTCAGTTCACTCACTCAGCTTAATAACCAGGCTACAGTCTACATTATAGACTGTCAGTACACTCACTCAGCTTAATAACCAGGCTACAGTCTACATTATAGACTGTCAGTACACTCACCCAGCTTAATAACCAGGTTACAGTCTACATTATAGACTGCCAGTACACTCACTCGGCTTAAGAACCAGGCTACAGTCTACAATATAGACTGCCAGTACACTCACTCAGCTTAATAACCAGGCTACAGTCTACATTATAGACTGCAAGTACACTCACTCAGCTTAATAACCAGGCTACAGTCTACAATATAGACTGTCAGTACACTCGCTCGGCTTAATAACCAGGCTACAGTCTACATTATAGACTGTCAGTACACTCACTCAGCTTAATAACCAGGTTACAGTCTACAATATAGACTGCCAGTACACTCACTCAGCTTAATAACCAGGCTACAGTCTACATTATAGACTGCAAGTACACTCACTCGGCTTAAGAACCAGGCTACAGTCTACATTATAGACTGCCAGTACACTCAGATTAAGAACCAAGCTACAGTCTACGTTAGTTTTTATATGTTTTTTTTATTTTACCTGTTTTATTTTGAGTTGCTTTAATTTTTATTTTCCTATCGAGGGTGACTTTAGCGAAAGAACCAAGAATATAGTACTTACTAACTTCACAGAGTGCCGTGGTGAGGCCTAGTCCCGTGCAGAGCCCCGGGCCTCGCCTAGATTGCCCAGCCGGCTGAGGTGGCGCCTTGGCAGGCTGGGGCTGGACTGCTACCCCCACCACCATCCCCCTGCCCGCTCTACAGTAATAGTATCTAAGTGCTATGATATTAGTATCTACCGACCCTATAGTAGTGGTATCTACCGACCCTATAGTAGTAGTATCTACCGACCCTATAGTAGTATCTAAGTGCTATGATATTAGTATCTACCGACCCTATAGTAGTAGTATCTACAGACCCTATAGTAGTATCTAAGCGCTATGATATTAGTATCTACCGACCCTATAGTATTAGTATCTAAGTGCTATGATATTAGTATCTACCGACCCTATAGTAGTAGTATCTACCGACCCTATAGTAGTAGTATCTAAGTGCTATGATATTAGTATCTACCGACCCTATAGTATTAGTATCTACCGACCCTATAGTAATAGTATCTAAGCGCTATGATATTAGTATCTACCGACCCTATAGTATTAGTATCTACCGACCCTATAGTAGTAGTATCTAAGTGCTATGATATTAGTATCTACCGACCCTGTAGTATTAGTATCTACCGACCCTATAGTAATAGTATCTACCGACCCTATAGTAGTATCTAAGTGCTATGATATTAGTATCTACCGACCCTGTAGTATTAGTATCTACCGACCCTATAGTAATAGTATCTACCGACCCTATAGTAGTATCTAAGTGCTATGATATTAGTATCTACCGACCCTATAGTAATAGTATCTAAGCGCTATGATATTAGTATCTACCGACCCTATAGTAGTATCTACCGACCCTATAGTAATAGTATCTACCGACCCTATAGTAGTATCTAAGTGCTATGATATTAGTATCTACCGACCCTATAGTAGTAGTATCTAAGCGCTATGATATTAGTATCTACAGACCCTATAGTAGTAGTATCTACCGACCCTATAGTAGTAATATCTACCGACCCTATAGTAGTAGTATCTACTGACCCTATAGTAGTAGTATCTACAGACCCTATAGTAGTAGTATCTACCGACCCTATAGTAGTAGTATCTACCGACCCTACAGTAGTAGTATCTACCGACCCTACAGTAGTAGTATCTACAGACCCTATAGTAGTAGTATCTACCGACCCTATAGTAGTAGTATCTAAGCGCTATGATAATAGTATCTACCGACCCTATAGTAGTAGTATCTACAGACCCTATAGTAGTAGTATCTACCGACCCTACAGTAGTAGTATCTACCGACCCTATAGTAGTAGTAGTATCTACAGACCCTATAGTAGTAGTATCTACCGACCCTACAGTAGTAGTATCTACCGACCCTATAGTAGTAGTATCTACCGACCCTATAGTAGTAGTATCTACCGACCCTATAGTAGTAGTAGTATCTACCGACCCTATAGTAGTAGTATCTACCGACCCTATAGTAGTAGTATCTACCGACCCTATAGTAGTAGTATCTACCGACCCTATAGTAGTATCTACCGACCCTATAGTAGTAGTATCTACCGACCCTATAGTAGTAGTATCTACCGACCTTATAGTAATAGTATCTACAGACCCTATAGTAGTAGTATCTACAGACGCTATAGTAGTAGTATCTACCGGCCCTATAGTAGTATCTACCGACCCTATAGTAGTAGTATCTACCGACCTTATAGTAAT
Source organism: Petromyzon marinus (assembly GCF_048934315.1). NCBI lineage: Eukaryota > Metazoa > Chordata > Hyperoartia > Petromyzontiformes > Petromyzontidae > Petromyzon > Petromyzon marinus. The sequence goes on from NW_027422598.1 coordinate 407,991, forward strand.
ATTATCTACAGACCCTATAGTAGTAGTATCTACAGACCCTATAGTAGTAGTATCTACCGGCCCTATAGTAGTAGTATCTACCGACCCTATAGTAGTAGTATCTACAGACCCTATAGTAGTAGTATCTACAGACCCTATAGTAGTAGTATCTACAGACCCTATTAGAGTAGTATCTAACGACCCTATAGTAGTATCTAAGCGCTATGATATTAGTATCTACCGACCCTATAGTAGTAGTATCTACCGACCCTATAGTAGTAGTATCTACCGACCTTATAGTAATAGTATCTACCGACCCTATAGTAGTAGTATCTACAGACCCTATAGTAGTAGTATCTACAGACCCTATAGTAGTAGTATCTACCGACCCTATAGTAGTAGTATCTTCCGACCCTATAGTAGTAGTATCTACAGACCCTATAGTAGTAGTATCTACGGGCCCTATAGTAGTAGTATCTACAGACCCTATAGTAGTAGTATCTACAGACCCTATAGTAGTAGTATCTACAGACCCTATAGTAGTAGTATCTACCGACCCTATAGTAGTAGTATCTAAGCGCTATGATAATAGTATCTACCGACCCTATAGTAATAGTATCTACCGACCCTATAGTAGTAGTACCTACCGACCCTATAGTATTAGTATCTACCGACCCTACAGTAGTAGTATCTACCGACCCTATAGTAGTATCTACCGACCCTATAGTAGTAGTATGTGTGTGTGTGTCTGTGTGTGTGTATCTGTGTGTGTGTGTCTGTGTGTGTGTATCTGTGTGTGTGTGTCTGTATGTATGTGTGTGTATCTGTGTGTGTCTGTGTGTGTGTATCTGTGTGTGTCTGTGTGTGTGTATCTGTGTGTGTCTGTGTGTGTGTATCTGTGTGTGTCTGTGTGTGTGTCTGTATGTGTCTGTGTGTGTGTCTGTATGTCTGTGTGTGTGTTTGTATATGTGTGTGTCTGTGTGTGTGTATGTATCTGTGTGTGTGTGTGTGTCTGTATGTGTGTATGTGTGTGTCTGTGTGTGTGTCTGTGTGTGTGTGTGTGTGTATCTGTGTGTGTGTATCTGTGTGCGTCTGTGTGTGTGTGTCTGTGTGTGTGTATCTGTGTGTGTCTGTGTGTGTGTGTCTGAGTGTGTCTGTGTGTGTGTGTCTGTGTGTGTCTGTGTGTGTCTGTGTGTGTGTGTGTGTATGTGTCTGTCTGTGTGTGTGTCTGTGTGTGTGTCTGTCTGTGTGTGTGTCTGTGTGTGTGTGTCTGTGTGTGTGTGTCTGTGTGTGTGTGTCTGTGTGTGTGTGTCTGTGTGTGTGTCTGTGTGTGTGTCTGTGTGTCTGTGTGTGTGTCTGTGTGTGTCTGTATGTGTGTGTCTGTATGTGTCTGTATGTGTGTGTCTGTATGTGTGTGTCTGTATGTGTGTGTCTGTATGTGTGTGTCTGTATGTGTGTGTCTGTATGTGTGTGTCTGTATGTGTGTGTCTGTGTGTGTGTGTCTGTGTGTGTGTGTCTGTGTGTGTGTGTCTGTGTGTGTGTGTCTGTGTGTGTGTCTGTGTGTGTGTCTGTGTGTGTGTCTGTGTGTGTCTGTATGTGTGTGTCTGTATGTGTGTGTCTGTATGTGTGTGTCTGTATGTGTGTGTCTGTATGTGTGTGTCTGTGTGTGTGTCTATGTGTGTGTCTGTGTGTGTCTATGTGTGCGTGTGTAAGCGTAACGCATTTTAGTGGTTAGCGTTACTCCGCGCTACGAACCCGACGACCCGAGTTCGATTCCCGCTCACGGCCACCACCGGTGACGATTATCTGAACCGCTCCTGGGCCTCCCCACTCACCCACTCACCCACCACTCACCCACTCACTCACTCACCCACTCACTCACCCACTCACTCACTCACCCACTCACTCACCCACTCACTCACCTACCACACACTCACTCACCCACTCACTCACTCACCCACTCACTCACCCACTCACTCACCTACCACACACTCACTCACCCACTCACTCACCCACCCACTCACCCACCCACTCACCCACCCACCACTCACCCACTCACTCACTCACTCACCCACCCACTCACCCACCTACCACTCACCCACCCACTCACTCACCCACTCACCCACTCACCCACCCACCCACTCACTCACTCACCCACTCACCCACTCACTCACTCACCCACTCACCCACCCACTCACCCAACCACTCACCCACCCACCCACTCACTCACTCACTCACCCACTCACTCACTCACCCACCCACTCACCCACTCACTCACCCACTCACCCACCCACCACTCACCCACTCACTCACTCACCCACCCACTCACCCACTCACTCACCTACCACTCACCCACCCACACACTCACTCATCCACTCACTCACTCACCCACCCACTCACCCACTCACCCACCCACCACTCACCCACTCACTCACTCACTCACCCACCCACTCACCCACCCACCACTCACCCACTCACTCACTCACCCACTCACCTATCACCCACCCACCCAACTACCCACTCACCCACTCACCCACCCACTCTCCCCCCACCCACTCACCCACCCACTCTCCCCCCACCCACTCTCCCCCCACCCACTCACCCACCCACTCTCCCCCCACCCACTCTCCCCCCACCCGTGTCCACCACCACCACCACCACCATCAGCTGCTTCGTGATGTGAGTGTCCGCTGCTGCGTCTTGGTCATCCAGAGGGCGGTGAGGGAGCACCGCTCCCTAGTCACAGCCTCGCAGAGCCTGCCACACGTCGTCACCATACAGGTGGGTGGGGGTGGGGGTGGGGGGTGGGGGTGGGGGGTGGGTGGGGGTGGGTGAGGGAGCACCGCTCCCTAGTCACAGCCTCGCAGAGCCTGCCACACATCGTCACCATACAGGTGGGTGGGGGTGGGGGGTGGGTGGGTGGGTGGGGGTGGGTGGGGGGTGGGGGGTGGGGGTGGGTGGGTGAGGGGGTGGGTGAGGGGGTGAGGGAGTGGTGGGTGGGTGAGGGGGTGGGTGAGGGAGCACCGCTCCCTAGTCACAGCCTCGCAGAGCCTGCCACACATCGTCACCATACAGGTGGGTGGAGGTGGGGGGTGGGGGGTGGGTGGGTGAGGGGTGGGGGGTGGGGGGTGGGTGAATGGGTGGGTGGGTGGGTGAGGTGGTGGGTGAGGGGGTGGGTGGGTGGGTGAGGTGGTGGGTGGGTGAGTGAGTGAGTGAGTGGGTGGGGGTGGGTGAAGGGGTGGGTGGGTGGTGTGGGTGGGTGAGGGGGTGGGTGGGTGAGGATGTGGGTGGGTGGGGGTGGGTGGGGGTGGTGGTGGGTGGGGGTGGTGGTGGGTGGGTGGGTGGGGGTGGGTGTGTGAGTGAGAGGATGGGTGGGTGGTGGTGGTGGTGGGTGGGTGGGTGGGTGAGTTGGTGGTGTGGTGGGTGGGTGAGGTGGTGGGCGGTGTGGTGGTTGAGGGGGTGGGTGGGTGAGGGGGTGGGTGGGTGGTGGTGGTGGTGGGTGGGTGAGGGGGTAGGTTGGTGGTGGGTGGGTGAGTGAGAGGATGGGTGGGTGGATGAAGGGGTGGGTGGGTGGTGTGGTGGGTAAGTGGATGGGTGTCTATCTCTATGTGTCTCTGTGTCTGTATCTCTGTGTGTGTGTCTATGTAGAGATAGACACACACACATAACGACACACACACGTAGAAACACACAGACACACACAGACACACACACATAGACACACTCACACATAGACACACACACATAGACACAGACACACACAGATACACATCAACAACAACAACAACCGCCATTCGCCACTAAGTGGCGGTGACGTCACCACGACGCTTGTGCCAGGCTATGTGCACCCTGAGGCCACGTGAAGTGTCGAACGCCCGCTGGCATGGAGGTCACGGGGCAGACCCAGGTGCCACGGGTCGACTGACTGAGATGACTGGCTGATGCACCACCTGTGCCCCCTACTGTGCCAACCTGCTGTGCTTTAGCCACCCGGCGCTCCGCTCGCTGTTGTGAGCATCGCTCCTCCGCCCTCCGTTGTTGTTGGAGGGCGACTGCCTCCAACTGCCCAGTAGCAGCGTCCTTCACGAGCCTCCTCCACAGAGGCCGATCTTGACACCGCTGGTACCAGTCATCGGCAAGTCCACTCAGCTCCACGTCCTCCTGTACTACATCACTCCATCTCTTCTCCAGCCCGTGCCGCGCCCGCTTAGCCCCCTCAATCCGGCCAAACAAAAGCTGTTTCGGCATGCGGTGGCTGGGCATGCAGGCTACATGACCCAGCCATCGCAGCCTTGCCTGCCGGAGGAGCTCACCGATGGGACCCTGCCCAGATCTTTCAAGGATTTGTGAGCTCCTCACACAATCCAGTCTGGTTAAACCAAGGATGGATCGTAGGCAGGCCAGCCTAAATGTTTCTAACCGGCGAAGATGTTCCATTAGGGGGGTCCACGTTTCGCAAGCGTAGAGAAGGGAGGGAATGACCGTGGCCGAGAAGACCTGAAGCTTAGTGCGGAGCGACAGACCAGGTAGCTTCCACACAGCGTTACGCAACCGATGAAAAGATATTGACGCTCGACTGATTCGGAGTGAGACCTCTGCTGTTAAACTGGAGCCAGTCATAAGCACACTGCCCAGGTATGGGAAACTCTCCACTGTCTCCACAACTGCCCCATCACCGATTGGGAGTTGTGGGGGTGGAGTGTCCGATGGTACAAAATACCCAGGCAGGTGCTTAGTTTTGGTGGGGCTGATGGTAAGGCCCCACCTCTTAGTGGCACGCTCCAGTCTCAGCAGCAGCGTCTCCAACTCCTCCTCTGACTGAGCAGCTATTACAAAGTTATCAGCATACATAACGTGGTTGAGCAATAGGGAGCCATCCCTTGACCGCACCCTGGCATCGATTAGCCTCCCATTATATCTGTACCATATGGAGATTCCCCCGGTACAGCTATTGAAGGCTTCACGAACTACGTGGTCAAAATAGATGTTAAATAATGTGGGAGCCAGAGGACATCCCTGTCGCACCCCAAGGTGTACAGGGAATGGCTCTGACTCCCGGCCACGTAGTTTTACCCGGGCCCGCTCACCATCATGAAGGTCCTTAATGATCGTGAGCAGAGGGTCAGGTACTCCAAAAGCACGAAGAACGACCCAGAGCCCAGGTCTACTGATGGTATCATAGGACTTGATCAGGTCATAGACACACATAGACACACACACACAGTTACACACACACACAGTTACACACACACAGTTACACACACAGACAGTTAGACACACACACACACACAGACAGTTAGACACACACACAGACAGTTAGACACACACACAGACAGTTAGACACACACACAGACAGTTAGACACACACACAGACACACACACAGACAGTTAGACACACACACAGACACACACACACACACACAGACACACAGACACACACAGACACACACAGACACACACAGACACAGTTAGACACACACATAGACACACACACAGACACACACAGTTAGACACACACACACAGACAGTTAGACACACACACACATAGACACACACACATAGACACAAATGAGGACACACATAGACACACACATAGACACAAATGAGGACACACATAGACACACACACAGTTAGACACACACACAGACACACACACATAGACACACGCACACACACAGACACACACACAGACACACACACACGCACACACACATAGACACACGCACACACACAGACACACACACAGACACACACACACACAGACACACAGACACACAGACACACAGACACACACAGACACACACACACACACATAGACACACACACAGACACACACAGTTCGACACACACACACAGACAGTTAGACACACATAGACACACACACATAGACACAAATGAGGACACACATAGACACACACACATAGACACAAATGAGGACACACATAGACACACACACATAGACACAAATGAGGACACACACACACACACAGTTAGACACACACACAGACACACACACAGTTAGACACACACATAGACACACACATAGACACATAGACACAACACATAGACACACACATAGACACACACACAGTTAGACACACACACAGACACACACATAGACACACAGACACACACACATAGACACATAGACACACACACAGTTAGACACACACACAGACACACACATAGACACACAGACACACACACATAGACACACACACAGTTAGACACACACACAGACACACACATAGACACACACATAGACACACACATAGACACACACACATAGACACACACACATAGACACACACAGTTAGACACACACAGACACACACAGTTAGACACATAGACACAACACATAGACACGAATGAGGACACACACAGACACACACACATAGACACACACACATAGACACACACAGACACACATAGACACACACACATAGACACACACAGTTAGACACACACAGACACACACAGTTAGACACACAGACACACACACATAGACACAAATGAGGACACACATAGACACACACACACATAGACACAAATGAGGACACACATAGACACACACACATAGACACACACACATAGACACAGACACACACACATAGACACACACATAGACACACACATAGACACACACAGTTAGACACACAGACACAACACATAGACACACACATAGACACACACACAGTTAGACACACACACAGACACACACATAGACACACACAGTTAGACACACAGACACACACACATAGACACACACATAGACACACACAGTTAGACACACATAGACACACACAGTTAGACACACACATAGACACACACATAGACACACACACATAGACACACACACAGACACACACAGTTAGACACAGTTAGACACACACACAGACACACACACACAGACACACACAGACACACAGACACACACACACAGACACATAGACACACACACACATAGACACACACACACACATAGACACACACACACAGACACACACACATAGACACACACACATAGACACACACAGTTAGACACACAGACACACACACATAGACACACACACAGACACACACACAGTTAGACACACACACATAGACACACACACATAGACACACACACACAGACACACACACAGTTAGACACACACACATAGACACAACACATAGACACACACACATAGACACACACATAGACACACACACAGTTAGACACACACATAGACACACACATAGACACACAGACACACAACACATAGACACAATTGAGGACTCGCGCTCCCCGCGTCTCTCTCCCGCAGCGATGGTGGCGACGGTGCTTGTCCGTCGTGCGGCACCGGCGCCACACGCAGGCGGCCACGCTGATCCAGGCGATGGTGCGAGGACACGCGGCACGGAGGCGGTGGGCCACACTCAGGACAGCCGCTGTGTGCATCCAGGTGGGTGGGTGGTGGGTGGTGGGTGAGTAGGTGGGTGGGTGAGTGGGTGGGTGGGTGGGTGAGTGAGTGGGTGGTGAGTGGGTGGGGGTGGGTGGTGGGTGGGGGGGTGAGTTAGTGGGTGGGTGAGTGAGTGGGTGGGTGGGTGGGGGGGTGGGTGGGTGGGTGAGTGACTAAGTGAGTGTGTAAGTGAGTGTGTGTGTGAGTGAGTGTGTAAGTGAGTGAGTGACTGAGTGAGTGTGTAAGTGAGTGAGTGACTGAGTGAGTGTGTGAGTAGGTGAGTGAGGGAGTAAGTGACTGAGTGACTGAGTGAGTGTGTGACTGACTGAGTGTGTAAGTGAGTGAGTGACTGAGTGAGTGTGTAAGTGAGTGAGTGACTGAGTGAGTGTGTGACTGAGTGAGTGAGTGAGTGACTGAGTGAGTGAGTGAGTGTGTGAGTAGGTGAGTGAGGGAGTAAGTGACTGAGTGACTGAGTGAGTGAGTGTGTGACTGACTGAGTGTGTAAGTGAGTGAGTGTGTGAGTAGGTGAGTGAGTGACTGTAAGTGTGTGAGTAGGTGAGTGAGTGTGTAAGTGAGTGAGTGTGTGACTGAGTGAGTGTGTAAGTGACTGAGTGAGTGACTGTGTGAGTGACTGAGTGAGTGACTGAGTGAGTGAGTGAGTGTGTGACTGAGTGAGTGACTGAGTGAGTGTGTGAGTGACTGAGTGACTGACTGAGTGTGAGTAGGTGAGTGACTGAGTGTGTGAGTGAGTGAGTGTGAGTGACTGAGTGTGTGAGTGAGTGTGTGAGTAGGTGAGTGTGTGACTGAGTGAGTGACTGAGTGAGTGAGTGACTGAGTGTGTAAGTGAATGACTGAGTGAGTAGGTGACTGAGTGAGTGACTGTGTGAGTAGGTGAGTGACTGAGTGTGAGTGAGTGACTGAGTGTGTAAGTGAGTAGGTGAGTGAGTGAGTGTGAGTAGGTGAGTAGGTGAGTGTGTGACTGACTGAGTGACTAAGTGTGTAAGTAGGTGAGTGTGTAAGTAGGTGACTGAGTGAGTAGGTGACTGAGTGAGTGACTGTGTGAGTAGGTGAGTGAGTAGGTGAGTGACTGAGTGAGTGTGTGAGTAGGTGAGTAGGTGAGTGTGTGACTGACTGAGTGACTGAGTGAGTGACTGAGTAACTGAGTGACTGAGTGTGTAAGTGAGTGAGTGGTGAGTGAGTAGGTGACTGAGTGAGTGACTGAGTGAGTGAGTGTGTGACTGAGTGAGTGAGTGACTGAGTGTGTAAGTGAGTGAGTGGTGAGTGAGTAGGTGACTGAGTGAGTGACTGAGTGTGTAAGTGAGTAGGTGAGTGACTGAGTGAGTGTGTGAGTAGGTGAGTCGGTGAGTGTGTGACTGACTGAGTGACTGACTGAGTGAGTGACTGAGTAACTGAGTGACTGAGTGACTGAGTGTGTAAGTGAGTGAGTGGTGAGTGAGTAGGTGACTGAGTGAGTGACTGTGTGACTGAGTGTGTGACTGAGTGAGTGAGTGACTGAGTGTGTAAGTGAGTGAGTGGTGAGTGAGTAGGTGACTGAGTGAGTGACTGAGTGTGTAAGTGAGTAGGTGAGTGACTGAGTGAGTGTGTGAGTAGGTGAGTAGGTGAGTGTGTGACTGACTGAGTGACTGAGTGTGTAAGTAGGTGACTGAGTGAGTGACTGAGTGAGTGACTGAGTGACTGAGTGACTGAGTGACTGAGTGTGTAAGTGAGTGAGTGGTGAGTGAGTAGGTGACTGAGTGAGTGACTGAGTGAGTGACTGAGTGAGTGATCACTGTCATCCCACCTCTCCCTCCTCCCCTCCCCCCCAGGCGGTGTGGCGAGGTCTCTGTGTCCGCCGTCGTTTGCGCATAGCAGCAGCAGCTGGAGGTGTGGGTGGAGGTGTGGGTGGAGGTGTGGGTGGAGGTGTGGGTGGAGGTGTGGGTGGAGGTGTGGGTGGAGGTGTGGGTGGAGGTGTGGGTGGAGGTGTGGGTGGAGGTGTGGGTGGAGGCGTGGGTGGAGGTGTGGGTGGAGGTGTGGGTGGAGGTGTGACCCTGGGCCAGAGGGCTCACTCAGCGCTGACACAGCTGAGGCAGCGGTACATGTCCAGCGTGCTGCTAGCACTACACCACCTGGGTGAGTTACACACACACACAGTGATACACACACACACAGTGATACACACAGTCACACACACACACAGTCACACACACACACAGCGGTACATGTCCAGCGTGCTGATAGCACTACACCACCTGGGTGAGTTACACACACACACAGTGATACACACACACACAGTGATACACACAGTCACACACACACACAGTCACACACACACACAGCGGTACATGTCCAGCGTGCTGCTAGCACTACACCACCTGGGTGAGTTACACACACACACAGTGATACACACACACACAGTGATACACACAGTCACACACACACACAGTCACACACACACACAGCGGTACATGTCCAGCGTGCTGCTAGCACTACACCACCTGGGTGAGTTACACACACACACAGTGATACACACACACACAGTGATACACACAGTCACACACACACACAGTCACACACACACACAGCGGTACATGTCCAGCGTGCTGCTAGCACTACACCACCTGGGTGAGTTACACACACACACAGTGATACACACACACACAGTGATACACACAGTCACACACACACACAGTCACACACACACACAGCGGTACATGTCCAGCGTGCTGATAGCACTACACCACCTGGGTGAGTTACACACACACACAGTGATACACACACACACAGTGATACACACAGTCACACACACACACAGTCACACACACACACAGCGGTACATGTCCAGCGTGCTGATAGCACTACACCACCTGGGTGAGTTACACACACACACAGTGATACACACACACACAGTGATACACACAGTCACACACACACACAGTCACACACACACACAGCGGTACATGTCCAGCGTGCTGCTAGCACTACACCACCTGGGTGAGTTACACACACACACAGTGATACACACACACACAGTGATACACACAGTCACACACACACACAGTCACACACACACACAGCGGTACATGTCCAGCGTGCTGATAGCACTACACCACCTGGGTGAGTTACACACACACACAGTGATACACACACACACAGTGATACACACAGTCACACACACACACAGTCACACACACACACAGCGGTACATGTCCAGCGTGCTGCTAGCACTACACCACCTGGGTGAGTTACACACACACACAGTGATACACACACACACAGTGATACACACAGTCACACACACACACAGTCACACACACACACAGCGGTACATGTCCAGCGTGCTGATAGCACTACACCACCTGGGTGAGTTACACACACACACAGTGATACACACACACACAGTGATACACACAGTCACACACACACACAGTCACACACACACACAGCGGTACATGTCCAGCGTGCTGATAGCACTACACCACCTGGGTGAGTTACACACACACACAGTGATACACACACACACAGTGATACACACAGTCACACACACACACAGTCACACACACACACAGCGGTACATGTCCAGCGTGCTGATAGCACTACACCACCTGGGTGAGTTACACACACACACAGTGATACACACACACACAGTGATACACACAGTCACACACACACACAGTCACACACACACACAGCGGTACATGTCCAGCGTGCTGATAGCACTACACCACCTGGGTGAGTTACAGTCATACACAGTCACACACAGTCACACACACACACAGTCACACACACACAGTGATACACACACACACAGCGGTACATGTCCAGCGTGCTGCTAGCACTACACCACCTGGGTGAGTTACACACAGACACAGTCACACACACACAGTGATACACACACACACAGTGATACACACACACACAGCGGTACATGTCCAGCGTGCTGGTGGCACTACACCACCTGGGTGAGTTACACACACACACAGTCATACACAGTCATACACACACAGTCACACACACACACAGTCACACACACACACAGTCACACACACACACAGTGATACACACACACAGTGATACACACGCAGTGATACACACACACACAGTGATACACACAGTCACACACACACACAGTCACACACACACACAGCGGTACATGTCCAGCGTGCTGATAGCACTACACCACCTGGGTGAGTTACACACACACAGTGATACACACACACAGACACACACACACACACACAGTGATACACACACACAGACACACACACACACACACAGTCACACACACACAGTGATACATACACACACACAGTCACACACACAGTGATACACACACACACAGCGGTACATGTCCAGCGTGCTGCTAGCACTACACCACCTGGGTGAGTTACACACACACAGTGATACACACAGTCATACACACAGTCACACACACACACAGTGATACACACAGTCACACACACACACACAGTCACACACACACAGCGGTACATGTCCAGCGTGCTGCTAGCACTACACCACCTGGGTGAGTTACACACACACAGTGATACACACAGTCACACACACACACAGTCATACACACACACACAGTGATACACAGTCATACACACAGTTACACACACACAGTGATACACACACACACAGTGATACACACACAGTGATACACACACACACAGTGATACATACACACAGACACACACACACAGTCACACACACACAGTGATACACACACAGTGACACAGTCATACACAGTCACACACACACACAGTGATACACACACAGTCATACACAGTCATACACACACAGTGACACACAGACACACACACACAGACACACACACACAGTGATACACACACACAGTCACACACACACAGTGATACACACAGTCATACACAGTCATACACACAGTCACACACACACACAGTCACACATACACACACACAGTCACACATACGCACACACACAGTCATACACACACAGTCACACACACAGTCATACACAGTCATACACACACACAGTCATACACACAGTTACACACACACAGTCATACACACAGACACACACACACATACACACAGTCACACACATTCATACACACAGTCACACATACACACAGTCATACACACACACAGTCATACATACAGTTACACACACACAGTCATACACACAGACACACACACACATACACACAGTCACACACATTCATACACACAGTCACACATACACACAGTCATACACACACACAGTCATACACAGTCATACACACACACACAGTCATACACACTCACTCACACACACAGTCATACACACACACAGTCATGCACACTCACACACACAGTCATACACACACACACACAGTCATACACACACACAGTCATACACACACACACAGTCATACACACTCACACACACACACAGTCATACACACACACAGTCATACACACACACACACAGTCATACACACACAGTCACACACACACAGTCACACACACACAGTCACACACACACACACAGTCATACAACGCACACACACAGTCATACACCAACACAGTCACACACACAGTCACACACACACAGTCACACACACAGTCATACACACAGACACACACACACACAGTCATACAAACAGTCACACACACACAGTCATACACAGTCACACACACACAGTCATACACACACAGTCATACACACAGACACACACACAGTCATACACACAGACACACACACACAGTCATACACACAGACACACACACACACACAGTCATACACAGACACACACACACACAGTCATACACAGTCACACACACATAGACACACACACAGTCATACACACACACACACAGTCACACATACACAGTCATACACACACACACACAGTCACACACAGACACACACACACACAGTCATACACAGTCACACACACATAGACACACACACAGTCATACACACACACACACAGTCATACACAGTCATACACACACACACACAGTCATACACACACACACACACAGTCATACACAGTCATACACACACACACAGTCACACACACACACTGATACATGTCCAGCGTGCTGGTGGCACTGCACCACCTGCGTGAGTTACACACAGACACAGTCATACAGTTATACACACAGTCACAGACACACACAGTCACAGACACACACACACACACAGTTATACACACACACAGTCACAGACACACACAGTCACAGACACACACACACACACAGTCATACACACACACAGTCACACACACACAGTTATACACACACACAGTCACAGACACACACAGTCACAGACACACACACACACACAGTCATACACACACACAGTCACACACACACAGTTATACACACACACAGATATACACACACAGTCATACACACACACAGTCATACACAGTTATACACACACACAGTCACAGACACACACAGTCACAGACACACACACACACAGTCATACACACACACAGTCACACACACACAGTTATACACACACACAGTCACAGACACACACAGTCACAGACACACACACACACACAGTCATACACACACACAGTCACACACACACAGTTATACACACACACAGTCACAGACACACACAGTCACAGACACACACACACACACAGTCATACACACACACAGTCACACACACACAGT
>NW_027422598.1:424567-464749 GCF_048934315.1 Petromyzon marinus
CATGTGTGTGTATATAAATGTGTGTGTGTGTATATGAATGTGTGTATATAAACGTGTGTATATAAGTGTGTATATGTGTATATAAATGTGTATATAAGTATATAAATGTGTATATATGAATATATAAACGTGTGTGTGTATATAAATGTATATAAATGTGTATATAATTGTGTATAAGTATATAAGTGTATAAACGTGTGTGTGTGTATATAAGTGTATATATAAGTGTGTATAAGTGTATATAAGTGTGTGTATAAACGTGTGTGTGTGTATAAATGTATGTGTGTGTATATAAGTGTGTGTGTATATATATAAGTGTGTATATAAGTGTGTTTGTGTGTGCTGTGTGTGTGTGTGTATATATAAACGTGTGTGTGTGTGTGCTGTGTGTGTGTGTGTGTATAAATGTGTGTGTGTGTATATAAAAGTGTGTGTGTATATAAGTGTGTGTATATATAAAAGTGTATATGTGTGTATATAAGTGTGTGTGTGTGTGTGTATATAAGTGTGTGTGTGCTGTGTGTGTGTGTATATATAAACGTGTGTGTGTATATAAGTGTGTGTATAAACGTGTGTGTGTGTGTGTATATAAGTGTGTGTGTGTGTATATAAATGTATGTGTGTGTGTGCTGTGTGTGTGTGTATATATAAACGTGTGTGTGTGTATATAAGTGTATAAACGTATGTGTGTGTGTATATAAGTGTGTGTATATGTGTATATAAATGTGTATATAAGTATATAAACGTGTGTGTGTGTATATATAAGTGTGTGTGTGTATATAAGTGTGTATAAGTGTATAAATGTGTGTATATATATAAAAGTGTATATAAGTGTGTATAAGTTTGTAAAAGTGTGTATATAAACGTGTGTGTGTATATAAGTGTATATATAAGTGTATATAAAAGTGTGTATATAAGTATATAAACGTGTGTGTGTGCTGTGTGTGTGTGTATATATAAACGTGTGTGTGCTGTGTGTGTGTGTGTGTATAAACGTGTGCTGTGTGTGTGTGTATATAAGTATATAAAAGTATATAAATGTGTGTGTGTGTGTATATATAAACGTGTGTGCTGTGTGTGTGTGTATAAATGTGTGTGTGTGTGTATATACACGTATATGTGTGTGTGTGTGTATAAATGTGTGTGTGCTGTGTGTGTGTGTGTATATATAAACGTGTGTGTGTGTATATAAAAGTATATGTGTGTGTGTGTGCTGTGTGTGTGTATATATAAACGTGTGTGCTGTGTGTGTGTGCTGTGTGTGTGCTGTGTGTGTGTGTATAAATGTGTGTGTGTGTGTGCTGTGTGTGTGTATAAATGTGTGTGTGCTGTGTGTGTGTGTGTATAAATGTGTGTGTGTGTGTATAAATGTGTGTGTGTGTGCTGTGTGTGTGTGTATATAAATGTGTGTGTGTGTGCTGTGTGTGTGTGTGTATAAATGTGTGTGTGCTGTGTGTGTGTGTGTGTATAAATGTGTGTGTGCTGTGTGTGTGTGTGTGTATAAATGTGTGTGCTGTGTGTGTGTGTGTGTGTATAAATGTGTGTGTGTGTGCTGTGTGTGTGTGTGTGTATATAAATGTGTGTGTGTGTGCTGTGTGTGTGTGTGTATAAATGTGTGTGTGCTGTGTGTGTGTGTATAAATGTGTGTGCTGTGTGTGTGTGTGTGTATAAATGTGTGTGTGTGCTGTGTGTGTGTGTAAATGTGTGTGCTGTGTGCTGTGTGTGTGTGTATAAATGTGTGTGTGCTGTGTGTGTGTGTATAAATGTGTGTGCTGTGTGTGTGTGTGTGTATAAATGTGTGTGCTGTGTGTGTGTGTGTATAAATGTGTGTGTGTGTGTGTATAAATCTGTGTGCTGTGTGCTGTGTGTGTGTGTGTATAAATGTGTGTGCTGTGTGCTGTGTGTGTGTATAAATGTGTGCTGTGTGTGTGTGTGTGTATAAATGTGTGCTGTGTGTGTGTATAAATGTGTGTGTGTGTGTATAAATGTGTGTGTTCTGTGTGTGTGTGTGTGTATAAACGTGTGTGTGTGTATAAATGTGTGTGTGTGTATAAACGTGTGTGTGTGTGTGTATATATATAAATGTGTGTGTGTGTATATATAAACGTGTGTGCTGTGTGTGTATATATATAAACGTGTGTGCTCTGTGTGTGTGTGTGTATAAATGTGTGTGTGCTGTGTGTGTATATAAATGTGTGTGTGCTGTGTGTGTGTGTGTGTATATAAATGTGTGTGTGCTGTGTGTGTGTGTGTATAAATGTGTGTGTGTGTGTATATATATAAATGTGTGTGTGTGTGTATATATATAAATGTGTGTGTGTGTATATATATATAAATGTGTGTGTGTGTATAAACGTGTGTGTGTGTGTGTATATAAGTATATAAATGTGTGCTGTGTGTGTGTGTATATATAAATGTGTGTGTGTGTGCTGTGTGTGTATATAAATGTGTGTGTGTGTGTGTGTATAAACGTGTGCTCTGTGTGTGTGTGTATATATATAAGTGTGTGCTCTGTGTGTGTATATAAATGTGTGTGTGTGTATATAAACGTGTGTGTGTGTGTGTGTATATATAAGTGTGTGTGCTGTGTGTGTGTGCTCTGTGTGTGTGTATAAATGTGTGTGTGTGTGTGTGTATAAACGTGTGCTCTGTGTGTGTGTGCTGTGTGTGTGTGTGTATATATAAGTGTGTGCTGTGTGTGTGTGTGTGCTCTGTGTGTGTGTATAAACGTGTTCTGTGTGTGTGTGTGTGTGTATAAACGTGTGTGTGTGCTGTGTGTGTGTGTGTATATATAAGTGTGTGCTCTGTGTGTGTGTGTATATATATAAATGTGTGTGTGCTCTGTGTGTGTGTATATAAATGTGTGTGTATGTGTGTGTGTATAAATGTGTGCTCTGTGTGTGTGTGCTGTATGTGTGTGTGTATATATAAGTGTGTGTGTGTGCTCTGTGTGTGTGTGTGTGTATATAAATGTGTGTATAACTGTGTGTGCTCTGTGTGTGTGTATATATATAAACGTGTGTGTGCTGTATGTGTGTGTGTATAAACGTGTGTGTATGTGTGTGTGTATATATATATAAATGTGTGTATGTGTCTGTGTGTGTGCTCTGTGTGTGTGTGTGTATGTGTCTGTGTGTGCTTCTCGGTGGTCAGTACGAGGTGACGGCACCGGCGGTGCGGGCAGACCCTCGCTGGCCGGCGCTCCTCCTCCACACACTGCTGGTGTCACGACTGTCTGACCCCACGGGGTCACTCTTCAGTAGGAGCTGCTGCCTCCTGGCGGCAGTGTGCAGGGGCTCGCAGAGCTCCAGGCGGGTAGGCAGAGACACGGACACACTCAGAGAGACACAGAGACACTCACAGAGACACACAGAGACACACAGAGACACACAGAGACACACAGAGACACACAGAGAGACACAGAGAGACACAGAGAGACACAGAGAGACACAGAGAGACACAGAGACGCTCCTCCTCCTCCACACACTGCTGGTGTCACGACTGTCTGACCCCACGGGGTCACTCTTCAGTAGGAGCTGCTGCCTCCTGGCGGCCCTCTGCAGGGGCTCGCAGACTGCCAGGCGGGTAGGAGGAGACACGGACACACTCAGAGACACACAGAGACACAGAGACACTCACAGAGACACTCAGAGACACACACAGAGACACAGAGACACTCACAGAGACACTCACAGAGACACTCACACAGAGACACAGAGACACAGAGACACTCACAGAGACACAGAGAGACACAGAGACACTCACAGAGACACAGAGACACAGAGACACTCACAGAGACACAGAGAGACACAGAGACACTCACAGAGACACAGAGACACTCACAGAGACACAGAGACACTTCTCCTCCTCCACACACTGCTGGTGTCACGACTGTCTGACCCCACGGGGTCACTCTTCAGTAGGAGCTGCTGCCTCCTGGCGGCCCTCTGTAGGGGCTCGCAGAGCTCCAGGCGGGTAGGCAGGGACACACACAGAGACACACAGAGACACTCACAGAGACACTCACAGAGACACAGAGACACTCACAGAGACACTCACAGAGACACACAGAGACACAGAGAGACACAGAGACACTCACAGAGACACTCACAGAGACACTCACAGAGACACTCACAGAGACACTCACAGACTCACAGAGACACTCACAGAGACACTCACAGAGACACAGAGACACAGAGACACTCACAGAGACTCACAGAGACACAGAGAGACACAGAGACACACACTCACAGAGAGACACAGAGACACTCACAGAGACACACACAGAGACACTCACAGAGACACTCACAGAGAGACACAGAGAGACACTGAGAGACACAGAGAGACACAGAGACGCTCCTCCTCCTCCTCCACACACTGCTGGTGTCACGACTGTCTGACCCCACGGGGTCACTCTTCAGTAGGAGCTGCTGCCTCCTGGCGGCCCTCTGCAGGGGCTCGCAGACTGCCAGGCGGGTAGGAGGAGACACGGACACACTCAGAGACACACAGAGACACAGAGACACTCACAGAGACACTCAGAGACACACACAGAGACACAGAGACACTCACAGAGACACTCACAGAGACACTCACACAGAGACACAGAGACACAGAGACACTCACAGAGACACAGAGAGACACAGAGACACTCACAGAGACACAGAGACACAGAGACACTCACAGAGACACAGAGAGACACAGAGACACTCACAGAGACACAGAGACACTCACAGAGACACAGAGACACTTCTCCTCCTCCACACACTGCTGGTGTCACGACTGTCTGACCCCACGGGGTCACTCTTCAGTAGGAGCTGCTGCCTCCTGGCGGCCCTCTGTAGGGGCTCGCAGAGCTCCAGGCGGGTAGGCAGGGACACACACAGAGACACACAGAGACACTCACAGAGACACTCACAGAGACACAGAGACACTCACAGAGACACTCACAGAGACACACAGAGACACAGAGAGACACAGAGACACTCACAGAGACACTCACAGAGACACTCACAGAGACACTCACAGAGACACTCACAGACTCACAGAGACACTCACAGAGACACTCACAGAGACACAGAGACACAGAGACACTCACAGAGACTCACAGAGACACAGAGAGACACAGAGACACACACTCACAGAGAGACACAGAGACACTCACAGAGACACACACAGAGACACTCACAGAGACACTCACAGAGAGACACAGAGAGACACTGAGAGACACAGAGAGACACAGAGACGCTCCTCCTCCTCCTCCACACACTGCTGGTGTCACGACTGTCTGACCCCACGGGGTCACTCTTCAGTAGGAGCTGCTGCCTCCTGGCGGCCCTCTGTAGGGGCTCGCAGAGCTCCAGGCGGGTAGGAGGAGACACTCACAGAGAGACACTCACAGAGACACAGAGACACTCACAGAGACACTCACAGAGACACTCACAGAGACACTCACAGAGACACTCACAGAGACACTCACAGAGACACTCACAGAGACACACAGAGACACAGAGACACTCACAGAGACACTCACACACACACTCACACAGACACAGAGACACACACACACAGAGACACAGAGACACTCACAGAGACACAGAGACACTCCTCCTCCTCCACACACTGCTGGTGTCACGACTGTCTGACCCCACGGGGTCACTCTTCAGTAGGAGCTGCTGCCTCCTGGCGGCCCTCTGTAGGGGCTCGCAGAGCTCCAGGCGGGTAGGAGGAGACACGGACACACTCAGAGAGACACTCACAGAGACACACTCAGAGAGACACTCACAGAGACACTCACAGAGACACTCACAGAGACACTCACAGAGACACAGAGACACTCACAGAGACACTCACAGAGACACTCACAGAGACACTCACAGAGACACTCACAGAGACACTCACAGAGACACTCACAGAGACACTCAGAGAGACACTCACAGAGACACTCACAGAGACACTCACAGAGACACTCACAGAGACACTCACAGAGACACTCACAGAGACACACACAGAGACACTCACAGAGACACTCACAGAGACACTCACAGAGACACACACAGAGACACTCACAGAGACACAGAGACACTCACAGAGACACTCACAGAGACACTCACAGAGACACTCACAGAGACACTCAGAGACACAGAGACACTCACAGAGACACTCACAGAGACACTCACAGAGACACTCACAGAGAGACACACTCAGAGAGACACAGAGAGACACAGAGACACAGAGACACTCTCAGAGACACTCTCAGAGACACTCTCAGAGACACTCACAGAGACACTCACAGAGACACTCACAGAGACACTCACAGAGACACTCACAGAGACTCACAGAGACACTCACAGAGACACTCACACAGAGACACTCACAGAGACACAGAGACACTCACACAGAGACACTCACAGAGACACTCACAGAGACACTCACAGAGACACTCACAGAGACACTCACAGAGACACTCACAGAGACACAGTGACACTCACAGAGACACAGAGACACTCACAGAGACACTCAGAGAGACACACTCAGAGAGACACTCACAGAGAGACACTCACAGAGACACTCACAGAGACACTCACAGAGACACAGAGACACTCACAGAGACACTCACAGAGACACTCACAGAGACACAGAGACACTCACAGAGACACACACAGAGACACACACAGAGACACTCACAGAGACACTCACAGAGACACACACCGAGACACACACCGAGACACTCACAGAGACACACACACAGAGAGACACTCACAGAGACACTCACAGAGACACTCACAGAGACACTCACAGAGACACTCACAGAGACACAGAGACACTCACAGAGACAATCACAGAGATACTCACAGAGAGAGACACTCACAGAGACACAGAGACACACACACAGAGAGACACTCACAGAGACACTCACAGAGACACAGAGACACTCACAGAGACACTCACAGAGACACAGAGACACTCACAGAGACACAGAGACACTCACAGAGACACTCACACAGAGAGACACTCACAGAGACACTCACAGAGACACTCACAGAGACACAGAGAGACACAGAGACACACAGAGACACAGAGACACACAGAGACACACAGAGACACACAGAGAGACACAGAGAGACACAGAGAGACACAGAGACACACACAGAGAGACACAGAGACACACAGAGACACACAGAGACACACAGAGACACACAGAGACACACAGAGAGACACAGAGAGACACAGAGAGACACTGAGAGACACAGAGACGCTCCTCCTCCTCCACACACTGCTGGTGTCACGACTGTCTGACCCCACGGGGTCACTCTTCAGTAGGAGCTGCTGCCTCCTGGCGGCTCTGTGTAGGGGCTCGCAGACTGCCAGGCGGGTAGGCAGGGACACGGACACACTTAGAGAGACACAGAGACACTCACAGAGACACTCACAGAGACACTCACAGAGACACAGAGACACTCACAGAGACACTCACAGAGACACTCACAGAGACACTCACAGAGACACTCACAGAGACACACTCACAGAGACACACTCAGAGAGACACTCACAGAGACACTCACAGAGACACTCACAGAGACACTCAGAGAGACACTCAGAGAGACACTCAGAGAGACACTCACAGAGACACTCACAGAGACACTCACAGAGACACAGAGACACTCACAGAGACACTCACAGAGACACACACAGATACTCTCTGTGATCTCTCTGTGATCTCTCTGTGATCTCTCTGCGTGATCTCTCTGTGATCTATATCTGTAATCTATCTGTGATCTATATCTGTAATCTATCTGCGTGATCTCTCTGTGATCTATCTCTGTGATCTATCTCTGTAATCTATCTGTAATGTCTCTGTGATCTATCTCTTTGATCTATCTCTGTGATCTATCACTGTGATCTCTATGATCTATCTCTGTGATCTATCTCTGTGATCTATCTCTATGATCTCTCTCTGTGATCTCTCTCTGTGATCTCTCTCTGTAATCTCTCTCTGTAATCGATCTCTGTGATCTATCTCTGTGATCTCTCTCTGTGATCTCTCTGTGTAATCTATCTCTGTATTCTCTCTGTAATCTATCTCTGTGTAATCTCCCTGTAATCTATCTCTGTAATCTCTGTAATCTATCTCTCTGTGATCTATCTCTATGATCTCTCTGTGATCTCTCTCTGTGATCTCTCTCTGTGGTCTCTCTCTGTGATCTCTATGTGATCTCCCTGTAATCTATCTCTGTAATCTCTGTAATCTATCTGTGTGTAATCTCTCTGTGATCTATCTCTGTAATCTCTGTGATCAATCTCTGTGATATATCTCTGTAATCTCTGTGATCTCTGTGTAATCTATCTCTGTGATCTCTGTGTGATCTATCTCTGTAATCTCTGTGATCTCTGTGTGATCTCTCTGTGTGATCTCTGTGTAATCTCTGTAATCTATCTGTGTGATCTCTCTGTAATATCTGTAATCTACCTCTGTGATCTCTGTGTGATCTCTGTAATCTATCTGTGTGATCTCTCTGTAATATCTGTAATCTACCTCTGTGATCTCTGTGTGATCTCTGTAATCTATCTGTGTGATCTCTCTGTAATCTCTGTAATCTATCTCTGTGATCTCTGTGATCTATCTGTGTGATCTCTCTGTAATCTCTGTAATCTATCTCTGTGATCTCTGTGTGATCTCTGTAATCTATCTTTGTGATCTCTCTGTAATCTCTGTAATCTATCTCTGTGATCTCTGTGTGATCTCTGTAATCTATCTGTGTGATCTCTCTGTAATCTCTGTAATCTATTTCTGTGATCTCTGTGTGATCTCTGTAATCTATCTGTGTGATCTCTCTGTAATCTCTGTAATCTATCTGTGTGATCTCTGTAATCTATCTGTGTGATCTCTGTGTGATCTCTGTAATCTATCTGTGTGATCTCTCTGTGATCTCTGTAATCTATCTCTGTGTGATATATCTCTGTGTAATCTATCTCTGTGTGATCTCTGTGTGATCTCTGTGTAATCTGTGTGATCTGTGTGATCTCTGTGTAATCTCTGTGTAATCTGTGTGATCTCTGTGTGATCTCTGTGATCTCTCTGATCTGTGTGATCTGTGTGATCTCTCTGTGAGGGTGCAGGATCTGCTGGGAGCTCCCCATGCCAGCTCCCAGCTCCACTCGCTCCACCGCCTCCTCTGCAAAGCCCCTCCCCCCATAGCCCCTCCCCTCAACGCCCCCAAAGCCCCTCCCCTCAAAGCCCCTTCCCTCAAAGCCCCTCCCCTCAAAGCCCCCAAAGCCCCTCCCCTCAAAGCCCCTTCCCTCAAAGCCCCCAAAGCCCCTCCCCTCAAAGCCCCTTCCCTCAAAGCCCCTCCCCTCAACGCCCCCAAAGCCCCTCCCCTCAACGCCCCCAAAGCCCCTCCCCTCAACGCCCCCAAAGCCCCTCCCCTCAACCCCCCCAGAGCCCCCCAGCAGCCCCTGCAATGGGAGTGAGCTGCGTCGGGGGGCGGGGCTCTGTCAAAGAGAGGGGGAGGGGCAGGAATGGGAGGGGCGTGAGCCTTGCCCCGCCCACTCTGGTGCAACTTCCGGAGAGAGGAGAGGGGAGGAGCTCCGTGGACAGGTGGGTGGGTGGGTGAGTGGGTGGGTGGGTGGGTGAGTGGGTGGGTGGGTGGGTGAGTGGGTGGGTGGGTGGGTGAGTGGGTGGGTGGGTGGGTGAGTGGGTGGGTGGGTGGGTGAGTGGGTGAGTGGGTGGGTGGGTGGGTGAGTGGGTGGGTGGGTGGGTGAGTGGGTGAGTGGATGGGTGGGTGGGTGAGTGGGTGGGTGGGTGGGTGAGTGGGTGGGTGGGGTGGGTGAGTGGGTGGGTGGGTGGGTGAGTGGGTGAGTGGGTGAGTGGGTGGGTGAGTGGGTGGGTGGGTGGGTGGGTGAGTGGGTGGGTGAGTGAGTGGGTGGGTGGGTGGGTGGGTGGGTGGGTGGGTGGGTGAGTGGGTGAGTGGGTGGGTGGGTGAGTGGGTGGGTGGGTGAGTGGGTGGGTGGTGAGTGGGTGGGTGAGTGGGTGGGTGGGTGGGTGGGGTGAGTGGGTGGGTGGGTGGGTGAGTGAGTGGGTGGGTGAGTGAGTGGGTGGGTGAGTGAGTGGATGGGTGGGTGAGTGGGTGGGTGGGTGAGTGGGTGGGTGGGTGAGTGGGTGGGTGAGTGGGTGGGTGGGTGGGTGAGTGGGTGGGTGGGTGGGTGAGTGGGTGGGTGGGTGGGTGAGTGGGTGGGTGGGTGGGTGAGTGGGTGGGTGGGTGGGTGAGTGGGTGGGTGGGTGAGTGGGTGGGTGGGTGGGTGAGTGGGTGGGTGAGTGGGTGGGTGGGTTGGTGGGTGGGTGAGTGGGTGGGTGGGTGGGTGGGTGGGTGAGTGGGTGGGTGGGTGAGTGGGTGGGTGGGTGAGTGGGTGGGTGAGTGGGTGGGTGGGTGGGTGAGTGGGTGGGTGGGTGGGTGAGTGGGTGGGTGGGTGGGTGAGTGGGTGGGTGGGTGGGTGAGTGGGTGGGTGGGTGGGTGAGTGGGTAGGTGAGTGGGTGGGTGGGTGAGTGGGTAGGTGAGTGGGTGGGTGGGTGAGTGGGTGGGTGGGTGGGTGAGTGGGTGGGTGGGTGGGTGAGTGGGTGGGTGGGGTGGGTGAGTGGGTGGGTGGGTGGGTGAGTGGGTGGGTGAGTGAGTGGGTGGGTGGGTGGGTGGGTGGGTGGGTGAGTGGGTGGGTGAGTGGGTGGGTGGGTGGGTGGGTGAGTGGGTGGGTGGGTGGGTGAGTGAGTGGGTGGGTGAGTGAGTGGGTGGGTGGGTGAGTGGGTGGGTGGGTGAGTGGGTAGGTGAGTGGGTGGGTGGGTGGGTGAGTGGGTGGGTGGGTGGGTGAGTGGGTGGGTGGGTGAGTGGGTGGTTGGGTGGGTGAGTGGGTGGGTGGGGTGGGTGAGTGGGTGGGTGGGTGGGTGAGTGGGTGGGTGGGTGAGTGGGTGGGTGGGTGAGTGGGTGGGTGAGTGGGTGGGTGGGTGGGTGAGTGGGTGGGTGGGTGGGTGAGTGGGTGGGTGGGTGAGTGGGTGGGTGGGTGGGTGAGTGGGTGGGTGAGTGGGTGGGTGGGTTGGTGGGTGGGTGGGTGGGTGGGTGGGTGAGTGGGTGGGTGGGTGAGTGGGTGGGTGGGTGAGTGGGTGGGTGGGTGAGTGGGTGGGTGGGTGGGTGGGTGAGTGGGTGGGTGGGTGAGTGGGTGGGTGGGTGGGTGGGTGGGTGGGTGGGTGGGTGAGTGGGTGGGTGAGTGGGTGGGTGAGTGGGTGGGTGGGTGGGTGAGTGGGTGGGTGGGTGAGTGGGTGGGTGGGTGAGTGGGTGGGTGGGTGAGTGGGTGGGTGGGTGAGTGGGTGGGTGGGTGGGTGAGTGGGTGGGTGGGTGGGTGAGTGGGTGGGTGGGTGGGTGAGTGAGTGGGTGAGTGGGTGGGTGGGTGGGTGAGTGGGTGAGTGGGTGGGTGGGTGGGTGAGTGGGTGAGTGGGTGAGTGGGTGGGTGGGTGGGTGAGTGGGTGGGTGAGTGAGTGGGTGGGTGAGTGAGTGGATGGGTGAGTGGGTGGGTGAGTGGGTGGGTGGGTGGGTGAGTGGGTGGGTGGGTGGGTGAGTGGGTGGTGAGTGGGTGGGTGGGTGGTGTGGGTGAGTGGGTGGGTGGGTGGGTGGGTGGGTGAGTGGGTGGGTGGGTGAGTGGGTGGGTGGGTGGGTGAGTGGGTGGGTGGGTGAGTGGGTGGGTGGGTGAGTGGGTGAGTGGGTGGGTGGGTGGATGGGTGGGTGAGTGGGTGGGTGGGTGAGTGGGTGGGTGAGTGAGTGGATGGGTGGGTGAGTGGGTGGGTGGGTGAGTGGGTGAGTGGGTGGGTGAGTGGGTGGGTGAGTGAGTGGGTGAGTGGGTGGGTGAGTGGGTGGGTGGGTGGGTGGATGGGTGGGTGGATGGGTGGGTGAGTGGGTGAGTGGGTGGGTGGGTGGGTGGGTGAGTGGGTGGGGGGTGAGTGGGTGGGTGGGTGAGTGGGGTGGGTGGGTGGTGAGGGGTGGTGGTGAGTGGGTGGGTGAGTGGGTGGGTGAGTGGGTGGGTGGGTGAGTGGGTGAGGGTGGGGTGAGTGGGTGGGTGGGTGTGTGGGTGGGTGGATGAGTGGGTGGGTGGGTGGGTGAGTGGATGGGTGGTTGGGTGGGTGAGTGGATGGGTGGGTGGGTGAGTGGATGGGTGGGGTGGGTGGTAGAGTGGGGTGGATGGGTGAGTGGGTGGGTGGGTGGATGAGTGGGTGGGTGGGTGAGTGGATGGGTGGGTGGTGAGTTGGATGGGTGGGTGGCGTGGGTGAGTGGATGGGTGGGTGGGTGGGTGAGTGGATGGGTGGGTGGGTGGGTGAGTGGATGGGTGGGTGGGTGGGTGAGTGGATGGGTGGGTGGGTGGGGGAGTGGGTGGGTGGGTGGGTGGGTGAGTGGATGGTGTGGTGGGTGAGTGGATGGGTGGGTGGGTGAGTGGATGGGTGGGTGGGTGAGTGGATGGGTGGGTGGGTGAGTGGATGGGTGGGTGGGTGAGTGGATGGGTGGGTGGGTGAGTGGATGGGGTGGGTGGGTGAGTGGGTGGGTGAGTGGGTGGGTGAGTGGGTGGGTGAGTGGGTGGGTGGGTGAGTGGGTGGGTGAGTGGGTGGGTGAGTGGGTGGGTGAGTGAGTGGGGGGTGGGTGAGTGGGTGGGTGGTGAGTGGGAGGGTGGGTGGGTGAGTGTGTGGGTGGAGTGGGTGGGTGAGTGGGTGGGTGGGTGAGTGGGTGGGTGGGGTGAGTGGGTGGGTGGGTGGGTGAGTGGTTGGGTGGGTGAGTGGGTGGGTGGAGTGGGTGGGTGGATGGGTGGGTGAGTGGGTGGGTGGGTGGGTGGGTGAGTGGGTGGGTGAGTGAGTGGGTGGGTGATGGGTGGATGGGTGGGTGGGTGGGTGGGTGAGTGGGTGGGTAGATGGTGGAGTGGGTGGGTGGGTGGATGAGTGGGTGGGTGGGTGGGTGAGTGGATGGGTGGGTGGGTGGGTGAGTGGATGGGTGGGTGGGTGGGTGAGTGGATGGGTGGGTGGGTGGGTGAGTGGGTGGGTGGATGGGTGAGTGGGTGGGTGGGTGAGTGGATGGGTGGGTGGGTGGGTGGGTGGGTGAGTGGATGGGTGGGTGGGTGGGTGAGTGGATGGGTGGGTGGGTGGGTGGAGTGGATGGGTGGGTGGGTGAGTGGATGGGTGGGTGGGTGGGTGAGTGGGTGGGTGGGTGGGTGGGTGAGTGGATGGGTGGGTGGGTGAGTGGATGGGTGGGTGGGTGAGTGGATGGGTGGGTGGGTGAGTGGATGGGTGGGTGGGTGAGTGGATGGGTGGGTGGGTGAGTGGATGGGGTGGGTGGGTGAGTGGATGGGTGGGTGGGTGAGTGGGTGGGTGGGTGAGTGGGTGGGTGAGTGGGTGGGTGAGTGGATGGGTGGGTGAGGGAGTGGGTGGGTGGGTGGGTGGTGGGTGGGTGAGTGGGTGGGTGGGTGAGTGGATGGGTGGGTGGGTGGGTGGGTGAGTGGGTGGGTGGGTGGGTGAGTGAGTGGGTGGGTGGGTGAGTGGGTGGGTGGGTGAGTGGGTGGGTGGGTGGGTGAGTGGATGGGTGGGTGGGTGGGTGAGTGGGTGGGTGGGTGGGTGGGTGGATGGGTGGGTGGGTGGGTGAGTGGATGGGTGGGTGGGTGGGTGAGTGGATGGGTGGGTGGGTGGGTGAGTGGATGGGTGGGTGGGTGGGTGAGTGGATGGGTGGGTGGGTGGGTGAGTGGATGTGGTGGGTGGGTGAGTGGATGGGTGGGTGGGTGAGTGGATGGGTGGGTGGGTGAGTGGATGGGTGGGTGGGTGGAGTGGGATGGGTGGGTGGGTGAGTGGGTGGGTGGGTGGGTGAGTGGGTGGGTGAGTGGGTGGGTGAGTGGGTGGGTGGGTGGGTGGGTGGGTGGGTGAGTGGGTGGGTGGGTGGAGTGGGTGGGTGGGTGGGTGGGTGGGTGAGTGGGTGGGTGGGTGGGTGAGTGGGTGGGTGGGTGGGTGAGTGGGTGGGTGGGTGAGTGAGTGGGTGGGTGAGTGGGTGGGTGAGTGGGTGGGTGAGTGGGTGGGTGGGTGGGGTGAGTGGGTGGGTGGGTGAGTGGGTGGGTGGGTGAGTGGGTGGGTGGGTGAGTGGGTGGGTGGGTGAGTGGGTGGGTGGGTGGGTGAGTGGGTGGGTGGGTGGGTGAGTGGATGGGTGGGTGGGTGGGTGAGTGGGTGGGTGAGTGGATGGGTGGGTGGGTGAGTGGATGGGTGGGTGGGTTGGGTGGGTGGGTGGGTGGGTGGGTGAGTGGGTGGGTGGGTGGGTGGGTGAGTGGGTGGGTGAGTGGGTGGTTGGGTGGGTGGCTGGGTGGGTGGCTGGGTGGGTGGCTGGGTGGGTGGCTGGGTGGGTGGCTGGGTGGGTGGCTGGGTGGGTGGCTGGGTGGGTGGCTGGGTGGGTGGGTGAGTGGGTGAGTGAGTGGGTGGGTGAGTGGGTGGGTGGGTGGGTGAGTGGATGGGTGGGTGGGTGAGTGGATGGGTGGGTGGGTGGGTGAGTGGATGGATGGGTGGGTGAGTGGGTGGGTGAGTGGGTGGGTGGGTGGGTGAGTGGGTGGGTGGGTGAGTGGGTGGGTGGGTGAGTGGATGGGTGGGTGGGTGAGTGGGTGAGTGGGTGGGTGAGTGGGTGGGTGGGTGAGTGGGTGGGTGGGTGAGTGGGTGGGTGGGTGAGTGGGTGGGTGGGTGAGTGGGTGGGTGGGTGAGTGGGTGGGTGGGTGGGTGAGTGGGTGGGTGGGTGGGTGGGTGAGTGGGTGGGTGGGTGAGTGGGTGGGTGGGTGAGTGGGTGGGTGGGTGAGTGGGTGGGTGGGTGAGTGGGTGAGTGGGTGGGTGGGTGGGTGAGTGGGTGGTGGGTGGGTGAGTGGGTGGTGGGTGGGTGAGTGGGTGGGTGGGTGAGTGGATGGGTGGGTGAGTGGATGGGTGGGTGGGTGGATGGGTGGGTGGGTGAGTGGATGGGTGAGTGGATGGGTGGGTGGGTGGGTGGGTGAGTGGGTGGGTGGGTGGGTGAGTGGGTGGGTGGGTGGGTGAGTGGGTGGGTGAGTGGGTGGGTGGCTGGGTGGGTGGCTGGGTGGGTGGCTGGGTGGCTGAGTGGGTGAGTGAGTGGGTGGGTGAGTGGGTGGGTGGGTGGGTGAGTGGATGGGTGGGTGGGTGGATGGGTGGGTGGGTGGGTGGGTGAGTGGATGGGTGGGTGGGTGAGTGGATGGGTGGGTGGGTGAGTGGATGGGTGGGTGGGTGAGTGGGTGGGTGAGTGGGTGGGTGGGTGAGTGGGTGGGTGGGTGGGTGGGTGAGTGGGTGAGTGGGTGGGTGGGTGGGTGAGTGGGTGGGTGGGTGAGTGGGTGGGTGGCTGGGTGAGTGGGTGGGTGGCTGGGTGGGTGGGTGAGTGGGTGGGTGGGTGGGTGAGTGGGTGGGTGGCTGGGTGGGTGGCTGGGTGGGTGGGTGAGTGGGTGGGTGAGTGGGTGGGTGGGTGGGTGAGTGGATGGGTGGGTGGGTGAGTGGATGGGTGGGTGAGTGGGTGAGTGGGTGAGTGGGTGGGTGAGTGGATGGGTGGGTGGGTGAGTGGATGGGTGGATGGGTGGGTGGGTGGGTGAGTGGGTGGGTGGGTGAGTGGGTGGGTGGGTGGGTGAGTGGATGGGTGGGTGGGTGAGTGGATGGGTGGGTGGGTGAGTGGGTGGGTGGGTGGGTGGGTGGGTGGGTGAGTGGGTGGGTGGGTGGGTGAGTGGGTGGGTGGGTGGGTGGGTGAGTGGGTGGGTGGGTGGGTGGGTGAGTGGGTGGGTGGGTGAGTGGGTGGGTGAGTGGGTGGGTGGGTGGGTGAGTGGGTGGGGTGGGTGGGTGGGTGGCTGGGTGGGTGGGTGGCTGGGTGGGTGGGTGGCTGGGTGGGTGGGTGGCTGGGTGGGTGGCTGGGTGGGTGGCTGGGTGAGTGGGTGGGTGGGTGGGTGAGTGGATGGGTGGGTGGGTGAGTGGATGGGTGGGTGGGTGGGTGGGTGGGTGAGTGGGTGGGTGGGTGGGTGGGTGAGTGGATGGGTGGGTGGGTGAGTGGGTGGGTGGGTGGGTGGGTGAGTGGGTGGGTGGGTGGGTGGGTGAGTGAGTGGGTGGGTGGGTGGGTGAGTGGGTGGGTGGGTGGGTGAGTGGGTGGGTGGGTGAGTGGGTGGGTGGCTGGGTGGGTGGGTGAGTGGGTGGGTGGGTGGGTGAGTGGGTGGGTGGCTGGGTGGGTGGCTGGGTGGGTGGGTGAGTGGCTGGGTGGGTGGGTGAGTGGATGGGTGGGTGAGTGGGTGAGTGGGTGGGTGGGTGGGTGAGTGGGTGGGTGGGTGAGTGGGTGAGTGGATGGGTGGGTGAGTGGGTGAGTGGATGGGTGGATGGGTGGGTGGGTGAGTGGGTGGGTGAGTGGGTGGGTGGGTGAGTGGGTGAGTGGGTGGGTGGGTGGGTGAGTGGATGGGTGGGTGGGTGAGTGGATGGGTGGGTGGGTGAGTGGATGGGTGGGTGGGTGAGTCGATGGGTGGGTGGGTGAGTGGATGGGTGGGTGGGTGAGTGGATGGGTGGGTGGGTGGGTGAGTGGGTGGGTGGGGGGTGGAGTGGGTGGGTGGGTGAGTGGGTGGGTGGGTGGGTGAGTGGGTGGGTGGGTGGGTGAGTGGGTGGGTGAGTGGGTGGGTGAGTGAGTGAGTGAGTGGGTGAGTGAGTGAGTTGGTGAGTGAGTGAGTTGGTGAGTGAGTGAGTTGGTGAGTGAGTGAGTTGGTGAGTGATTTGGTGAGTTGGTGAGTGATTTGGTGAGTTGGTGAGTGATTTGGTGAGTTGGTGAGTGATTTGGTGAGTTGGTGAGTGATTTGGTGAGTTGGTGAGTTGGTGAGTGAGTTGGTGAGTGAGTTGGTGAGTGAGTTGGTGAGTGAGTTGGTGAGTGAGTTGGTGAGTGAGTTGGTGAGTGAGTTGGTGGGTGGGTGAGTTGGTGAGTGAGTGAGTTGGTGAGTGAGTTGGTGAGTGAGTTGGTGAGTGAGTTGGTGAGTGAGTTGGTGAGTTGGTGAGTGAGTTGGTGAGTGTGTTGGTGAGTGAGTTGGTGAGTGAGTTGGTGAGTGAGTTGGTGAGTGAGTTGGTGAGTGAGTTGGTGAGTTGGTGAGTGAGTTGGTGAGTGAGTGAGTTGGTGAGTGAGTTGGTGAGTGAGTTGGTGAGTGAGTGAGTTGGTGAGTGAGTGAGTTGGTGAGTGAGTGAGTTGGTGAGTGAGTTGGTGAGTGAGTTGGTGAGTGAGTTGGTGAGCGAGTTGGTGAGT
The DNA here is from genome assembly GCF_048934315.1 of Petromyzon marinus. Classification (NCBI taxonomy): domain Eukaryota; kingdom Metazoa; phylum Chordata; class Hyperoartia; order Petromyzontiformes; family Petromyzontidae; genus Petromyzon; species Petromyzon marinus. Next base: position 441,868 of record NW_027422598.1, read on the forward strand.
GAGTTGGTGAGAGAGTTGGTGAGAGATTTGGTGAGTGAGTTGGTGAGTAAGTTGGTGAGTGAGTGAGTTGGTGAGTGAGTTGGTGAGTGAGTGAGTTGGTGAGTGAGTTGGTGAGTGAGTTGGTGAGTGAGTTGGTGAGTGAGTTGGTGGGTGGGTGAGTTGGTGAGTGAGTGAGTTGGTGAGTGAGTTGGTGAGTGAGTTGGTGAGTGAGTTGGTGAGTTGGTGAGTGTTGGTGAGTGTGTTGGTGAGTGTGTTGGTGAGTGAGTTGGTGAGTGAGTTGGTGAGTGAGTTGGTGAGTGAGTTGGTGAGTTGGTGAGTGAGTTGGTAAGTGAGTTGGTGAGTGAGTGAGTTGGTGAGTGAGTGAGTGAGTTAGTGAGTTGGTGAGTGAGTTGGTGAGTGAGTTGGTGAGTGAGTTGGTGAGTGAGTTGGTGAGTGAGTTGGTGAGCGAGTTGGTGAGTGAGTTGGTGAGTTGGTGAGTGAGTTGGTGAGTGAGTTGGTGAGTGAGTTGGTGAGTGAGTGAGTTGGTGAGTGAGTTGGTGAGTGAGTGAGTTGGTGAGTGCGTTGGTGAGTGAGTTGGTGAGTGAGTGAGTTGGTGAGTGCGTTGGTGAGTGAGTTGGTGAGTGAGTTGGTGAGCGAGTTGGTGAGTGAGTTGGTGAGAGATTTGGTGAGTGAGTTGGTGAGTGAGTTGGTGAGTGAGTTGGTGAGTAAGTTGGTGAGTGAGTGAGTTGGTGAGTGAGTTGGTGAGTGAGTGAGTTGGTGAGTGAGTGAGTTGGTGAGTGAGTTGGTGAGTGAGTTGATGAGTGAGTTGGTGAGTTGGTGAGTGAGTTGGTGAGCGAGTTGGTGAGTGAGTTGGTGAGTTGGTGAGTGAGTTGGTGAGTGAGTTGGTGAGTGAGTTGGTGAGTGAGTGAGTTGGTGAGTGAGTTGGTGAGTGAGTGAGTTGGTGAGTTGGTGAGTGAGTTGGTGAGTGAGTTGGTGAGTGAGTTGGTGAGTGAGTTGGTGAGCGAGTTGGTGAGTGAGTTGGTGAGTGAGTTGGTGAGTGAGTTGGTGAGTGAGTTGGTGAGCGAGTTGGTGAGTGAGTTGGTGAGTGAGTTGGTGAGTGAGTTGGTGAGTGAGTTGGTGAGTGAGTTGGTGAGTGAGTTGGTGAGTGATTTGGTGAGTTGGTGAGTGAGTTGGTGAGTGAGTTGGTGAGTTGGTGAGTGAGTTGGTGAGTGAGTTGGTGAGTGAGTTGGTGAGTGAGTGAGTTGGTGAGTGAGTTGGTGAGTGAGTTGGTGAGTGAGTTGGTGAGCGAGTTGGTGAGCGAGTTGGTGAGCGAGTTGGTGAGTGAGTTGGTGAGTGAGTTGGTGAGTGAGTTGGTGAGTGAGTTGGTGAGTGAGTTGGTGAGTGAGTTGGTGAGTGAGTTGGTGAGTGAGTTGGTGAGTGAGTTGGTGAGTGAGTTGGTGAGTGAGTTGGTGAGTGAGTTGGTGAGTGAGTTGGTGAGTGAGTTGGTGAGTGAGTTGGTGAGTGAGTTGGTGAGTGAGTTGGTGAGTGATTTGGTGAGTTGGTGAGTGAGTTGGTGAGTGAGTTGGTGAGTGAGTTGGTGAGTGAGTTGGTGAGTGAGTTGGTGAGTGAGTTGGTGAGTGAGTTGGTGAGTGAGTTGGTGAGTGAGTTGGTGAGTGAGTTGGTGAGTGAGTTGGTGAGTGAGTTGGTGAGTGAGTTGGTGAGTGAGTTGGTGAGTGAGTTGGTGAGTGAGTTGGTGAGTGAGTTGGTGAGTGAGTGAGTTGGTGAGTGAGTGAGTTGGTGAGTGAGTTGGTGAGTGAGTTGGTGAGCGAGTTGGTGAGCGAGTTGGTGAGCGAGTTGGTGAGCGAGTTGGTGAGCGAGTTGGTGAGTGAGTTGGTGAGTGAGTTGGTGAGTGAGTTGGTGAGTGAGTTGGTGAGTGAGTTGGTGAGTGAGTTGGTGAGTGAGTTGGTGAGTGAGTTGGTGAGTGAGTTGGTGAGTGAGTTGGTGAGTGAGTTGGTGAGTGAGTTGGTGAGTGAGTTGGTGAGTGAGTTGGTGAGTGAGTTGGTGAGTGATTTGGTGAGTTGGTGAGTGAGTTGGTGAGTGAGTTGGTGAGTGAGTTGGTGAGTGAGTTGGTGAGTGGAGTTGGTGAGTGAGTTGGTGAGTGAGTTGGTGAGTGAGTTGGTGAGTGAGTTGGTGAGTGAGTTGGTGAGTGAGTTGGTGAGTGAGTTGGTGAGTGAGTTGGTGAGTGAGTTGGTGAGTGAGTGAGTTGGTGAGTTGGTGAGTGAGTTGGTGAGTGAGTTGGTGAGTGAGTTGGTGAGTGAGTTGGTGAGTGATTTGGTGAGTTGGTGAGTGAGTTGGTGAGTGAGTTGGTGAGTGAGTTGGTGAGTGAGTTGGTGAGTGAGTTGGTGAGTGAGTTGGTGAGTGAGTTGGTGAGTGAGTTGGTGAGTGAGTTGGTGAGTGAGTTGGTGAGTGAGTTGGTGAGTGAGTTGGTGAGTGAGTGGTGAGTGAGTTGGTGAGTGAGTTGGTGAGTGAGTTGGTGAGTGAGTGAGTTGGTGAGTGAGTTGGTGAGTGAGTTGGTGAGTGAGTTGGTGAGCGAGTTGGTGAGCGAGTTGGTGAGCGAGTTGGTGAGGAGTTGGTGAGTGAGTTGGTGAGTGAGTTGGTGAGTGAGTTGGTGAGTGAGTTGGTGAGCGAGTTGGTGAGCGAGTTGGTGAGTGGAGTTGGTGAGTGAGTTGGTGAGCGAGTTGGTGAGTGAGTTGGTGAGCGAGTTGGTGAGCGAGTTGGTGAGCGAGTTGGTGAGCGAGTTGGTGAGTGAGTTGGTGAGCGAGTTGGTGAGCGAGTTGGTGAGCGAGTTGGTGAGTGAGTTGGTGAGCGAGTTGGTGAGTGAGTTGGTGAGTGAGTTGGTGAGATTGGTGAGTTGGTGAGTGAGTTGGTGAGTGAGTTGGTGAGTGAGTTGGTGAGTGAGTTGGTGGTGAGCGAAGTTGGTGAGTGAGTTGGTGAGCGAGTTGGTGAGTGAGTTGGTGAGTGAGTTGGTGAGTGAGTTGGTGAGTGAGTTGGTGAGTGAGTTGGTGAGTGAGTTGGTGAGTGAGTTGGTGAGCGAGTTGGTGAGTGAGTTGGTGAGCGAGTTGGTGAGCGAGTTGGTGAGCGAGTTGGTGAGTGAGTTGGTGAGTGAGTTGGTGAGTGAGTTGGTGAGTGAGTTGGTGAGTGAGTTGGTGAGTGAGTTGGTGAGTGAGTTGGTGAGTGAGTTGGTGAGTGAGTTGGTGAGTGAGTTGGTGAGTGAGTTGGTGAGTGAGTTGGTGAGTGAGTTGGTGAGTGAGTTGGTGAGCGAGTTGGTGAGTGAGTTGGTGAGTGAGTTGGTGAGTGAGTTGGTGAGTGAGTTGGTGAGTGAGTTGGTGAGTGAGTTGGTGAGCGAGTTGGTGAGTGAGTTGGTGAGTGAGTTGGTGAGTGAGTTGGTGAGTGAGTTGGTGAGTGAGTTGGTGAGTGAGTTGGTGAGTGAGTTGGTGAGTGAGTTGGTGAGTGAGTTGGTGAGTGAGTTGGTGAGCGAGTTGGTGAGTGAGTTGGTGAGTGAGTTGGTGAGTGAGTTGGTGAGTGAGTTGGTGAGTGAGTTGGTGAGCGAGTTGGTGAGTGAGTTGGTGAGTGAGTTGGTGAGTGAGTTGGTGAGTGAGTTGGTGAGTGAGTTGGTGAGTGAGTTGGTGAGTGAGTTGGTGAGTAAGTTGGTGAGTGAGTGAGTTGGTGAGTGAGTGAGTTGGTGAGTGAGTGAGTTGGTGAGTGAGTGAGTTGGTGAGTGAGTGAGTTGGTGAGTGAGTTGGTGAGTGAGTTGGTGAGTGAGTTGGTGAGTGAGTGAGTTGGTGGGTGAGTGAGTTGGTGGTGAGTGAGTTGGTGGGTGAGTGAGTTGGTGAGTGAGTAGGTGAGTGAGTTGGTGAGTGAGTTGGTGAGTGAGTTGGTGAGTGAGTTGGTGAGTGAGTTGGTGAGTGAGTTGGTGAGTGAGTTGGTGAGTGAGTTGGTGAGTGAGTTGGTGAGTGAGTAGGTGAGTGAGTTGGTGAGTGAGTTGGTGAGTGAGTTGGTGAGTGAGTTGGTGAGTGAGTTGGTGAGTGAGTTGGTGAGTGAGTTGGTGAGTGAGTTGGTGAGCGAGTTGGTGAGCGAGTTGGTGAGCGAGTTGGTGAGTGAGTTGGTGAGTGAGTTGGTGAGTGAGTTGGTGAGTGAGTTGGTGAGTGAGTTGGTGAGTGAGTTGGTGAGTGAGTTGGTGAGTGAGTTGGTGAGTGAGTTGGTGAGTGAGTTGGTGAGTGAGTTGGTGAGTGAGTTGGTGAGTGAGTTGGTGAGTGAGTTGGTGAGTGAGTTGGTGAGTGAGTTGGTGAGTGAGTTGGTGAGTGAGTTGGTGAGTGAGTTGGTGAGTGAGTTGGTGAGTGAGTTGGTGAGCGAGTTGGTGAGCGAGTTGGTGAGCGAGTTGGTGAGTGAGTTGGTGAGTGAGTTGGTGAGTGATCCTCCAACACCTCCGTGTGCCTCAGACTCCGTCCGGCCTGGGTGCTACGGCGAGACAACTTGCCGGACATCTTGGACCCCAGCGAGGCCCTTCACCTCCTGCTGGACTCACTGGGTCCCCTGCACTGAGAGGATTACACTCACACAGTCACTCACTCAGTCACTCACACAGTCACTCACTCAGTCACACAGTCACTCACTCAGTCACTCACACAGTCACTCACTCAGTCACTCACACAGTCACTCACACAGTCACTCACACAGTCACTCACTCACACAGTCACTCACACAGTCACTCACTCACACAGTCACTCACACAGTCACTCACTCAGTCAGTCACTCACTCAGTCACTCACACAGTCACTCACACAGTCACTCACACAGTCACTCACACAGTCACTCACTCAGTCAGTCACTCACACAGTCACTCACTCAGTCACTCACACAGTCACTCACACAGTCACTCACACAGTCACTCACACAGTCACTCACTCACACAGTCACTCACTCACACAGTCAGTCACTCACACAGTCACTCACACAGTCACTCACACAGTCACTCACTCACTCACACAGTCACTCACACAGTCACTCACTCAGTCACTCACACAGTCACTCACACAGTCACTCACTCAGTCAGTCACTCACTCAGTCACTCACACAGTCACTCACACAGTCACTCACTCACACAGTCACTCACACAGTCACTCACACAGTCACTCACTCACACAGTCACTCACACAGTCACTCACTCAGTCACTCACTCAGTCACTCACACAGTCACTCACACAGTCACTCACACAGTCACTCACTCACACAGTCACTCACTCAGTCACTCACACAGTCACTCACACAGTCACTCACACAGTCACTCACTCAGTCACTCACACAGTCAGTCACTCACACAGTCAGTCACTCACACAGTCACTCACACAGTCACTCACTCAGTCACTCACACAGTCACTCACTCACACAGTCACTCACACAGTCACTCACTCAGTCACTCACTCAGTCACTCACACAGTCACTCACTCAGTCAGTCAGTCACTCACTCAGTCACTCACACAGTCACTCAGTCAGTCAGTCACTCACACAGTCACTCACACAGTCACTCACACAGTCACTCACACAGTCACTCACTCAGTCACTCACACAGTCACTCACACAGTCACTCACACAGTCACTCACACAGTCACTCACTCACACAGTCACTCACACAGTCACTCACACAGTCACTCACACAGTCACTCACACAGTCACTCAGTCAGTCAGTCACTCACACAGTCACTCACTCAGTCACTCACACAGTCACTCAGTCAGTCAGTCACTCACACAGTCACTCACACACACTCACACAGTCACTCAGTCAGTCAGTCACTCACACAGTCACTCACACAGTCACTCACTCAGTCACTCACACAGTCACTCAGTCAGTCAGTCACTCACACATTCACTCACACAGTCACTCACTCAGTCACTCACTCAGTCACTCACACAGTCACTCACACAGTCACTCACTCACACAGTCACTCACTCAGTCACTCACACAGTCACTCACACAGTCACTCACTCAGTCAGTCCAGTCACTCACACAGTCACTCACACAGTCACTCACACAGTCACTCAGTCACACAGTCACTCAGTCACACAGTCACTCACACAGTCACTCACTCAGTCACTCACTCAGTCACTCACACAGTCACTCACTCAGTCACTCACACAGTCACTCACATAGTCACTCACTCAGTCACTCACACAGTCACTCACTCACTCATACACTCACTCAGTCACTCACACAGTCACTCACTCAGTCACTCACACAGTCACTCACTCAGTCACTCACACAGTCACTCACACAGTCACTCACTCACTCATACACTCACTCAGTCACTCACACAGTCATACAGTCATACAGTCACACAGTCACTCACACAGTCACTCACACAGTCACTCACACAGTCACTCACTCAGTCACTCACTCAGTCACTCACTCACTCAGTCACTCACACAGTCACTCACACAGTCACTCACTCAGTCACTCACTCAGTCACTCACTCACTCACACAGTCACTCACTCAGTCACACAGTCACTCACTCAGTCACTCACTCACTCACTCACACAGTCACTCACACAGTCACTCACTCACTCAGTCACTCACACAGTCACTCACACAGTCACTCACACAGTCACTCACTCACTCGGTCACTCACACAGTCACTCACACAGTCACTCACACAGTCACTCACTCAGTCACTCACACAGTCACTCACTCAGTCACTCACACAGTCACTCACTCAGTCACTCACACAGTCACTCACACAGTCACTCACACAGTCAGTCACACAGTCACTCACACAGTCACTCACACAGTCACTCACTCACACAGTCACTCACTCACACAGTCACTCACACAGTCACTCACACAGTCACTCACTCAGTCACTCACACAGTCACTCACACAGTCACTCACTCACTCACACAGTCACTCACACAGTCACTCACACAGTCACTCAGTCACTCACACAGTCACTCACACAGTCACTCACTCAGTCACTCACACAGTCACTCACTCAGTCACTCACACAGTCACTCACACAGTCACTCACTCACTCAGTCACTCACTCAGTCACTCACACAGTCACTCACACAGTCACTCACACAGTCAGTCACTCACACAGTCACTCACACAGTCACTCACACAGTCACTCACTCAGTCACTCACACAGTCACTCACACAGTCACACAGTCAGTCACTCACACAGTCACTCACACAGTCACTCACACAGTCACTCACTCAGTCAGTCACTCACACAGTCACTCAGTCAGTCACTCAGTCAGTCACTCACTCACACAGTCACTCACACAGTCACTCACACAGTCACTCACTCACACAGTCACTCACACAGTCACTCACACAGTCACTCACACAGTCACTCACACAGTCACTCACTCAGTCACTCACACAGTCACTCACTCACACAGTCACACACACAGTCACTCAGTCACTCACTCAGTCACTCACTCACACAGTCACACACACAGTCACACAGTCACTCACACAGTCACTCACTCAGTCACTCACACAGTCACTCACACAGTCACTCACACAGTCACTCACTCAGTCACTCACACAGTCACTCACACAGTCACACAGTCAGTCACTCACACAGTCACTCACACAGTCACTCACACAGTCACTCACTCAGTCAGTCACTCACACAGTCACTCAGTCAGTCACTCAGTCAGTCACTCACTCACACAGTCACTCACACAGTCACTCACACAGTCACTCACTCACACAGTCACTCACACAGTCACTCACACAGTCACTCACACAGTCACTCACTCAGTCACTCACACAGTCACTCACTCACACAGTCACACACACAGTCACTCAGTCACTCACTCAGTCACTCACTCACACAGTCACACACACAGTCACACAGTCACTCACACAGTCACTCACTCAGTCACTCACACAGTCACACACACAGTCATACACTCAGTCACTCACACACTCACTCACTCACCAACTCACTCACTCACCCACCCACTCACCCACTCACTCACTCACCCACTTGTTATTGATTTTGTTGATGTTGTTATTGTTGATGTTGTTGTAGCTTGCAGAGTTTCTAAATAAAAGCGTTCCTGCCTGAACACGTGTGGCTCGGAGTGTCTGCCTCTGTGCGCGTGCTGGGAGGAGCGGTGGTGCAGCGGTTGGTGGGTGGGTGAGTGGGTGGGTGAGTGAGTGGGTGAGTGGGTGGGTGAGTGGGTGAGTGAGTGAGTGGGTGGGTGGGTGAGTGAGTGGGTGAGTGGGTGAGTGAGTGAGTGGGTGAGTGGGTGGGTGGGTGGGTGAGTGGGTGGGTGAGTGAGTGGGTGAGTGAGTGAGTGGGTGGGTGGGTGAGTGAGTGGGTGAGTGGGTGAGTGAGTGAGTGGGTGAGTGGGTGGGTGGGTGGGTGAGTGGGTGGGTGAGTGAGTGGGTGAGTGGGTGGGTGAGTGGGTGAGTGAGTGAGTGGGTGGGTGAGTGGGTGAGAGTGTGAGTGAGTGAGTGGGTGAGTGAGTGAGTGGGTGAGTGAGTGAGTGAGTGGGTGAGTGAGTGAGTGAGTGGGTGAGTGAGTGAGTGAGTGGGTGAGGGGGTGGGTGAGTGGGTGGGTGAGTGGGTGAGTGAGTGGGTGGGTGAGGGGGTGGGTGAGTGAGTGAGTGGGTGAGTGAGTGAGTGAGTGGGTGAGGGGGTGGGTGAGTGGGTGGGTGAGTGGGTGAGTGAGTGGGTGAGTGAGTGAGTGGGTGAGTGAGTGGGTGAGTGGGTGGGTGAGTGGGTGGGTGAGTGGGTGAGTGGGTGGGTGAGTGGGTGAGTGAGTGTGTGAGTGGGTGAGTGGGTGGGTGAGTGGGTGAGTGAGTGGGTGAGTGCCTGAACACGTGTGGCTCGGAGTGTCTGTCTCTGTGCGCGTGCTGGGAGGAGCGGTGGCGCAGCGGTTAGCGCCACCACCGCTCACCACCACTCAGTGACAGCGATTATCTGAACCGCTACCTGGGCCTCCCCTAGGTCGACTCGGCCTCAAGTGAGTAGTAACCAGGCGTAGCGGTGTAGTGCAGTGACCATCGCTGGGGCTGGGGGAGACAAAGGCGGCCGGGCGTGGTGGTGCTGGTGGCCACCCACCCCCTCTGTGTGTAGCCACAGTGCCGGGAGCCTTCATAGACGCTGCTGCTACTAACAGCACTTGCCCCTACAGCCCTGCTAGAGGCTACCTGGGGGATCTTTGTCTTTGCTACTAATAGCCACTTGCCCCTACAGCCCTGCTAGAGGCTACCTGGGAGATCTTTGTCTTTGCTACTAACAGGACTTGCCCCTACAGCCCTGCTAGAGGCTACCTGGGGGATCTTTGTCTTTGCTACTAACAGCACTTGCCCCTACAGCCCTGCTAGAGGCTACCTGGGGGATCTTTGTCTTTGCTACTAACAGCCACTTGCCCCTACAGCCCTGCTAGAGGCTACCTGGGAGATCTTTGTCTTTGCTACTAACAGCACTTGCCCCTACAGCCCTGCTAGAGGCTACCTGGGGGATCTTTGTCTTTGCTACTAACAGCCACTTGCCCCTACAGCCCTGCTAGAGGCTACCTGGGGGAGCTTTGTCATTGCTACTAACAGCACTTGCCCCTACAGCCAGCTAGAGGATACCTGGGGGAGCTTTGTCTTTGTGCTACTCGCGAGCACAAAGACAAAGTGAGGTGGTGAGTGGGTGAGTGAGTTGGTGAGTGAGTGGGTGGGTGAGTGAGTGAGGTGGTGAGTGGGTGGGTGAGGTGGTGAGTGAGTGAGGTGGTGAGTGAGTGAGTGGGGTGGTGAGTGAGTGAGTGGGGTGGTGAGTGAGTGAGTGAGGTGGTGAGTGAGTGAGTGGGGTGGTGAGTGAGTGGGTGGGTGAGTGGGTGAGTGAGTGAGTGATTTGGTGAGTGAGTGAGTGGATGAGTGAATGGATGAGTGAGTGAGTGATTTGGTGAGTGAGTGAGTGAGTGGGTGAGTGAGTGAGTGATTTGGTGAGTGAGTGAGTGGGTGAGTGAGTGAGTGTGTGAGTGAGTGGGTGAGATGGTGAGTGAGTGGATGAGTGAGTGATTGAGTGTGTGAGTGATTGAGTGAGTTGGTGAGTGAGTGAGTGGATGAGTGAATGGATGAGTGAGTGAGTGATTTGGTGAGTGAGTGAGTGAGTGGGTGAGTGAGTGAGTGATTTGGTGAGTGAGTGAGTGGGTGAGTGAGTGAGTGTGTGAGTGAGTGGGTGAGATGGTGAGTGAGTGGATGAGTGAGTGATTGAGTGTGTGAGTGATTGAGTGAGTTGGTGAGTGAGTGAGTGGGTGAGAGGGTGAGTGGGTGAGTGAGTGAGTGGGGGAGGGTGGGGAGATGGGTAGAGAGATAGAGATAGGGAGATGGAGAGAGATAGAGATGGATAGGGAGATGGGGAGAGAGATAGAGATGGATAGGGAGATGGGGAGAGAGATGGAGATGGATAGGGAGATGGGGAGAGAGATGGAGATGGATAGGGAGATGGGGAGAGAGATAGAGATGGATAGGGAGATGGGGAGAGAGATGGAGATGGATAGGGATATGGGGAGAGAGATAGAGATGGATAGGGAGATGGGGGAGAGATGGAGATGGATAGGGAGATGGGGAGAGAGATAGAGATGGATAGGGAGATGGGGAGAGAGATAGAGAGATGGGGAGTGAGATAGAGAGATAGGGGAGATGGGGAGGGAGATAGAGATGGATAGGGAGATGGTGAGAGAGATAGAGATGGATAGGGGGATGGGGAGTGAGATAGAGAGATGGGGAGATGGGGAGTGAGATAGAGAGATAGGGAGATGGGGAGGGAGATAGAGATGGATAGGGAGATGGTGAGTGAGATAGAGATGGATAGGGAGATGGGGAGGGAGATAGAGATGGATAGGGAGATGGGGAGAGAGATAGAGATGGATAGGGAGATGGGTAGAGAGATAGAGATGGATAGGAGATGGGAGAGAGATAGAGATGGATAGGGAGATGGAGAGAGATAGAGATGGATAGGAGAGTGGGGGAGAGAGATAGAGATGGATAGGGAGATGGTGAGTGAGATAGAGATGGATAGGGAGATGGGGAGAGAGATGGAGATGGATAGGGAGATGGGGAGAGAGATAGAGATGGATAGGGAGATGGGGAGAGAGATAGAGATGGATAGGGAGATGGGGAGTGAGATAGAGATGGATAGGGAGATGGGAGAGAGATAGAGATGGATAGGAGATGGGGAGAGAGATAGAGATGGATAGGGAGATAGGGAGATAGGAGAGAGATAGAGATGGATAGGGAGATGGAGAGAGAGATAGAGATGGATAGGGAGATGGAGAGAGAGATAGAGATGGATAGGGAGATGGTGAGAGAGATAGAGATGTATAGGGAGATGGGGAGAGAGATAGAGATGGATAGGGAGATGGTGAGAGAGATAGAGATGTATAGGGAGATGGGGAGAGAGATAGAGATGGATAGGGAGATGGGGAGAGAGATGGATAGGGAGATGGAGAGAGAGATGGATAGGGAGATGGGGAGAGAGATAGAGATGGATAGGGAGATGAGGAGAGAGATAGAGATAGGGAGATGGGGAGAAGAGCGAGGCGAGAGTCGAGTCAGGAAAAATGAGATAAGAGAGAGGGAGGGAGGTGGGGAAATAGGGGAGTGGGTGAGGAGGTGTTGCAGGGAGTGAGGAGGAGGGGGAGGAGGGGGAGGGGGGTGTAGACGAGGGGGAGTAGTAGGGAGAGAGTCTCGGCACCAGCGACTCAGAGAAGCGGCAGAAGGAGGAGAAACGACGTCATCTGAAATGAGCTCAGTGAAGGTAACGAGAGGGTGGTGAGTGGTGGGTGGTGAGTGAGTGGTGAGTGAGTGGTGAGTGTGTGGGTGTGTGGGTGAGTGGGTGAGTGAGTGAGTGGGTGAGTGTGTGGGTGGGTGAGTGGGTGAGTGGGTGAGTGAGTGAGTGGGTGGGTGAGTGGGTGAGTGGTGGTGAGAGGGTGAGTGGGTGAGTGGTGGGTGAGAGGGTGAGTGGGTGAGTGAGTGAGTGAGTGGGTGAGTGAGTGGGTGAGTGAGTGGGTGAGTGAGTGAGTGAGTGGGTGAGTGGTGAGTGAGTGAGTGGGTGAGTGGGTGAGTGAGTGAGTGAGTGGGTGAGTGGGTGAGTGGGTGAGTGAGTGAGTGGGTGAGTGGTTGAGTGGGTGAGTGAGTGAGATGGTGAGTGGTTGAGTGTGTGGGTGGGTGAGTGGGTGGGTAAGTGAGTGAGTGAGTGGGTGAGTGTGTGGGTGGGTGAGTGGGTGAGTGAGAGGGTGGGTGGGTGAGTGAGTGAGAGGGTGGGTGAGTGGGTGGTGAGTGGGTGGTGAGTGGGTGTGTGAGTGGTGAGTGGGTGGTGAGTGGGTGTGTGAGTGAGTGAGTGTGTGAGTGGGTGAGTGAGTGAGTGGGTGAGTGGGTGAGTGAGTGAGTGGGTGAGTGGGTGAGTGAGTGAGTGGGTGAGTGAGTGAGTGAGAGGGTGAGTGAGTGAGATGGTGAGTGGTTGAGTGGGTGAGTGAGTGAGTGAGTGGGTGAGTGAGTGAGTGAGTGTGTGAGTGAGTGAGTGGGTGGTGAGTGAGTGAGTGGGTGAGTGGGTGGGTGGTGAGTGAGTGGGTAAGTGAGTGAGAGGGTGAGTGAGTGGGTGAGTGAGTGGGTGGTGAGTGAGTGGGTGAGTGGGTGAGTGTGTGGATGAGTGAGTGAGTGGGTGAGTGAGTGAGTGAGTGATTGAGTGAGTGAGAGGGTGAGTGAGTGAGTGAGAGGGTGAGTGAGTGAGAGGGTGTGAGTGAGTGAGAGGGTGAGTGAGAGGGTGAGTGGGTGGTGAGTAGGTGGGTTGGTGAGTGGGTGAGTGGGTGTGTAGGTGAGTGAATGGGTGGGTCAGTAGGTTGGTGAGAGAGTGGGTGGGTGGGTGAGAGCGTCGGTGAGTATATGGGTGAGTGGGTGAGTGGGTGGATTGGTGAGTGGGTGGATTGGTGAGTGAGTGTGTGAGTGATTGGGTGAGTGGGTGGGTGAGTGGGTGGGTGAGTGGGTGGGTGAGTAGGTGAGTGAGTGGGTGAGTGGGTGGGTGAGTGAGTGGGTGAGTGATTGGGTGGATGAGTGGGTGGGTGGGTGGGTGAATGGGTGGGTGAGTGGGTTGGTGAGTGGGTGAGTGAGTGGGTGAGTGGGTTGGTGAGTGGGTGGGTGAGTGTGTGGGTGGGTTAGTGGGTGGGTTAGTGGGTGGGTGAGTTGGTTGTTGAGTCGGTGGGTTTGTGAGTGGGTGGATTGGTGAGTGGGTTGGTGAATGAGTGGGTGGGTGAGCACTTGCCCCTACAGCTCTGCTAGAGTCTACCTGGGGGATCTTTGTCTTTGCTACTAACAGCACTTGCCCCTACAGCCCTGCTAGAGGCTACCTGGGGGATCTTTGTCTTTGCTACTAACAGCACTTGCCCCTACAGCCCTGCTAGAGGCTACCTGGGGGATCTTTTTCTTTGCTACTAACAGCACTTGCCCCTACTGCCTGCTAGAGTCTACCTGGGGGATCTTTGTCTTTGTTACTAACAGCACTTGCCCCTGCAGCCCTGCTAAAGGCTACCTGGGGGATCTTTGTCTTTGCTACTAACAGCACTTGCCCCTACAGCCCTGTTAGAGGCTACCTGGGGGATCTGTGTCTGTGCTACTCATAGCACTTGCCCCTACAGCCCTGCTAGAGGCTACCTGGGGGAGCTTTGTCTTTGCTACTCATAGCACTTGCCCCTACAGCCTGGTAGAAGCTACCTGGGGGATTTTTGTCTTTGTGTTACTCACAGCACTTGCCCCTACAGCACTGCTAGAGGCTACCTGGGGGATCTTTGTCTTTGCTACTAACAGCACTTGCCCCTACAGCCCTGCTCGAGGCTACCTGGGGGATCTTTGTCTTTGTGCTACTACTAACAGCACTTGCCCCTACAGCCCTGCTAGAGGCTACCTGGAGGATCTTTGTATTTGCTACTAACAGCACTTGCCCCTTCAGCCCTGCTAGAGGCTACCTGGGGGAGCTTTGTCTTTGCTACTAACAGCACTTGCCCCTACAGCCCTGCTAGAGGCTACCTGGGGGAGCTTTGTCTTTGTGCTACTACTAACAGCACTTGCCCCTACAGCCTGCTCGAGGCTACCTGGGGGATCTTTGTCCGTGTGTGTGTAGGTGCTGCTACTCGCTACTGACAGCACTTGCCCCTACAGCCCTGCTAGAGGCTACCTGGGGGATCTTTGTCTTTGCTACTCACAGCACTTGCCCCTACAGCCCTGCTAGAGGCTACCTGGGGGATCTTTGTCTTTGCTACTCACAGCACTTGCCCCTACAGCCTTGCTAGAGGCTACCTGGGGGACCTTTGTCTTTGCTACTAACAGCACTTGCCCCTACAGCCTTGCTAGAGGCTACCTGGGGGATCTTTGTCTTTGCTACTCACAGCACTTGCCCCTACAGCCCTGCTAGAGGCTACCTGGGGGATCTTTGTCTTTGTGCTACTAACAGCACTTGCCCCTACAGCACTGCTAGAGGCTACCTGGGGGATCTTTGTCCGTGTGTGTGTAGGTGCTGGTACTCGCTACTGACAGCACTTGCCCCTACAGCCCTGCTAGAGGCTATCTGGGGGATGTTTGTCTTTGTTACTAACAGCACTTGCCCCTACAGCCTGCTAGAGGCTACCTGGGGAATCTTTGTCTTTGCTACACAAAGCACTTGCCCCTACAGCCATGCTAGAGGCTACCTGGGGGATCTTTGTCTTTGTGCTACTAACAGCACTTGCCCCTACATCACTGCTAGAGGCTACCTGGGGGATCTTTGTCTTTGCTACACAAAGCACTTGCCCCTACATCCTGCTAGAGGCTACCTGGGGGATCTTTGAATTAGCTACTAACAGCACTTGCCCCTACAGTCCTGTTAGGGGCTACCTGGGGGATCTTTGTCCGTGTGTGTGTAGGTGCTGCTACTCGCTACTGACAGCACTTGCCCCTACAGCCTGCTGGAGGCTACCTGGGGGATCTGTGTCTGTGCTACGTGTGTGTATTTTTGGGTGTGTGTGTTCATACCACCCCCCTAATGCTCAAGCGGCGACTTTTTTGGCCGGGATAGATGAGAGGCGTATAAGGGCGTGGCACGGGCTGGTGGGTGAGTGAGTGGGTGAGTGGGTAGGTGGGTGAGTGGGTGAGTGGGTGGGTGAGTGGGTGGGTGAGTGGGTGGGTGGGTGAGTGAGTGGGTGGGTGGGTGGGTGAGTGGGTGGGAGAGTGGGTGAGTGGGTAGGTGGGTGAGTGGGTGGGTGAGTGGGTGGGTGGGTGAGTGAGTGGGTGAGTGAGTGGGTGGGTGGGTGAGTGAGTGGGTGGGTGGGTGAGTGGGTGAGTGGGTGGGTGAGTGGGTGAGTGGGTAGGTGGGTGAGTGGGTGGGTGAGTGGGTGGGTGGGTGGGTGAGTGAGTGGGTGAGTGAGTGGGTGGGTGGGTGAGTGAGTGGGTGGGTGGGTGAGTGAGTGGGTGGGTGGGTGGGTGAGTGAGTGAGTGGGTGGGTGAGTGAGTGGGTGGGTGAGTGAGTGAGTGAGTGGGTGAGTGGATGAGTAGGTGGGTGAGTAGGTGGGTGAGTGGGTGAGTGTGTGAGTGAGTGGGTGGGTGAGTGAGTGTGTGAGTGAGTGAGTGAGTGGGTGAGTGGGTAGGTGAGTAGGTGAGTGAGTGGGTGGGTGGGTGGGTAGGTGAGTGAGTGAGTGGGTGGGTGGGTGAGTGAGTGAGTGAGTGGGTGAGTGAGTGAGTGGGTGGGTGGGTAGGTGAGTGAGTGAGTGGGTGGGTGGGTGGGTAGGTGAGTGGGTGAGTGGGTGGGTGGGTGAGTGAGTGAGTGGGTGGGTGAGTGAGTGAGTGGGTGGGTGGGTGAGTGAGTGGGTGGGTGAGTGGGTGAGTGGGTAGGTGGGTGAGTGGGTGAGTGGGTGTTTGGGTAGGTGAGTGAGTGAGTGGGTGGGTGGGTGAGTGAGTGGGTGAGTGAGTGAGTGGGTGGGTGGGTGAGTGGGTGGGTGAGTGAGTGGGTGAGTGTGTGGGTGGGTAAGTAGGTGGGTGAGTGGGTGGGTGAGTAGGTGGGTGAGTGAGTGGGTGGGTGAGTGAGTGGGTAGGTGAGTGAGTGAGTGGGTGAGTGAGTGGGTGAGTGAGTGGGTTAGTGGGTGGGTGAGTGGGTGAGTAGGTGGGTGAGTGAATGAGTGGGTGGGTAGGTGAGTGGGTGGGTGAGTGAGTGAGTGGGTGAGTAGGTGGGTGAGTGAGTGAGTGGGTGGGTCGGTGAGTGGGTGAGTGAGTGAGTGGGTGAGTAGGTGAGTGGGTGGGTGAGTGGGTGAGTGGGTGAATGAGTGAGTGGGTGAGTGAGTGAGTGAGTGGGTGAGTGAGTGAGTGAGTGGGTGGGTGAGTGGGTGGGTGAGTGGGTGAGTGAGTGAGTGGGTGGGTGAGTGGGTAGGTGGGTGAGTGGATGGGTGAGTGGGTGGGTGGGTGGGTGAGTGGGTAGGTGGGTGAGTGGATGGGTGAGTGGGTGAGTGGGTGGGTGAGTGGGTAGGTGGGTGAGTGGGTGGGTGAGTGGGTGAGTGGGTAGGTAGGTGAGTGGGTGAGTAGGTGAGTGAGTGGGTGAGTGGGTGAGTGGGTGAATGAGTGAGTGGGTGAGTGAGTGAGTGAGTGGGTGAGTGAGTGAGTGGGTGGGTGAGTGGGTAGGTGGGTGAGTGAGTGGGTGAGTGGGTGGGTGAGTGGGTAGGTGGGTGAGTGGATGGGTGAGTGGGTGAGTGCGTGGGTGAGTGGGTAGGTGGGTGAGTGGATGGGTGAGTGGGTGAGTGGGTGGGTGAGTGGGTAGGTGGGTGAGTGGGTGGGTGAGTGGGTGAGTGGGTAGGTAGGTGAGTGGGTGAGTAGGTGAGTGAGTGGGTAGGTGGGTGAGTGGGTGAGTGGGTGTATGATTGGGTGAGTGGGTAGGTAGGTGAGTGGATGAGTGGTGGGTGAGTGGGTGAGTGAGTGAGTGGGTGAGTGAGTGAGTGGGTAAGTAAGTGAGTGAGTGGTGAGTGGGTGGGTGAGTGGGTGGGTGAGTGGGGGAGTGGGTGAGTGGTGGTAGGTGAGTGGGGTGGGTGAGTGGGTGAGTGGGTGAGTGAGTGAGTGGGTGAGTGAGTGAGTGAGTGGGTGAGTAGGTGAGTGAGTGGGTGAGTGGGTAGGTGAGGTGGGTTGGTGAGTGGGTGGGTGAGTGGGTGAGTGGGTAGGTAGGTGGAGTGGGTGAGTGGGTGGGTGAGTGGGTGAGTGAGTGAGTGGGTGAGTGAGTAAGTGAGTGGGTGAGTAGGTGAGTGAGTGGGTGAGTAGGTGAATGAGTGAGCGGGTGAGTGGGTGAGTGGGTGGGTGAGTGGGTGGGTGGATGAGTGGGTGAGTGGGTGAATGAGTGAGTGGGTGGGTGAGTGGGTGAGTGAGTGAGTGGGTGGGTGAGCGAGTACGTGGGTAAGTGAGTGGGACGGCTAGAGAGGAGATGGAGTGATGTGGTACAGGAGGACGTGGAGCTGAGTGGACTTTCCAAATGATCGGCCTCTGTGGAGGAGGAGGCTCGTGAAGGACGCTGCAGCTGCTACTGGGCAGTGCCAGGCTAGGTGCACCGTGAGGCTACTGGGCAGTTGGAGGCAGTCGCTCTCCGGCAACGATGGTGGGTGGCAGAGGAGCGATGCTCACAACAACGAGCGGTGCGCCGGGCGGATAAAATGCAGCAAGTTGGCACAGTAGGGAGCACAGGTGGTGGTGGTGGTGCACCTAGCCTGGCACAGCAGCAGCAGGCAACCCATGGGCACCTGCAGGGTCTGTCACGTGACTTCCTCCTCATGCACCTAGCCTGGCACAGCAGCAGCAGTACAACCCATGGCACCTGCAGGGTCTGTCACGTGACCTCCTGCCAGCGGGCGTATGTGTGTATGTATGTGTATATGTGTATTTGTGTATGTATGTATGTGTGTATGTGTGTGTATGTGTGTATGTGTGTGTGTATGTGTGTATGTGTGTGTATGTGTGTATGTGTGTGTGTATGTGTGTATGTGTATGTATGTGTGTGTATGTATGTTTGTATGTATGTGTGTATGTGTATATGTGTATTTGTGTATGTGTGTGTGTGTATTTGTGTATGTGTGTGTATGTATGTGTGTATTTGTATATGTGTTTGTGTGTGTGTATGTGTGTATGTGTGTGTATGTGTGTGTATGTGTGTGTGTATGTGTGTGTATGTATGTGTGTATGTATGTGTATATGTGTATTTGTGTATGTGTATGTATGTACGTGTATGTATGTGTGTATGTGTGTGTGTATGTGTGTATGTGTGTGTGTGTATGTGTGTATATGTGTGCATTTGTGTTCCAACAAGACCTACATCTCTGCTTTATTGACCTGGTCAAGGCCTATGATACCATCAGTAGGTCTGGGCTCTGGGTCGTTCTTCGTGCTTTTGGGGTACCTGACCCTCTGCTCACGATCATTAAGGAGCTTCATGATGGTGAGCGGGCCCGGGTAAAACTACGTGGCCGGGAGTCAGAGCCATTCCCTGTACACCTTGGGTTGCGACAGGGATGTCCTCTGGCTCCCACATTATTTAACATCTATTTTGACCACGTAGTTCGTGAAGCCTTCAATAGCTGTACCGGGGGAATCTCCATTTGGTACAGATATAATTGGAGGCTGATCGATGCCCGGGTGCCGTCAAGGGATGGCTCCCTATTGCTCAACCACGTTATGTATGCCGATGATTTGGTAATAGCTGCTCATTCAGAGGAGGAGTTGGAGACGCTGCTGCTGAGACTGGAGCGTGCCACTAAGAGGTGGGGCCTTACCATCAGCCCCACCAAAACTAACCACCTGCCTGGGTATTTTGCACTATCGGACACTCCACCCCCACAACTCCCAATCGGTGATGGGGCAATTGTGGAGAGAGTGGAGAGTTTCCCATACCTGGGCAGTGTGCTTCTGACCGGCTCCAGTTTAACAGCAGAGGTCTCACTCCGAATCAGTCGAGCGGCAATATATTTTCATCGGTTACCTAACGCTGTGTGGAAGCTACCTGGTCTGTCGCTCTGCACTAAGCTTCAGGTCTTCTCGGCCACGGTCATTCCCTCCCTTCTCTACGCTTGCGAAACGTGGACTCCCTTAATGGAACATCTTCGCCGGTTAGAAACATTTAGGCTGGCCTGCCTACGATCCATCCTGGGTTTAACCAGACTGGATTGTGTGTGGAGCTCAAAAATCCTTGAAAGATCTGGGCAAGGTCCCATCGGTGAGCTCCTCCGGCGGGCAAGGCTGCGATGGCTGGGTCATGTAGCCCGCATGCCCAGCCACCGCATGCCGAAACAGCTTTTGTTCGGCCGGATCGAGGGGGCTAAACGGGCGCGGCACGGGCTAGAGAAGAGATGGAGTGATGTGGTACAGGAGGACGTGGAGCTGAGTGGACTACCCGATGACTGGTACCAGCGGTGTCAAGATCGGCCTCTGTGGAGGAGGCTCGTGAAGGATGCTACTGGGCAGTTGGAGGTAGTCGCCCTCCAACAACAACGGAGGGCGGAGGAGCGACGCTCACAACAACGAGCGGAGCGCCGGGTGGCTAAAGCACAGCAGGTTGGCACAGTAGGGGGCACAGGTGGTGCATCAGCCAGTCATCTCAGTCAGTCGACCCATGGCACCTGGGTCTGCCCGTGACCTCCTGCCCAGAGGGCGTTCGACACTTCACGTGGCCTCAAGGTGCACATGGCCTGGCACAAGCGTCGTGGTGACGTCACCGCCACTTAGTGGCGAATGGCGGTTGTTGTTGTTGTGTAGGTGTGTGTGTGTGTAGGTGTGTGTGTGTCTGTGTGAGTGTGTCTGTGTATGCCTATGTAAGTGTGTGTCTGTGTGAGTGTGTCTGTGTGAGTATGTCTATGTAAGTGTGTGTCTGTTTGAGTGTGTCTGTGTGAGTATGTCTTTGTAAGTGTGTGTCTGTGTGAGTGTGTCTGTGTGAGTATGTCTATGTAAGTGTGTGTCTGTGTGAGTATGGCTATGTAAGTGTGTCTCTGTGTCTATCTGTGTGGGGAGCGGTAGTGTAGTAGTTAGCGCTACACTGCGCTATGAACCTGCGATCCGGGTTCGATTCCCGCTCACGGCCAACACCAGTGACGATTATCTGAACCGGTCCCGGGCCTCCTCTAGGTCGACTCAGCCTCAAATGAGTACCTGGTGCGGTGTGTAAACATTGCCACTGGGAAGACAAAGGCGGTCGGGCGTGGTGCTGACCACCCACCCCCTCGTGTACCGTTCCGGCCTTCATAGGTGCTCGCTAACAGCACTTGCCCCTACAGTCTGTTACAGGCTATATGGGGGATCTTTGTCTTTGCCACTAACAGCCACTTGCCCCTACAGCCCTGCTAGAGGCTACCTGGGGGATCTTTGTCTTTGTGCTACTAACAGCACTTGCCCCTACAGCCCTGCTAGAGGCTACTTGGGGGATCTTTGTCTTTGTGCTACTAACAGCACTTGCCCCTACAGCACTGCTAGAAGCTACCTGGGGGATCTTTGTCTTTGTGCTACTAACAGCACTTGCCCCTACAGCCCTGCTAGAGGCTTGATGGGGGATCTTTGTATTTGCTACTAACAGCCACTTGCCCCTACAGCCCTGTTAGAGGCTACCTGGGGGATCTTTGTCATTGTGCTACTCGCTACTACTAACAGCACTTGCCCCTACAGCACTGCTAGAGGCTACCTGGGGGATCTTTGTCTTTGCTACTAACAGCCACTTGCCCCTACAGCCCTGTTAGAGGCTACCTGGGGGATCTTTGTCTTTGTTACTAACAGCACTTGCCCCTACAGCCCTGCTAGAGGCTACCTGGGGGATCTTTGTCTTTGCTACTAACAGCACTTGCCCCTACAGCCTGCTAGAGGCTACCTGGGGGATCTTTGTCTTTGTATCTGCGTGTGCATGTTCGTGTCTAATCTTGGTCCAGCGCTGATTCAGCGTCCAAGATTAAACCGAAACCCGAGACACACATAGACACATAGACACACACACACATAGACACATACACATAGGCACACATACACATAGACACACACACACATAGACACACACACATAGACACATACACATATACATAGACACACATACACATAGACACACACACACATAGACACGTACACATAGACACATAGACACACATACACATAGACACACACACACATAGACACATACACATAGACACACACACATAGACACACACACACATAGACACACATAGACACACATAGACACACACACAAACACATAGACACACACACAGACACATAGACACACATACACATAGACATATACACACAGACACATCGACACACACAGACACATAGACACACACAAATACACATAGACACACATACATAGACATAGACACACACATACACATAGACACACACACATAGACACACACACATAGACACATAGACACACATACATAGACATAGACACACACATACATAGACATAGACACATACATATAGATAAACACACATACACATAGACACACACATACACATAGACACACACACATACACATAGACACACATACATAGACATAGACACACACAGAGACACGTAGACACACGTACATAGACATAGACACACACAGACACATAGACACACATACAGACACATAGACACATGGACACACACAAAGACGCATAGTCACACATACATAGACATAGACACACACACACATAGACACACACACATAGACACACATACATAGACATAGACACACACACATAGACACACACACATAGACATAGACACACACAGACACATAGACACACACACATAGACACACACACACAGACACACACATAGACACACACATAGACACACACGCATAGACACACACACATAGACACACACACATAGACACACACACGCACAGACACACACATAGACACACACACATAGACACACACACATAGACACACACACATAGACACACACACGCACAGACACACACATAGACACACACACATAGACATACACACATAGACACACACACATAGACACACACACATAGACACACACACACATAGACACACACACACATAGACACACACACAACAACAACAACAACCGTCATTCGCCACTAAGTGACGGTGACGTCACCACGACGCTTGTGCCAGGCTAGGTGCACGTTGAGGCCACGTGAAGTGTCGAACGCCCGCTGGCAGGAGGTCACGTGACAGACCCAGCAGGTGCCACGGGTTGCCTGCTGCTGCTGTGCCAGGCTAGGTGCATGAGGAGGAGGTCACGGGGACAGACCCAACAGGTGCCCATGGGTTGTACTGCTGTGCCAGGCTAGGTGCATGAGGAGGAGGTCACGGGGACAGACCCAACAGGTGTCCATGGGTTTACTGCTGTGCCAGGCTAGGTGCATGAGTAGGAGCTCACGTGACAGACCCTGCAGGTGCCCACGGGTTGACTGCTGTGCCAGGCTAGGTGCATGAGTAGGAGGTCACGTGACAGACCCTGCAGGTGCCCATGGATTGTACTGCTGTGCCAGGCTAGGTGCACGAGTTGGAGGTCTCGTGACAGACCCTGCAGGTGCCCATGGGTTGTACTGCTGTGCCAGGCTAGGTACATGAGGAGGAGGTCACGTGACAGACCCAACAGGTGCCCATGGGTTGTACTGCTGTGCCAGGCTAGGTGCATAAGGAGGAGGTCACGTGGACAGACCCTGCAGGTGCCACGGGTTGTACTGACTGAGATGACTGACAGATTCACCATCACCACCACCACCACCATGACCAGGACAGCCCTTTCCTGAGATCGTGAATGTCTCTCTGTGCCTGGCAAGGCGATGTTGCTGAACTATCTGTTACAACAGCGTCTATTTTGGTCACAAATGATGAAAGCGA
>NW_027422599.1:0-50000 GCF_048934315.1 Petromyzon marinus
AGCCTCAAATGAGTACCCGGTGCGGTGTGTAAACATCGCCACTAGGGAGACAAAGGCGGCCGGGCGTGGTGCTGGCCACACACCCCCTCGTGTACCGTTCCGGCCTTCATAGGTGCTGCTCGCTAACAGCACTTGCCCCTACAGTCTGTTACAGGCTACACGGGGGATCTTTGTCTTTGTGGTGCGAAGGAGGATCTGGCCCACCCAGTACTCGGGGTGTCCACCACGGTTCAGCACAATGTTGTTTCCGGCGTTTGGGATCCATCTTTAGGAAACTTGTAGGCGTCCCCTTTTTTTTGTTTTTGTTTACCGGAGCTGCTTCACATACGGTGGTGCCTTACCTTGGCGAATGAGCGCCACGATCTCGTCAACTTCGTCCGCGCCCAAGCAAGCAAGCAAACAAACAAACAAAAAAAAAACTGCAAGGTCGACGTTGAGGGGGGTCTGCTCAAGGCACTGCCCCGGGGCCAGAGCCCACGGACCACTCCTGTGCCGGGAGGCGAGCGCCTCCGTGTATTCCTTGCACGGTTGGGGGGGTGGTGCCTGGTCAGGCCCCCTGCACCGATCTTGTTACCGTTTAACCGGTTAGCTTCACGCGGGCTTACGGGCGTGACGAAGGGCGGTGCTTGCACGCGGCCGAGATGAGCGCTACACTCGGCGTCGGCGACGCCGTCTCGAAAGCGGCAACGGAGATGTTGCAATGAAAGTGGTTTGTAAGTCCAAAGTCTCTCTCTCCCTCTCTCTCTCTCTAAAACCATCTCTCTCGCACTCCTGGCTCTTGTCAGTGATCCAGGAGTCTCCGGATAGCGGCTCCCGCTGGTCCGTGCTCTCTCTGCCCGTGGTCTCCTACGGCGACGCGGGGGTCTACCGGTGCCGTGCGCGCAATATGGCCGGGACGGCGGACGCCACGGTCTCGCTCCGCGTCGTCGGAGTCCTCACCACCACCGCCTCACCTCCTCCACCTCCTCCACCTCCTCCTCGCAGCTACGGTGGGGGGGGGGAGGTGTAGTAGTGGGGGGGCCGGTAGTGGGTGGTAGTGGGGAGGGGTGGTAGAGGGGTGGTAGTGGATGGTAGTGGGGAGGTAGTGGGTGGTAGTGGGGAGGGGTGGTAGTGGGTGGTAGTGGGGAGGGGTGATAGAGGGGTGGTAGTGGATGGTAGTGGGGAGGTAGTGGGTGGTAGTGGGGAGGGGTGGTAGCGGATGGTAGTGGGGAGGGGTGGGTGTGGGGAGTGGGGAGGGGTGGTAGTGGGTGGTAGTGGGGAGGGGTGGTAGAGGGGTGGTAGTGGGGAGGGGTGGTAGAGGGGTGGTAGTGGGGAGGGGTGGTAGAGGGGTGGTAGTGGGTGGTAGTTGGGAGGTAGTGGGTGTTAGTGTGGAGGGGTGGTAGTGGATGGTAGTGGGGAGGTAGTGGGTGGTAGTGGGGAGGGGTGGTAGCGGATGGTAGTGGGGAGGGGTGGGTGTGGGGAGTGGGGAGGGGTGGGTGTGAGGAGTGGGGAGGGGTGGTAGTGGGTGGTAGTGGGGAGGGGTGGTAGTGGGTGGTAGTGGGGAGGGGTGGTAGAGGGGTGGTAGTGGGTGGTAGTGGGGAGGAGTGGTAGTGTGGAGGGGTGGGTAGTGAGGAGGGGTGGTAGTGAGGAGGGGTGGTAGTGAGGAGGGGTGGTAGTGAAGAGGGGTGGTAGTGAGGGGTGGTAGGTGTCGGTGAGTGAATGAGTCAGTGGGTGGATGACTAGGTGAGTGGATGAGTAGGTGAGTGAGTGACTATACGAGTGGATGAGTAGGTGGGTGGATGACTAGGTGAGTGGATGAGTAGGTGAGTGAGTGACTAGACGAGTGGATGAGTAGGTGTGTGAGTGGATGAGTGGATGAGTAGGTGGGTGAGTAGCTAGGTGAGCGGATGAATCAGTGGGTGGATGACTAGGTGAGTGGACCAGTCAGTGGGTGCATGGCTAGGTGAGTGGATGAGTAGGTGAGTGAGTGACTAGACGAGTGGATGAGTCGGTGGGCGAGTGGCTAGGTGAGTGAAATAAGTCGGTGAATAATTGGGTATGCAGGGGACCCCCCCAAAAATGAAGGGGATAGCTTCGGCTTGTGGGGGTCTCCCTTTGCCAGGAAGGGGTCCCCTCTTCGGAGGCGCCGCTAGATCCTCAGTTTCCCAGACTCCCTGACCGAAACCCCCGCGACTGCATCATCCCCTCCGCAGACACGGGGACCGTGGGGGTGTCGGGGCGAGCTGGGTCCAGAGAGGGCGCTCGTGGCGATGCCTCTCGGGCTGAGGGATTCCCCGGGCGGTCCAGCCGGCCGCCACTGCTGCGGCTGCTCAGGGCGCCCGAGGGGATGGACCCCGGGGGGGCGGCCAGGGGGGACACCTTCAGCGTGCTCCTGGACTGGGCGAGCGACGGGGACGAGCGAGGAGTGGGGGAGACGGAGAGAGGAGGCAAGTGGCTCCCTCCACGCTCGCTCCACTCCACGCTCCCTCCACTCTCTCTCTCTCTCCTCTCATGTCACCGCGCTTTCCTTCACACTCTTTAATCTCCATCTGAATCTGCTCCTCTCTCTCTCTCTCTCTCGCTCTCCTCTCCTAACTTCTCATCTCACTCTACTCTCTTCACACTCTCCACATGCTTCAGGGCCTCCTCTGCTCTACCACCATCACCACCATTATCATCACCATCATTATCATCACCACCATTATCATCACCACCATTGCCATCGCCACCATTATCATCGCCACCATTATCATCACCACCATTACCATCACCACCCACCATTACCATCACCACCATTATCATCACCACCATTACCATCACCACCATTATCATCACCACCATTACCACACACACCACCATTACCATCACCACCATTATCATCACCACCATTACCATCACCACCATTATCATCACCACCATTACCATCACCACCATTATCAACACCACCATTACCCATCACCACAATACCATTCACCACCTTTATCATCACCACCATTACCATCACCACCATTATCATCACCACCATTACCATCACCACCATACCACACCACCATATCATCACCACCATTACCATCACCACCCCATCACCACCATATCACACCACACCACCATTATCATCACCACCATTATCATCACCACCATTATCATCACCACCATTATCATCACCACCATTACCACCAGCATTATATCACCACCATTATCATCACCACCATTACCATCACCACCATCACCACCACCATTATCATCACCACCATTATCATCACCACCATTATCATCACCACCATTACCATCACCACCATTACCATCACCACCATTACCATCACCACCATTATCATCACCACCATTACCATCACCATCATTATCATCACCACCTATTACATCACCACCATTACCATCACCACCATTACCATCACCACCATATCATCACCACCATTACCAGCACCACCATTACCATCACCACCATTATCATCACCACCATTATCATCACCACCATTATCATCACCACCATCACCACCATTATCATCACCATCATTACCATCACCACCATTATCATCACCACCATTACCATCATCACCATCAATACCATCACCACTATTATCATCACCACCATTATCATCACCACCATTATCATCACCACCATTATCATCACCACCATTACCATCACCACCATTACCATCACCACCATTATCATCACCACCATTATCATCACCACCATTATCATCACCACCATTACCATCACCACCATTATCATCACCACCATTATCATCACCACCATTATCATCACCACCATTACCATCATCACCATCAATACCATCACCACTATTATCATCACCACCATTATCATCACCACCATTATCATCACCACCATTACCATCACCACCATTACCATCACCACCATTGCCATCACCACCATTACCATCACCATCATTATCATCACCACCATTATCATCACCACCATTACCATCACCACCATTACCATCACCACCATTATCATCACCACCATTACCATCACCACCATTACCATCACCACCATTATCATCACCACCATTATCATCACCACCATTATCATCACCACCATCACCATCACCACCATTACCATCACCATCATTACCATCACCACCATTGCCATCGCCACCATTATCATCGCCACCATTATCATCACCACCATTATCATCACCACCATTGCCATCGCCACCATTATCATCACCATCATTACCATCACCACCATTGCCATCGCCACCATTATCATCGCCACCATTATCATCACCACCATTATCATCACCACCATTATCATCGCCACCATTATCATCGCCACCATTACCATCGCCATCATTATCATCACCACCATTATCATCGCCACCATTATCATCGCCACCATTACCATCGCCATCATTATCATCACCACCATTATCATCACCACCATTATCATCACCATCATTACCATCACCACTATTGCCATCGCCACCATTATCATCACCACCATTATCATCGCCACCATTATCATCACCATCATTACCATCACCATCATTACCATCACCACCATTATCATCACCACCATTATCATCACCATCATTACCATCACCACTATTGCCATCGCCACCATTATCATCGCCACCATTATCATCACCACCATTATCATCACCACCATTATCATCGCCACCATTATCATCGCCACCATTACCATCGCCATCATTATCATCACCACCATTATCATCACCACCATTATCATCGCCACCATTACCATCACCACCATTACCATCACCACCACCGACACCAACAACATCCGCCGTTTGCCGCTAAGTGGCGGTGACGTCACCACCCATAGGGGGGCGACTACTTCTTCCAATATTTGAGGCGCAGCAGCCCCAGAAGGGTTAACCCCACCTTGCCTGATGATGTTTATTTGGTTGAGGGATTTTTCCTCCTCCCAAGAACTCATGGAAATGCTCAGCACACCTGAAAACCCGTTCCTGGGGGGGGGGGGGGGGGCGGGGGGGGTGGTGGTGGTTGGAGATCGTATTGCCATTCTTTCCCTTAAGGATGGTGAAAGGTTAGGAGAACCCAGTTGCTTTTGAAGGAATAAAATCGTGACTTGTGATTGCGGGCTACTCAGACAGATTCAATCTCCTCAGCAACCCGCGCCCACTACTCATCCTTCCAGTGCCCCGCACGGCCCTCCGAATCTCTGAGCGAAGGCTTGGGTAAGCCTCCTCATTCTCCGGGGTTGGATTTTCAGGCGACCCGCCAGGAAATCTGCTCCCTCAACCAGGGTCTCTGGGGAGGTCTGGACCTCGTACCCAAATGCAGCCATTGCAGCTGCACGATCCACAGTCCTGAACCTCCCTCGTTTGCGCTCAGCATCGAAAGGAGGGTGTACGGTGCCAACCCCAGCCGCAAGCAATGTTGAAATTCCTGCTTGCAACTATCCTCAGCTAGCTGAGAGGAGGCCACTGTGGGTTTGATTGGGGTCCTAGAGGGACACCCACCACCGGAGTGGAAGAATGGCAGGCATATCTTACAGATGACTAGTCGATGGTCAGTGGGCAGCAGATCAGCAAGACGGTAGGTCCTGTTGTCAAGGACATGGGCCCGCACCCGCTGTTCCGCCACTATGTAGTCAAGCGGATGTTTCTTCTTTGGTTCTTTTGGTAAAGTCACGTAGAATGAGAATAAAATAATAAAATAAAATAAGACAATAAAATTCTCATGACGTTTCGGCCACAACACAAGTAGCCTTCTTCAGGTGAAAGAACAGAACTGTCGGGACGACAGAGCTTCAATTAACGCTGCTAAGATTCGGAGCGTCTTTTAAGCTCGAAAGAACCAAAGAAGATGAATCCTTGCAGTCACGAAAGCTTTAAATCGAAATTCAAGCAGATGTGCTTGCTTGGACCCCGGCATGCACCCATGACGTTGTGTGGATGCGCCGATGCGGAATAGAATGTTGATAATTACAAGCCCATGGGCTGCACAGAAGTCTAGCAGCCTTCTACCGTTATTATTGAGCCGATCTGGCCCATGCCTTCCAATCACTTCAGCCCAGGTGCCTGCATCATGACCCACTCGGGCATTAAAGTCACCTAACAGGATGACTCGATCCCGAGGGCCACATTAGCTAGCACCTGTGACGGGAGGTTATAGGTGTCTGACTCATCGGCTTTATATGCTTCCATGCACTGATGTTGATCTTTGGTGGGGGCATAAGCAACCACCACCACCACCATTCCTCACCTCTTTTTGATGGGGAGGTGAGCCCACAGTAGCCCGGGGCTTACAGCTTCCCACACCTCAACGCCACGCTCCCACGTCCCCTTCATTATTTTGTTCAGAAGAAGAGCCACACCCTGTTGTGTGGCAGTCACCTGCCCCGAGTAGAGGACTGTCCACCCCTCACGGTGCCTGGAGCCAGAGCCGGTCCACCGGACCTCCTGAATGCCACAGAGATCCAGGCGGTACCGGTCCAGCTCCTGACAGAGGATTTGCAGCCTCCCCTCCACAGTGAACGTTCGGAGCGGCTTTGTTTTCCGTTTCTGGAGGAACCCCGAGGGTGCGGGTTCAGTCTCCTGGCCGCGCTTGATGGGGTTTGGCCAGGAGACCTCCCAAACGCCTGAACCCCTGGTGCTGTCAGTACAAGCTTGGTTAGAACTTTTCGACGTCGTTTAGTGGTACTCAGGTTTGACGGTGGAGGGGTTAATAGCCCCTTGCACCCATCCAGAGCCCCCAATTGGCCGCTGTGGTGGCTACGAGCACCATGAGGCGAAAGGCAGATTGTAAAAGGCCGTTCGCCCCGTGGCATTACTCACATCCACCACAGAGTTACTGTACCTTCACTACCACCACCACCATTACCACCACCTCTATCACCATCACTACCTCCACCACTACCACCACCATCACGACCTCCTCCATGACTACCTTCACCACCACCACCTCCTCCACCACCTCCACCACTACCACCACCATCACGACCTCCTCCATGACTACCTTCACCACCACCATTACCACCACCACCATTACCACCACCTCCATCACCATCACTACCTCCTCCACTACCACCACCATCACGAACTCCTCCATGACTACCTTCACCACCACCACCTCCTCCACCACCTCCACCACTACCACCATCACGACCTCCTCCATCACTACCTTCACCACCACCATCACTATCACCATCCTGACCTCCACCACCACCATCACTACCTCCTCCATGACTATCTTCACCACCACCACCTCCACCACCTCCACCACCACCACCACCACCACTACCTCCTCCATGACTACCTTCACCACCACCACCACCACCTCCACCACCACCTCCATCACTATCACCATCACGACCACCTCGATCACTACCTTCACCACCACCACCACCATCACTATCACCATCCTGACCTCGACCACCACCATCACTACCTCCTCCACCACCTTCACCACCACCACCTCCATCACCATCACGACCACCTCGATCACTAACTCCACCATCACTACCCCCACCAACACCATCACTACCTCCACCACCCTCACTACCACTACCACCACCTCCTTACCTCCTGCACCACCACCTCCATTACTACCTCCACCACCATACCGCTACCATCACTACCACCACCATCTCTACCACCACCTCCACCACCTCCTGCACCACCACCTCCATTATTACCTCCACCACCATACCACTACCATCACTACCACCACCATCTCTACCACCACCACCTCCTGCACCACCACCACCTCCATTATTACCTCCCCCACCATACCACCACCATCACTACCTCCACCATCTCTACTTCCACCACCTCCTGCACCACCACCTCCACTACTACCTCCCCCACCATACCACCACCATCACTACCACCACCATCTCTACTTCCACCACCTCCTGCACCACCACCTCCATTACTACCTCCCCCACCATAAAGACAAAGATCCCCCGTATAGCCTTAACAGACTGTAGGGCAAGTGCTGTTAGCGATCACCTATGAAGGCCGGAACGGTACACGAGGGGGTGGGTGGCCAGCACCACGCCCGACCGCCTTTGTCTCCCTAGTGGAAATGTTTACACACCGCACCAGGTACTCATTTGAGGCTGAGTCGACCTAGGGGAGGCCCGGGACCAGTTCAGATAATCGTCACTGGTGTTGGCCGTGAGCGGGAATCGAACCCGGGTCGCCAGGTTCATAGCGCAGCGTAGCGCTAACCGCTACACTATCGCTCCCCACAACCACCACCTCCATTACTACCTCCCCCACCATACCACCACCATCACCACCACCACCATCACTACCACGACCATCACTACCATCACCACCTCCACCACCTCCTGCACCACCACCTCCACTACTACCTCCCCCACCATACCACCACCATCACTACCACCACCATCTCTACCACCACCACCTCCTGCACCACCACCTCCATTACTACCTCCACCACCATACCACCACCATCACTACCACCACCATCACTACCATCACCACCTCCACCACCTCCTGCACCACCACCTCCACTACTACCTCCCCCACCATACCACCACCATCACTACCACCACCATCTCTACCACCACCACCTCCTGCACCACCACCTCCACTACTACCTCCCCCACCATACCACCACCATCACCACCACCACCATCACTACCACCACCATCTCTACCACCACCACCTCCTGCACCACCACCTCCATTACTACCTCCCCCACCATACCACCACCATCACTACCACCACCATCACTACCATCACCACCTCCACCACCTCCTGCACCACCACCTCCACTACTACCTCCCCCACCATACCACCACCATCACTACCACCACCATCTCTACCACCACCACCTCCTGCACCACCACCTCCATTACTACCTCCCCCACCATACCACCACCATCACCACCACCACCATCACTACCACCACCATCTCTACCACCACCACCTCCTGCACCACCACCTCCATTACTACCTCCCCCACCATACCACCACCATCACTACCACCACCATCACTACCATCACCACCTCCACCACCTCCTGCACCACCACCTCCACTACTACCTCCCCCACCATACCACCACCATCACTACCACCACCATCTCTACCACCATCACCACCTCCACCACCCGCTCTGCTGTCACCGTGCAGGAAGTGAACGTTGGCGACTTCTTCACGCCGGGCTCCCGCCGAGCCGCTCCATCGGCCCGCTCCTGGCCCAACCGTGGGGGTTGGGCCGTGTCGCTGAGCTGGGGCGACTCGGCACCTCGGGATGTCGCCTGGCTCCCCGGCCCCTCCTCCTCCTCATCCTCCCTCATCCTCCTCATCCTCCTCCTACTCATCCTCCTCCTCCTCATCCTCCTCATCCTCCTCCTCCTCCTCCGGCGGTGACCCCGAGGAGGTCTCCCGCCTGCTCCTCCGAGGCCTGACCCCGGGCGAGGCCTACGAGGCCTGCGTCAGGCCCTGGAGCCCACGGGGCGGGGGGAGCGGGGGGCCGAGGGGTCGCGTGGAGGGGACTCTTCCTGCGTCGCCTTCCACGCGGGAGAGGCGACGGGGATCGGCGGTGGTGGCTGGGGCAACGGCGCCAAGGGCGGAGGCCCGGGACTTGGGGCGGAGGGAAGGAAGGAGGAGGAGGAGGAGGGGAGGAGGAGGAGGGGGAGGAGGAGGAGGAGGAGGAGGAGGAGGGGGAGGAGAGGAGGAGGGGGACCTGGAATGGAGCCGGATGAGCGGGGAGAGAGGGGCCCGGAGGGAACGGCGGGAAGTCGCGGGGAGGCAGCTGGAAGCCGGGGGCAGGAGGAGGTGCCCGGTGGTGGTGGTGGTGGTGGTGGTGGCGGTGGTGATGGTGGTGTTGGTGGTGGTAATGGGGGTGGTGGTGGTGGTAATGGGGGTGGTGGTGGTGGTAATGGGGGTGGTGGTGGTGGTAATGGGGGTGGTGGTGGGGGTGGTGGCGGTGGTGGTGGTGTTAGTAATGGGGGTGACGGTGGTGGTGGCGGTGGTGGTGGTGGTGGTGGTGGTGGCACTGTCGGTGGCACTGTCGCTCCTCCCGGTAACCGCAGTGACAACGGTGAAGAAGAATCCGGCGGCGGGCAGCCCGCGATGACGGAGGGGAGGAGCCAGGGCGGAGGAGGCGGTGGAGGCGGTGGAGGCGGTGGAGGCGGCGGCGACCGACGGAGGCCGCCCAACGGAGACCCGGGACGGCGGCAGCCGGAGGGCCCCAGCGGCGGTGGCCCCTCCAAGGAGGGCCCCAGCGGCGGCGACGACTCGGCCTGGGCCACGTTGGCCGCATGCGGAGCCCTCCTGGCCGCCGCCGCTCTCCTCGCGGCCGCGGCCGTAGCCTGCGCTCGCCTCAACCGCCGCTCCTCCGCCTTCCTCTTCTTCTCCTCCACCTCCTCCTCCTCCTCCTCATCCTCCTCCTCGTCCTCATCCTCCTCCTCCTCCTCTTCCTCGCCACGCCAAGCGGGAGGAGGAGCCGGAGGAGGAGGAGCCGGAGGAGGAGGAGCCGGAGGAGGAGGAGGAGCCGGAGGAGGAGGAGCCGGAGGAGGAGCCAGAGGAGGAGCCGGAAGAGGAGGAGCCGGAGGAGGAGGAGCCGGAGGAGGAGGAGGAGGAGCCGGAGGAGGAGGAGCCGGAGGAGGAGGAGCCAGAGGAGGAGCCGGAGGAGGAGGAGGAGCCGGAGGAGGAGGCCGCGCCTCGTCGTCGCCGCGGCTGTGCTGGGAGCGGGCCGGCCGCTCGGCGTCGTCCGTCCGCCGCGAGGAGCTGGCCAGGGAGTCGTACGTTCGCTTCGAGTCTCTGAGGCCCGGGGGTCGGGAGCCCGGGGGCGGCCCCGGCGGGGGACGCCGGGTGCGGGGGAGGGGGGGGAGGGACGGGAGCGGAGGGGCCGGGGAGAGGAGCCGGCTGCTGAGCGCCTGCACCAGCGTCGCCTCGGGGCTCAGCGCGAGGAGCGACGGCTCCAACCCCGAGTACCTGTGCTGAGAGGGTGGGGGGGTGGGGGGGGGTGGGGGTGGGGGGGGTGGGGGGGGGTGGAGTAGCTGATGGTGGGGGGGGGGGTGGGGGGTGGGGGGGGGTGGAGGGGGGGTGGAGTAGCTGTGCTGAGATGGTGGGGGGGGGGATGGAGTAGCTGTGCTGAGATGGTGGGGGGAGGGGGATGGGGATGGAGTAGCTGTGCTGTAATAGTGGGGGGGGGGAGAGGGGGTGTGGGGGGAATGGAGTAGCTGTGCTGAGATGGTGGGGGGAGGGGGATGGAGTAGCTGTGCTGAGATGGTGGGGGGGAGAGGGGGGGGGGTGGGGGGAATGGAGTAGCTGTGCTGAGATAGTGGGGGGGAGGGGGATGGGGATGGAGTAGCTGTGCTGTAATAGTGGGGGGGGAGAGGGGGGTGGGGGGAATGGAGTAGCTGTGCTGAGATGGTGGGGGGAGGGGGATGGAGTAGCTGTGCTGAGATGGTGGGGGGGGAGAGGGGGGGGGGTGGGGGGAATGGAGTAGCTGTGCTGAGATAGTGGGGGGGAGGGGGATGGGGATGGAGTAGCTGTGCTGTAATAGTGGGGGGGGAGAGGGGGGGTGGGGGGAATGGAGTAGCTGTGCTGAGATGGTGGGGGGAGGGGGATGGAGTAGCTGTGCTGAGATGGTGGGGGGGGAGAGGGGGGGGGTGGGGGGAATGGAGTAGCTGTGCTGAGATAGTGGGGGGGAGGGGGATGGGGATGGAGTAGCTGTGCTGTAATAGTGGGGGGGGAGAGGGGGTGGGGGGAATGGAGTAGCTGTGCTGAGATAGTGGGGGGGAGGGGGGATGGAGGGGAGCCACTTCCTGGCTGATGTATTTTTTTATTTTACCTAAGAACTAAGGGCCCACACTGAGCTGCGTAGCTCTGTGAGTGTGACTCGATACACCGTAGTCCATTGGGGGTGTATCGAGTCGCACACACTCACACTAAACTTAACTTTCATTTTATTTCACCAAGGTATATGTCGCCCTTTGTTCAGAAGCGACCTAGCCATCATAAACGAGAGCTCAACAAAGTGGGCTTATCGTCATCATTGTGTGGAGATTCTGAACACGTGATGTTTGATTATACATTTCGAAGGAAAGACCGAAGGACCCGGAGAAAAATCCCCGCGATCGTGGGGTGAATATGCGAACTCCAAATATACAGTAGGCGTCAGGATGGGGATCGAACCCATGCCATTCTGTACACCTGGCGATGTAGTTGCCTGGGCTGCCTCTCTCTGATGTCTGACGGTTTTCTCCACGTCATTGGAGCTCTGTCAGAAACTTACATTTTCAGCCTTTGCGATACCACCAGCCGACACGGCCGTCGTGAACCCCATCCAGAGACACGGCCATCGTGAATCCCACTCAGAGACACGGCCATCGTGAATCCCACTCAGAGACACGGCCATCGTGAAGCCACCCAGAGACACGGCCATCGTGAACCCCACTCAGTGACACGGTCATCGTGAACCCCACTCAGTGACACGTCCATCGTGAACCCCACTCAGTGACACGGTCATCGTGAACCCCACTCAGTGACACGTCCATCGTGAACCCCACTCAGTGACACGTCCATCGTGAACCCCACTCAGTGACACGTCCATCGTGAACCCCACTCAGTGATACGGTCATCGTGAACCCCACTCAGTGACACGTCCATCGTGAACCCCACTCAGTGACACGGTCATCGTGAACCCCACCCAGAGACACGGCCATCGTGAACCCCACCCAGAGACACGGCCATCGTGAACCCCACTCAGTGACACGGCCATCGTGAAGCCACCCAGAGACACGGCCATCGTGAACCCCACTCAGTGACACGGTCATCGTGAACCCCACTCAGTGACACGTCCATCGTGAACCCCACTCAGTGACACGGTCATCGTGAACCCCACTCAGTGACACGTCCATCGTGAACCCCACTCAGTGACACGGTCATCGTGAACCCCACCCAGAGACACGGCCATCGTGAACCCCACCCAGAGACACGGCCATCGTAAACTCACTCAGTGACACGGCCATCGTGAAGCCACCCAGAGACACGGCCGTCGTGAACCCCACCCACTGTCACGGCCATCGTGAACCCCACTCAGAGACACGGACATCGTGAAGCCCACTCAGAGACACGGCCATCGTGAACCCTACCCAGAGACACGGACATCGTGAACCCCACCCACCCACTCGGCCATCGTGAACCCATCCATTGACACGGCCATCGTAAAACTCACCCACCAAACACATCTTGCCCATAAAACATCTGGGCAGTTCACTAGAATTTGTTCAAGCTAAAGCATGAGTCTGCTGCTGCTGCTGCTGATGAGAGACTGAATGTTGAAACCGGCCCTTGCCAATAAACATCTGGGCAGTTCACCAACATTTGTTCAAGCAAAGGTTGACTGCTGCTGCTGCTGATGACGAGAGACTGAATGTCGAAACCCGGTCCGCAGTGTTGGTGCTTGTGCTGAACCAATGTTGCTGCTTATGTAGGAGGTATTCAGCCTGTGTGTGGTCAATGAGTTGTCTAGAAACGTTCTCAAATATACAGTCGGACTCTCGATTATCCGCACTAATGATGGTGGCGGATGGCCGAGGGCAATTCAAACGTTGGGGATAATCCAAGAACGTAACCAATTTCCGCTGGTCTCTCTATGCCAGAAACCACTAAAATACGTGCGAATTACGTTTAAGTTAGGGAAATTTCGTTTGTTCACGAACAAAAGGCGTTTTTGTGGTAAAGAATTCATTGATTTTGTTTCACAGAACTGCCATCTGATTTCGAGTTAAAACAAAACTTCCGTTTCTCTGTCGTAAATGAAACATCTGACTAAATAAAGATGAGGGATGAATCACTCAAAATTAAGCACAATTGACGATATCGAGAGATACTGTTTCGATTTACAACGAATACTGACGACCGACCAATCGAGGAGGAGCGTTCTCAGTGAAGAATCCTGCCCACTCAGTGGACAGCAGAGCCACGCCAATCAAAATCAATGAAACTTCGCCCACTGTTGTAAAGATATTGCAACGACTGTATTGTAGAGGGGGCGATCACGTGGATTTCCGATCATCCGGAGCCACAAATTTGTTCGGTTTAAGCGTGTGACTTGTAATAAACATTTCCAAGAACAACAATTGTGGAACTGTTTTTAGACTCATTCATGGCTTAAGGGAAAAAAAATCCATGAATTATAAATACAGTTAAAACCTTGGATTGCGAGTAACTTGGTCTTGCGAGTGTTTTGCAAGACGAGCAAACATTTTAAATGAATATTAATTTGATGAACGAGCGAGGGTCTTGGCAATACGAGCGGCAGTAGTACGTGTACACGCTTTGTCCTGCCGAGCGTCACGTGATCACAACTGATGTACGAGCGCTTTGATATGCGAGTGTGCTTTGGATTACAAACACGTTATTCCGGAACGAATTGTGCTTCACAATCCAAGGTTTTACTGCATGTCAAAATCTCAGGTGCATGGTTAATCCGCAAATCGGATGTATTTAGTCTAATGAATTTGTTCCCGTCTGTGCGTGTATGGGAGAGACAATAACAACCGCCATTCACCACTAAGTGGCGGTGACGTCACCACGACGCTTGTGCCAGGCTATGTGCACCCTGAGGCCACGTGAACTGTCGAACGCCCGCTGGCAGGAGGTCACGGGGCAGACCCAGGTACCACGGGTCGACTGACTGAGATGACTGGCTGATGCACCACCTGTGCCCCCTACTGTGCCAACCTGCTGTGCTTTAGCCACCCGGCGCTCCGCTCATTGTTGTGAGTGTCGCTCCTCCGCCCTCCGTTGTTGTTGGAGGGCGACTGCCTCCAACTGCCCAGTAGCGTCCTTCACGAGCCTCCTCCACAGAGGCTGATTTTGACACTGCTGGTACCAGTCATCGCAAGTCCACTCAGCTCCACGTCCTCCTGAACCACATCACTCCATCTCTTCTCTAGCCCGTGCCGCGCCCGTTTAGCCCCCTCAATCCGGCCGAACAAAAGCTGTTTCGGCATGCGGTGGCTAGGCATGCGGGCTACATGACCCAGCCATCGCAGCCTTGCCCGCCAGAGGAGCTCACTGATGGGACCTTGCCCAGATCTTTCAAGGATTTGTGAGCTCCTCACACAATCCAGTCTGGTTAAACCCAGGATGGATCGTAGGCAGGCCAGCCTAAATGTTTCTAACCGGCGAAGATATTCCATTAGGGGGGTCCACGTTTTGCAAGCGTAGAGAAGGGAGGAAATGACCGTGGCCGAGAAGACCTGAAGCTTAGTGCGAAGCGACAGACCAGGTAGCTTCCACACAGCGTTACGCAACCAATGAAAAGATATTGCCGCTCGACTGAATCGGAGTGAGACCTCTGCTGTTAAACGGGAGCCGGTCATAAGCACACTGCCCAGGTATGGGAAACTCTCCACTCACTCCACAACTGCCCCATCACCGATTGGAAGTTGTGCGGGTGTAGTGTCCGATGGTACAAAATACCCAGGCAGGTGCTTAGTTTTGGTGGGGCTGATGGTAAGGCCCCACCTCTTAGTGGCATGCTCTGGTCTCAGCAGCAGCGTCTCCAACTCCTCCTCTGAATGAGCAGCTATTACCAAATCATCAGCATACATAACATGGTTGAGAAATAGGGAGCCATCCCTTGACCGCACCCGGGCATCGATCAGCCTCCCATTATATCTGTACCATATGGAGATTCCCCCGATACAGCTATTGAAGGCTTCACGAACTACGTGGTCAATATAGATGTTAAATAATGTGGGAGCCAGAGGACATGCCTGTCGCACCCCAAGGTGTACAGGGAATGGCTCTGACTCCCGGCCACGTAGTTTTACCCGGGCCCGCTCACCATCATGAAGGTCCTTAATGATCGTGAGCAGAGGGTCAGGTACTCCAAAAGCACGAAGAACAACCCAGAGCCCAGACCTACTGATGGTATCATAGGCATTGACCAGGTCAATAAAGCAGAGATGTAGGTCTTGTTGGAATTCCCTACATCTCTGCTGTAGCAGACGGACAGAAAATATGGCATCTGTGCAGGACCGCCCTTTCCTGAAACCGCATTGGGGCTCCGCAAGCCTCTCCTCAGCGTGCCTGGCAAGGCGATGCTGAAAAATCCTTGCCAGGACCTTTCCCGGCACAGTGAGGAGTGAAATGCCCCTGTAGTTGTTACAGTCTGTGCGGTCCCCGTTCTTAAAAAGGGGGACCACCAGGGCATCCTTCCAATCCTGCGGAACCCGTCCAGTGGTCCAGACTGTTGTTATGATGTCATATAGGGCAGTCTGTGCACAAACGCCACCCTCCCTCAGCATTTCGCTTGGGAGATCATCTCTGCCCGCTGCCTTTCCTGGTCTCAGACTCCGGATCGCCTTCAGTACTTTCTCAACAGATGG
Organism: Petromyzon marinus; assembly: GCF_048934315.1. Taxonomy (NCBI): domain Eukaryota; kingdom Metazoa; phylum Chordata; class Hyperoartia; order Petromyzontiformes; family Petromyzontidae; genus Petromyzon; species Petromyzon marinus. Next base: position 16,334 of record NW_027422599.1, read on the forward strand.
CACCTCAGCCAGCCACTCACAGGGGGTGATTTCTTCCAATATTTGAGGCACGGCAGCCTCAGCAGAGTCATCCTCACTTTGTGCCACGATGTTTTCCTGGCTGAGGGTTTTTCCCTCCCCCAGGACCTCACATAAATGCTAAGCAAATCTGCAAACCTGTTCCTGGGGGTCGGAGAATGGATCACCTTTTTTTCCCCTAATGATGGTAATAGGTGTGGCGCTGCAGGTTACTTTTTTGATGGAGTTAAATAGAGATTTGTGATCACGGGCCACTGAGGCAGACTCCATCTCCTCAGCAACCCGCGACCACCACCCATCCTTGCAGTGCCTCATGGCTCTCCGAACCTCCGAGCGAAGGCTACGGTAAGCCTTCTCATTCTCTGACGTGGGATTCTGTAGCCGATGACAGTGGGCCTGTCGCTTTTTCTCAACCATCCTGAACACCTCCTCTGTCAGCCAGGGTGTCTGGGGAGGTCTGGACCGCGTACCCAAAGCAGGCATTGCAGCTGCATGAGTCACAGTCTTAAACCTCGCCCATTTACCCTCGACATCAGGAGGAGTCGGGCACGATGCCAATCTCAGCCGCAAGCGATGATGAAATTCTCGCTTGCAACTTTCATCAGATAACTGAGACCAGGCCACTTTTGGTTGGAATGGGGTCCTGGGTGTACACCCACCACCGGAGTGGAAGAATGACAGGCGCATCTTACAGATGACTAGTTGATGGTCAAAGGGCAGATCAGCTCCACGGTAGGTCCTGGTGTCAAGGACATGGGCTCGCATCCGCTGGTCCGTCACTATGTAGTCCAGCAGATGTTCTTGCTTAGATCCGGCATGCATCCATGATGTTGTGTGGATGCGCTGATGCCGGAACAGCGTCTTGGTAATTACAAGCCCATGGGCTGCACAAAAATCTAGCAGCCTCCTACCGTTGTTATTGAGCTGATCTGGCCCATGCCCTCCAATCACTCCAGACCAGGTGCATGCATCATGACCGACTCGGACATTGAAGTCACCCAACATGATGACTCTATCCCGAGGGGCCACTTTAGCCAGCACCTGTGACAGGAGGTCATAGAAGGCATCTGACTCATCGGCTTTGCCTGCATCCCTCCACGGATGTTCATCTTCGGTGGGGGCATAAGTAACCACGATTGATGGGAAGGCGAGCCCAAAGTAGCCTGGGGCTTACAGCTTCCCACACCTCACCACCATGCTCCCACGCCCCCTTCATTCTTTTGTTCAAAAGAAGAGTCACACAATGTTGTTTGGCAGTTTGCTGCCTCGAATAGAGGACTGTCCACCCCTCATGGGGGCAGGAGAGAGAACTGGTCCACCGGACCTCCTGAATGCCTCATAGATCCAGGCAGTACCGGTCCAGCTCCCGACAAAGGAGTGGCAGCCTCTCCTCCGCAGTGAGCGTTCGAACATTCCACGTGGCCACGCGTAGTGGTTTTTCGTTGTTTCTGGAGGAACCCCGAGGGTAGATATTCAATCTCCTGGCTCCGCCAATTGGGGTTTGGCCAGGAGACGTCATAGACGCCTGGCCCCCCGGGGCCTCTGGCACAAGCTTATTAGTTACATATTTCAGTCGTAGTTTAGTGGTAATTAATTGAAGGTGGAGGTGTTACCAGCCCCTCGCACCTATCCAGAGCCCCCGTTTAGCCCCTGTGGTGGACACATATGCCATGAGGGGAGGAGCCAATCGGAATTGGCCCTCCCCCCACAGCACTGTCCACGACAGAGTTGCCCGTCCGGCACCGCGAGGAGGTAGGGGGGGAGGGCGGGTTGAGAAATGTGACGTTACATCAAAAATGTGCAACTTTAAATAATTTTTATTTTTATTTAAAGCTTTCGTGACTGCAGTGATTCATATTCTTGGTTCTTTCGGTAAAGTCACCACGTAGAAGGGAAAACAATAAAATAATAAAATATATATATAAAACATTCTTAGCTCTTTCGGTAAAGTCACGTTGAAGTGAAACAATAAAATAATAAAATAAATATAAAACAATTAAAATTCTCACGACGTTTCGACCATAACACAAACGTGACTTTACCGAAAGAGCTTAGAATAAATATAAAACAATAAAATTCTCACGACGTTTCGACTGCAACACAAGCAGTCATCATCAGGTGTGAAAACCAACGACAAGAAACATTTGAAAGAAGTGGCGGTTTGTATTTAAATAATTAGTAATTAAATAGAATTGCTATAACAGCACTAATTTTGATTAATTGACATTATTGACTATTTCATTATTTAAATTCACTAAGGTCACCTTTGATTTATTCCACTGTAGTGTTGTAAGGACGAGCAGACTTCTTAGGAGGCACTCTGTTTATTGTATTATTTTCTTATACAACGCTTAACACACACAGAGGGATATTCGGTCCCCTCATCCGATACCCTAAGGAGGTACAGCCTCCAGACTTGGCGGGACTCACACGTCTACCGCTAACCTCCTTGGTACCTAAGGAGGTACAACCTCCGGACTAGGCGGGACTCACACGTCTACCGCTAACCTCCTTGGTACCTAAGGAGGTACAACCTCCAGACTTGGCGGGACTCACACGTCTACCGCTAACCTCCTTGGTACCTAAGGAGGTACAACGTCCAGACTTGGCGGGACTCACACGTCTACCGCTAACTTCCTTGATACCTAAGGAGGTACAACGTCCAGACTTGGCGGGACTTACACGTCTACCGCTAACTTCCTTGATACCTAAGGAGGTACACAACCTCCAGACTTGGCGGGACTTACACGTCTACCGCTAACTTCCTTGATACCTAAGGAGGTACACAACCTCCAGACTTGGCGGGACTCACACGTCTACCGCTAACCTCCTTGGTACCTAAGGAGGTACAGCCTCCGGACCTGGCGGGACTCACACGTCTACCGCTATCCTAGTCCTCCGGCTAGGACCTAGGGGAGGCTATCTGACCCACCGCTGGCCCGGTGGGTCCTGACCACTGGGTATGCCGAGCCTTAGCCCTCAGAAGGGCTGGAAGGCTGGTCCAGGGTCCTAGCTAGGCTCCAGCCCAGTCTTCTGTCTTCGTGCAGGGAGAGAACTCCCCGAGGTCCGTTGGGTCACCCGTCTTATACTCCTTCGTGGCCAGGCAGAACCAATCACAAATTCCCACGTGGAACCGTCTGATTGGTTCGTACCAAACCCTGGCCGCGATCCGTTTCACCTCGACTGACCCCAACCGTTGTACCCAGGGGTAATGCTGCACTGCCCTGGTGGCAATGCAGGTTGCGCAACAGCGCGTAGTTAACACCTCTACACCACGAAGGGGCATTTTGCCTCTCCATGGGAGAATGGAGAAGCATAAATGTTGTAAGAATTTTTTTTTCGAATAATTGTTATTGAACATTTTTAACTCTAATGATTCAACCAGGGCTTTTCATTCTGTGGAATGAATAAGTGATTGTTATAATTATACCCTCCAATTTGCTTCGTTCTACTACAAAGTTTCAAGTACTTTTTATTTTTTTACTGTGTAGGAACCTCCTGGTTATACCACCAGCCCACAGGGGATTATTGTTGTGTCCGTCCGTCCGTCGTGCATCCAAACATGGAGGGTGGGGCTGGGTGGAGAGGGGAGGGTGGGGAGGGGCTGGGTGGGGAGGGGCTTGGTGGGGAGGGGCTGGGTGGGGAGGGGAGGGTGGGGGGTGGGAGGGGTGGGGCTGGGTGGGGAGGGGAGGGTGGGGGCTGGGAGGGGAGGGGCTGGTCACCCCGTGGTGCCCCCCCCTTATAAAACTCAACGTTTCACCAACTCACTCCAGGTTTGTGCCCGCCCTCACAGTCGGGCACATTGTTGCTGAACACACCACGTGGTGCTGAATACATCACGTGGTGTGTTCAGCATTGTTGCTGAACACACCACGTGGTGGTGGTGGTGTGTTCAGCATTGTTGCTGAACACACCACGTGGTGGTGGTGGTGTGTTCAGCATTGTTGCTGAACACACCACGTGGTGGTGGTGGTGTGTACAGCATTGTTGCTGAACACACCACCACGTGGTGGTGGTGGTGTGTTCAGCATTGTTGCTGAACACACCACGTGGTGGTGGTGTGTTCAGCATTGTTGCTGAACACACCACGTGGTGGTGGTGGTGGTGTTCAGCATTGTTGCTGAACACACCACGTGGTGGTGGTGGTGGTGTTCAGCATTGTTGCTGAACACACCACGTGGTGGTGGTGGTGGTGTTCAGCATTGTTGCTGAACACACCACCACGTGGTGGTGGTGGTGTGTTCAGCATTGTTGCTGAACGCACCACGTGGTGGTGGTGGTGTGTTCAGCATTGTTGCTGAACGCACCACGTGGTGGTGGTGGTGTGTTCAGCATTGTTGCTGAACACACCACGTGGTGGTGGTAGTGTGTTCAGCATTGTTGCTGAACACACCACGTGGTGGTGTGTTCAGCATTGTTTCTGAACACACCACCACGTGGTGGTGGTGGTGTGTTCAGCATTGTTGCTGAACGCACCACGTGGTGGTGGTGGTGTGTTCAACATTGTTGTTGAACGCACCACGTGGTGGTGGTGGTGCCTCCGTTGTTGTTGTTGTTGTTGACCCTGGCAAATTGACCGGGCAAGCCCGACGTTCCTACCAGCATCCCTCCGCGGGTAACGCGTTTATAGTCACAATCACTTTTTGATATATATTTTTTATAATTATAAAATAAATTCAATATAATATTCCGAACATCTGCGGTTTTAGTTAGACGTTGAATAATTTTCAAGTGAATTTTATGCTAAATTTCAGCTTTCCAACGCCTGCTTTTTTAATACATCAGAGTCGCAACGTCGCATTAAAATATTAAATCCGCACTACAACGACAACAGTTTAAAGCGATTTGAAGCATGTTTTATTTTCAAAATGGAAATGTTTATATATATTTATTAAAACATTTTGGGGGGCGGGGGGATGTGGGGGGGGTGTGGGGCAGAGCTTTGTGACGTCATATTCGAGGGGGGTCTGACTTCTGGTGACGCCGTGTGACGAGGGGGGGGGGGTGGGTAGGGTGGGGGTCAGAAATCGTCAAAAATCGCGTGACGTCATTTATGGACGGCCCCTTAACCACGACGCTTTGGCGACCTGCCGCAGAAACCCTAAACGAAGTGGACCAAGTGGTGGCCCGGGATTTTTGAAACGTGTGCGGAGTAATTCATCCGCAGCAGGGCCAGTGACGGATTATCCTTGGGGCCGTCCATAAAATGACGTCACGCGATTTCGGACGATTTTTGACCCCCCCCTCCCCCACAAATATGACGTCACAATGCTCTACCCCCCTCCCCCCCCCAAAAAAAAATATATAAAACATTGCTTCAAATGGCTTTAAAACTATTGTCACATTGTAGTTGCGTGTTTAATGTGGCGCCGCACTCAGATGTTGCAGGAGAAAACATTTATTTAAAAAGTCTATTTAATTAAGTAGAACGTGTTGTCTGTATTTATTTATAAAGTTGCCGCATTTTGATGTGACGTCACATTTCTCAAACACCACCCCCCCTCTCTCGTCACAAATGTCTGACCCCCCCCCCCCTTACATGCAAGACGACATTCATGGAAGGCCCCCTAGCAGCAAAAGTAGCTACAGCACGTGTAGTAGTAGTAGCTACATCACGTGTAGTAGTAGCTACATCACGTGTAGTAGTAGCTACATCACGTGTAGAGGTAGCTACATCACGTGTAGTAGTAGCTACATCACGTGCAGTAGTAGCTACATCACGTGTAGTAGTAGCTACATCACGTGTAGTAGTAGCTACATCACGTGTTGTAGTAGCTACATCACGTGTAGTAGTAGCTACATCACGTGTAGTAGCAGCTACATCACGTGTAGTAGCAGCTACATCACGTGTAGTAGTAGCTACATCACGTGTTGTAGTAGCTACATCACGTGTTGTAGTAGCTACATCACGTGCAGTAGCTACATCACGTGTTGTAGTAGCTACATCACGTGTTGTAGTAGCTACATCACGTGTTGTAGTAGCTACATCACGTGTAGTAGTAGCTACACCACGTGTAGTAGTAGCTACATCACGTGTAGTAGTAGCTACATCACGTGTAGTAGTAGCTACATCACGTGATGTAGTAGTAGCTACATCACGTGTAGTAGTAGCTACATCACGTGTAGTAGTAGCTACATCACGTGTTGTAGTAGCTACATCACGTGTAGTAGTAGCTACATCACGTGTAGTAGCAGCTACATCACGTGTAGTAGCAGCTACATCACGTGTAGTAGTAGCTACATCACGTGTTGTAGTAGCTACATCACGTGTTGTAGTAGCTACATCACGTGCAGTAGCTACATCACGTGTTGTAGTAGCTACATCACGTGTTGTAGTAGCTACATCACGTGTTGTAGTAGCTACATCACGTGTAGTAGTAGCTACACCACGTGTAGTAGTAGCTACATCACGTGTAGTAGTAGCTACATCACGTGTAGTAGTAGCTACATCACGTGTTGTAGTAGCTACACCACGTGTAGTAGTAGCTACATCACGTGTTGTAGTAGCTACATCACGTGTAGTAGTAGCTACGTCACGTGTAGTAGTAGCTACATCACGTGTAGTAGTAGCTACATCACGTGTAGTAGTAGCTAAATCACGTGTAGTATTAGCTACATCACGTGTAGTAGCTACATCACGTGTAGTAGTAGCTACATCACGTGTAGTAGTAGCTACATCACGTGTTGTAGTAGCTACATCACGTGTAGTAGTAGCTACATCACGTGCAGTAGTAGCTACGTCACGTGTAGTAGTAGCTACATCACGTGTAGTAGTAGCTACATCACGTGTTGTAGTAGCTACATTACGTGATGTAGTAGCTACATCACGTGTAGTAGTAGCTACGTCACGTGTTGTAGTAGCTACATCACGTGTAGTAGTAGCTACATCACGTGTAGTAGCTACATCACGTGTAGCAGTAGCTACATCACGTGTTGTAGTAGCTACATCACGTGTTGTAGTAGCTACATCACGTGTAGTAGTAGCTACATCACGTGTAGTAGTAGCTACGTCACGTGTTGTAGTAGCTACATCACGTGTAGTAGTAGCTACATCACGTGTTGTAGTAGCTACATCACGTGTAGTAGTAGCTACATCACGTGTTGTAGTAGCTACATCACGTGTTGTAGTAGCTACATCACGTGTAGTAGTAGCTACATCACGTGTAGTAGTAGCTACATCACGTGTAGTAGTAGCTACATCACGTGTAGTAGCTACATCACGTGTAGTAGTAGCTACATCACGTGTAGTAGTAGCTACGTCGCGTGTAGTAGTAGCTACGTCACGTGTAGTAGTAGCTACGTCACGTGTAGTAGTAGCTACGTCACGTGTAGTAGTAGCTACATCACGTATAGTAGTAGCTACATCACGTGTAGTAGTAGCTACATCACGTGTAGTAGCTACATCACGTGTAGTAGTAGCTACGTCACGTGTAGTAGTAGCTACATCACGTGTAGTAGCTACATCACGTGTAGTAGTAGCTACATCACGTGTAGTAGTAGCTACATCACGTGTAGTAGTAGCTACATCTACACGTGATGTATTAGCTACATCACGTGTAGTAGTAGCTACATCACGTGTTGTAGTAGCTACATCACGTGTTGTAGTAGCTACACCACGTGTAGTAGTAGCTACATCACGTGTTGTAGTAGCTACATCACGTGTAGTAGTAGCTACGTCACGTGTAGTAGTAGCTACATCACGTGTAGTAGTAGCTACATCACGTGTAGTAGTAGCTAAATCACGTGTAGTATTAGCTACATCACGTGTAGTAGCTACATCACGTGTAGTAGTAGCTACATCACGTGTAGTAGTAGCTACATCACGTGTAGTAGTAGCTACATCACGTGTTGTAGTAGCTACATCACGTGTAGTAGTAGCTACATCACGTCCAGTAGTAGCTACGTCACGTGTAGTAGTAGCTACATCACGTGTAGTAGTAGCTACATCACGTGTTGTAGTAGCTACATCACGTGATGTAGTAGCTACATCACTTGTAGTAGCTCCATCACGTGATGTAGTAGCTACATCACGTGTAGTAGTAGCTACGTCACGTGTTGTAGTAGCTACATCACGTGTAGTAGTAGCTACATCACGTGTAGTAGTAGCTACATCACGTGTAGTAGCTACATCACGTGTAGTAGTAGCTACATCACGTGTTGTAGTAGCTACATCACGTGTTGTAGTAGCTACATCACGTGTAGTAGTAGCTACATCACGTGTAGTAGTAGCTACATCACGTGTAGTAGTAGCTACATCACGTGTTGTAGTAGCTACATCACGTGTAGTAGTAGCTACATCACGTGTAGTAGTAGCTACATCACGTGTAGTAGCTACATCACGTGAAGTAGTAGCTACATCACGTGTTGTAGTAGCTACATCACGTGTTGTAGTAGCTACATCACGTGTAGTAGTAGCTACATCACGTGTAGTAGTAGCTACGTCACGTGTTGTAGTAGCTACATCACGTGTAGTAGTAGCTACATCACGTGTAGTAGTAGCAACATCACGTGTAGTAGTAGCTACATCACGTGTAGTAGTAGCTACGTCACGTGTAGTAGTAGCTACATCACGTGTAGTAGTAGCTACGTCACGTGTAGTAGTAGCTACGTCACGTGTAGTAGTAGCTACATCACGTGTAGTAGTAGCTACATCACGTGTAGTAGCTACATCACGTGTAATAGTAGCTACATCACGTGTAGTAGTAGCTACATCACGTGTAGTAGTAGCTACGTCACGTGTTGTAGTAGCTACATCACGTGTTGTAGTAGCTACATCACGTGTTGTAGTAGCTACATCACGTGTTGTAGTAGCTACATCACGTGTTGTAGTAGCTACATCACGTGTAGTAGTAGCTACATCACGTGTAGTAGTAGCTACGTCACGTGTTGTAGTAGCTACATCACGTGTAGTAGTAGCTACATCACGTGTAGTAGTAGCTACATCACGTGTAGTAGCTACATCACGTGTAGTATCAGCTACATCACGTGTTGTAGTAGCTACATCACGTGTTGTAGTAGCTACATCACGTGTAGTAGTAGCTACATCACGTGTAGTAGTAGCTACGTCACGTGTTGTAGTAGCTACATCACGTGTAGTAGTAGCTACATCACGTGTAGTAGTAGCAACATCACGTGTAGTAGTAGCTACGTCACGTGTAGTAGTAGCTACGTCACGTGTAGTAGTAGCTACGTCACGTGTAGTAGTAGCTACATCACGTATAGTAGTAGCTACATCACGTGTAGTAGTAGCTACATCACGTGTAGTAGCTACATCACGTGTAATAGTAGCTACATCACGTGTAGTAGTAGCTACATCACGTGTAGTAGTAGCTACGTCGCGTGTAGTAGTAGCTACATCACGTGTAGTAGTAGCTACGTCACGTGTAGTAGTAGCTACATCACGTGTAGTAGTAGCTACATCACGTATAGTAGTAGCTACATCACGTGTAGTAGTAGCTACATCACGTGTAGTAGCTACATCACGTGTAGTAGTAGCTAAGTCACGTGTAGTAGTAGCTACATCACGTGTAGTAGCTACATCACGTGTAGTATTAGCTACATCACGTGTAGTAGTAGCTACATCACGTGTAGTAGTAGCTACATCTACACGTGATGTATTAGCTACATCACGTGTAGTAGTAGCTACATCACGTGTAGTAGTAGCTACATCACGTGTAGTAGTAGCTACATCACGTGTAGTAGTAGCTACATCACGTGTAGTAGTAGCTACATCACGTGTAGTAGCTTCTACATCACGTGTAGTAGTAGCTACATCACGTGTAGTAGCTGCGTCACGTGTAGTAGTAGCTACATCACGTGTAGTAGTAGCTACATCACGTATAGTAGTAGCTACATCACGTGTAGTAGTAGCTACATCACATGTAGTAGTAGCTACATCACGTGTAGTAGTAGCTACATCACGTGTAGTAGTAGCTACATCACGTGTAGTAGTAGCTACATCACGTGTAGTAGCTACTACATCACGTGCAGTAGTAGTAGCTACATCACGTGTAGTAGTAGCTACATCACGTGTAGTAGTAGCTACATCACGTGTAGTAGTAGCTACATCACATGTAGTAGTAGCTACATCACGTGTAGTAGTAGCTACATCACGTGTAGTAGCTACTACATCACGTGTAGTAGTAGCTACATCACGTGTAGTAGTAGCTACATCACGTGTAGTAGTAGCTACATCACGTGATGTAGTAGTAGCTACATCACGTGTAGTAGTAGCTACATCACGTGTAGTAGTAGCTACATCACGTGTAGTAGTAGCTACATCACGTGTAGTAGTAGCTACATCACGTGTTGTAGTAGCTACATCACGTGATGTAGTAGTAGCTACATCACGTGTAGTAGTAGCTACATCACGTGTTGTAGTAGCTACATCACGTGATGTAGTAGTAGCTACATCACGTGTAGTAGTAGCTACATCACGTGTAGTAGTAGCTACATCACGTGTAGTAGTAGCTACATCACGTGTAGTAGTAGCTACATCACGTGTAGTAGTAGCTACATCACGTGTAGTAGCAGCTACATCACGTGTAGTAGCAGCTACATCACGTGTAGTAGTAGCTACGTCACGTGTAGTAGTAGCTACGTCACGTGTAGTAGTAGCTACATCACGTGTAGTAGTAGCTACATCACGTGTATTAGTAGCTACATCACGTGTTGTAGCAGCTACATCACGTGTAGTAGTAGCTACATCACGTGTAGTAGTAGCTACGTCACGTGTAGTAGTAGCTACGTCATGTGTAGTAGTAGCTACATCACGTGTAGTAGTAGCTACATCACGTGTAGTAGTAGCTACATCACGTGTTGTAGTAGCTACATCACGTGTTGTAGTAGCTACACCACGTGTTGTAGTAGTTACATCACGTGTAGTAGCAGCTACATCACGTGTTGTAGTAGCTACATCACGTGTAGTAGCAGCTACATCACGTGTTGTAGTAGCTACATCACGTGGTGTAGTAGCTACATCACGTGTAGTAGCAGCTACATCACGTGTAGTAGTAGCTACATCACGTGTAGTAGTAGCTACATCACGTGTAGTAGTAGCTACATCTCGTGTTGTAGTAGCTACATCACGTGTAGTAGTAGTTACATCTCGTGTTGTAGTAGCTACATCACGTGTTGTAGTAGCTACATCACGTGTAGTAGTAGCTACATCTCGTGTTGTAGTAGCTACATCACGTGTAGTAGTAGCTACATCACGTGTAGTAGTAGCTGCATCACGTGTAGTAGTAGCTACATCACGTGTAGTAGTAGCTACATCACGTGTAGTAGCTACATCACGTATAGTAGTAGCTACATCACGTGTAGTAGTAGCTGCATCACGTGTAGTAGTAGCTACATCACGTGTAGTAGCTACATCACGTGTAGTAGTAGCTACATCACGTGTAGTAGTAGCTGCATCACGTGTAGTAGTAGCTACATCACGTGTAGTAGCTACATCACGTGTAGTAGTAGCTACATCACGTGTAGTAGTAGCTACATCACGTGTTGTAGTAGGTACATCACGTGTTGTAGTAGCTACATCACGTGTTGTAGTAGCTACATCACGTGTAGTAGTAGCTACATCACGTGTAGTAGTAGCTACATCACGTGTTGTAGTAGCTACATCACGTGTAGTAGTAGCTACATCAAGTGTAGTAGTAGCTACATCACGTGATGTAGTAGCTACATCACGTGTAGTAGTAGCTACATCACGTGTAGTAGTAGCTACATCACGTGTAGTAGTAGCTACATCACGTGTAGTAGAAGCTACATCACAGAGGAATGGCAGACTCACCTCTCAGTTTAACACGTAGGCTTTCGCGACCAATATTATTCATAATAAAGGTTTTTGGGTTAGATCGCGTTTATTTATAAATGTGTCGTAACCCTCCACCACCCGACACGGCCAATCAGCAAAAAAAGTGTCACGTTGACAAAAGACAAATAATTCACTACTTCAGCCCACCGGTGTGTTGAAGAGTTAATCCACATTTACAGTTTGAGTACGACGTTTCGCTGGTAAATACATCCAGCATCATCAAGCAATTCGCCAGAATGGTAAAGCCCTTGCTTGCTCCCGGTTTTTATATAGAGCAGCAGGGTGACGTCATCACTTAACTCATCAGGTGCAGTGATTAGAGGCGGAGGGCGGGGTATTGTAATTATATAATCGATTAGTAATCAGTCATTGGTTATGATTAGTAATGAGTTGTAGATTAGTAATTCTTTAAATGTAATGTGTATTATTTAATAATACGCTTCCAGGCCACACTAAGCCGGTAGCTGTCAGAGCGATTAAAGTTATTCTTGTTCCTCTCAATTTCAATGGATTCTCTAATTAGTCTTTGCCAGTAATAATTCGTTTTACACACCACTGCAACATTGTCAAAATCAATTGAGTGTCCTTGTTGACAAGCATGTTCTGCCACTGCCGACAGTTGTGTTTGAGATAATTTAATATTTCTCTGATGTTCTTTTAGTCTTACGCTGATGTTACGTCCCGTCTGCCCAATGTAGCAGCTGCCACATGAACAATTAATCCGATATACACCTTCTGTTGATAGTTCAGGTAATGCATCTTTAGTGCAAGATACTAGTTTTTGAATTTTGTGTACTGTACCAAATCTTACTGTAATGTTTTGCTTTTGCAGAACACGGGCTAATTTGTCAGTTACTCCTGAGATATATGGAATTTTTATTGTTTTAACAATCTGGTCGCTTTCAGTAGTATTGCTTTGCGATCGTGATTTGGCATTCAGTGCTCTGTTAATTTGAGCATTATTGTAGCCATTCTGTCGTAGTGCATCTTTAACGTGTTTAATCTCTCTCACTAGACTCTCACCATCTGACACTGTTTTCGCCCGATGTACGAGCGTCTTGATAAGAGAGGATTTTTGAGCTGGATGATGATGTGATTCTGCATTCAGATAGGCATCAGTGTACGTTTGCTTTCTGTAAACGCTGTGTGTTATTTTACCATTTAGGCCATGTCCAAGCAAAATATCTAGGAATGGGAGTGTGTTATTCACCTCCATTTCCATGGTGAACTGGATGGCCGGGTTTTGTGCATTGAGATGATTTAGAAAATCATTAAGTGTATCTTTACCATGTGGCCAGACAACCAAAGTGTCATCCACATACCTAAACCAAAAGGATGGTTTTAATGTGCTCGAGGCAAGTGCTCTTATTTCAAAGTTTTCCATGTACAAATTTGCTATAGCAGGGGATAAAGGAGAACCCATTGCTGCTCCTTCCTTTTGTTTAAAGAAATCCCCTCTCCATAAGAAGTAAGTGTTATTTAAACAATGGCCAGCAAGTTTCGGAATATCTTTTTGTAAACCGGTATTCTTTACTAGTGTATCAAGTAATTTAAGCGATTCGTCCACTGGAACCTTAGTGAATAGAGAAATCACATCAAAACTTACCAGAATATCATCAGGAGTAAGTTTAATATCTTTAATCACATTCACAAGATGTTCTGAATTTTTTATGAATGAAGATGTCTTACCGATGTAGGGCTGTATTTGTTTGGTTATATATTTTGCTAATTGATATGTGGCAGAGCCAATTGTACTGACTATGGGTCGTAATGGGATGCCGATTTTATGAATCTTTGGTAGCCCATAGAGCAGGGGTCGGGAACCTATGGCTCGCGAGCCAGATGTGGCTCTTTTGATGATTGCATATGGCTCGCAGATAAAACAAAATATTCTCACTTGTTTTAATCCATCCATCGATTTTTCACTGCGCATGTCCTGTTCAGGGCTGCAGGAGCAATTGTCCATTATTTTAATTGGATGATACTGGCCTACGTTTGCCGTTGCTGGGTAAAACAGGTATACGCCCCCTTTTGAATCAGTCTGAGACTGCGTCTGCTCGGTCATTAGCTCAAAGCTAACCCTTTGACGAAGAAGATGGCGAAAAGAAAAAAAGACGACGAGTATCATACATTTCAGGACGAATGGACCGAAGAATTCGCCTTTGTGGAGAGAGCGGGTTCTGCGGTGTGTCTAATTTGCAATGACAAAATTACATCGTTGAAACGGTCGAATGTAAAGCGGCACTTCGGCACGCGCCACGCTACCTTTGCATCAAAATACCCTGCGGGAGACAGCAGAAAGAAAGCGTGCCAAGAGCTTCTGAGCAGGGTGCAAGATAGCCAGCAGCAACTCCGCGTATGGACCCGGCAAGGTGACTATAATTCGGCTAGCTTTGCTGGTTCTTTAGCAATAGTGAGGAACGGAAAACCATTCACAGATGGCGAGTATGCTAAAACGTTCATGCTGGATGTAGCCAATGAACTTTTTGATGATCTTCCGAACAAAGACAAGATAATCAAACGGATACAAGACATGCCTCTGTCGGCAAGAACTGTTCATGATCGTACCATCGTGATGGCAAACAAAGTGGAGGAAACGCAAGTGAAGGACATAAATGCAGCGCCGTTCTTTTCTCTGGCTTTGGATGAGTCAACAGACGTGAGCCATTTGTCGCAGTTCAGCGTGATTGCAAGATATGCTGTTGGTGACACACTGCGCGAAGAAAGTCTTGCTGTTCTGCCATTAAAAGGGTCCACAAGAGGTGAGGATTTATTCAAGTCTTTCATGGAGTTTGCTCAAGAAAAAAGTCTACCTATGGATAAACTTCTCTCAGTGTGTACTGATGGTGCTCCGTGTATGGTGGGGAAAAACAAAGGATTTGTGGCGCTTCTCCGTGAACATGAAAATAGACCCATCCTAAGTTTCCATTGCATTATACACCAGGAGGCACTTTGTGCTCAGATGTGTGACAGGCAGTTTGGCGAAGTGATGTCGCTGGTCATTCGTGTGATCAACTTTATTGTTGCCCGAGCCTTAAATGATCGCCAGTTTAAAACACTGCTGGATGAAGTTGTAAATAACTATCCTGGTCTGCTTTTGCACAGCAATGTGCGTTGGTTGTCAAGAGAGGAGGTGCTTAGCCGTTTTGCGGCTTGCCTGAACGAAATCCGGACTTTCCTTGAAATGAAAGGCGTCGGGCATCCTGAGCTAGCCGACACCGAGTGGCTCCTCAAGTTTTACTATCTCGTAGATCTGACTGAACATCTGAACCAGCTCAACGTGAAAATGCAAGGCATTGGAAATACAGTGTTATCCCTTCAACAAGCTGTATTTGCTTTTGAAAACAAGCTGGAGCTTTTCATCACGGATCTTGAAACAGGTCGTTTACTACATTTTGAAAAACTGAGCCAATTTAAAGATGCATGCACAGCAAGTGAGCCCATTCAAAACCTTGATCTCCACCAGCTAGCTGGCTGCACATCCAGTCTCCTACAGTCCTTCAAAGCACGCTTTGGAGAATTTCGTGAGTACACTCGTCTTTTTAAGTTCATCACCCATCCAAACGAGTGTTCACTGAACACAGCCGACCTGAATTACATCCCTGGTGTCTCCGTCAGAGATTTTGAAGCAGAAGTGGCTGACCTGAAGGCCTCAGACATGTGGGTGAATAAGTTCAAGTCACTGAATGAAGATTTGGAAAGAATCACACGACAGAAAGCGGAGTTGGCGAGCAAGCACATGTGGACAGAAATGAAAAAACTCCAACCCGAAGACCAGCTGATTCTCAAAACTTGGAACGCGCTTCCTGTCACATACCACACACTGCAGCGTGTGAGTATTGCTGTATTGACCATGTTTGGATCTACGTATGCATGTGAGCAGTCATTCTCACATCTTAAAAACATCAAGTCCAACCTACGATCACGTTTAACGGATGAAAGCCTCAACGCTTGCATGAAGCTTAACCTCACCAAGTACCAACCCGACTACAAAGTACCAACCCGACTACAAAGACATCAGCAAATCCATGCAGCACCAGAAGTCGCATTAATGGTGAGTGTTATAACAACATTATTTAAAAGAATAAATTCAGAGGTTTATTATACTGACATTTAGTTGAATTCACTTTTAAAATATAATATATGGCTCTCACTGAAATAAATTTCCAATTTTTTTGCTTTCATGGCTCTCTTAGTCAAAAAGGTTCCCGACCCCTGCCATAGAGTCTAGGTGGTTTTGAGGTCCTTGGCTTAATTAGGTATTGCTCATTTTTAGGGATTAATGAATTTGCAATTATTGCAGTGGTCTTACGTTCTAAAGTATTAGTTGGATCTCGTTTAATTTTAATGTAGGTACTTTCCTCTAGTAAATTTCTAATTTTATTATCATAATCGGCTCGTGACATCACTACAGTAGTGCGGCCTTTATCAGCTGCTAGGATTTGGATATCCTTATTTACACGCAGCTCTCTTAAGGCTTTTGCCTCGTTAGAGCTAATATTTACTTTTGGAACTTTGCTATTCTCAATTATTTTAGCAACCTCATGTCTAGTCATCTCTGCCTCATTATGTGGAAGGAGTCTAACTGCTGATTCTACCTCAGCAATTATCTCATCCACTGGAATTGTGCGTGGGGTAACGGCAAAGTTAAGGCCTTTAGAAAGGATAGAGACCATGTCACCGGTTAATACAGTGTTGGTCAAGTTCAGTACAGTTTTGCTTTTACATTTTTGGTTTTCAGTAGGGATTTGTTTATTATGTAGTCTAGAAAATTTATTAATTTGGTTAATTTTTGTTAGTTTAAACACATTATCAGCCGATTGTTGTGTTATGTTATCGATTATATTCCAATAATGCATAGATACACTATTGCTTATATCTAAGTGTAACTGCTTTAGCGATTCCGAAATGTAAGATAATTCACTCCTATTGTGCTGTATTCTCTCTATTAATAATAATTCGCTAGCTTTGTGTAGTATTTGGTTAGCTTTAGAAGACTTTATGTGATGTGTTATTTTAACTGCGTTTGGTATTACCTTTGAATCTCTGCACCTTTTGAGGAATGCCAGTGAAGATATCAATTTCATCCGCTTAATGCGAAGCTTCTCCAATTTTCTGGTTTTAAGAAAAGTATCCTCCCCATAGAGGTTAGTCAGTTTAACACGTAGGCTTTCGCGACCAATATTATTCATAATAAAGGTTTTTGGGTTAGATTGCGCTTATTTATAAATGTGTCGTAACCCTCCACCACCCGACACGGCCAATCAGCAAAAAAAGTGTCACGTTGACAAAAGACAAATAATTCACTACTTCAGCCCACCGGTGTGTTGAAGAGTTAATCCACATTTACAGACTAATTAGAGAATCCATTGAAATTGAGAGGAACAAGAATAACTTTAATCGCTCTGACAGATACCGGCTTAGTGCAGCCTGGAAGCGTATTATTAAATAATACACATTACATTTAAAGAATTACTAATCTACAACTCATTACTAATCATAACCAATGACTGATTACTAATCGATTATATAATTACAATACCCCGCCCTCCGCCTCTAATCACTGCACCTGATGAGTTAAGTGATGACGTCACCCTGCTGCTCTATATAAAAACCGGGAGCAAGCGAGGGCTTTACCATTCTGGCGAATTGCTTGATGATGCTGGATGTATTTACCAGCGAAACGTCGTACTCAAACTGTAAATGTGGATTAACTCTTCAACACACCGGTGGGCTGAAGTAGTGAATTATTTGTCTTTTGTCAACGTGACACTTTTTTTGCTGATTGGCCGTGTCGGGTGGTGGAGGGTTACGACACATTTATAAATAAACGCGATCTAACCCAAAAACCTTTATTATAGACTCACCTCTACATACACACACACTACAACCAGTCAACTGGACCTCCTGTATTCCAGCTCCCGACAGAGGAACGGCAGACTCACCTCTACATACACACACACTAGACCTAGTCAACAAGCCCTCCTGTATTCCAGCTCCCGACAGAAGAATGGCACTCACCTCTACATACACACACTACAACCAGTCAACCGGAACCTCCTGTATTCTAGCTCACGACAGAGGAATGGCAGACTCACCTCTACATACACACACACTATAACCAGTCAACCGGACCTCCTGTATTCCAGCTCCCGACAGAGGAATGGCAGACTCACCTCTACATACACACACACACTCGACCCAGTCAACCGAAACCTCCTGTATTCTAGCTCCCGACAGAGAAATGGCAGACTCACCTCTACATACACACACACTAAAACCAGTCCACCGGAACCTCCTGTATTCTAGCTCCCGACAGAGAAATAGCAGACTCACCTCAACATACACACGCACTACAGCCAGTCAACTGGAACCTCCCGTATTCCTGCTCCCGACAGAGGAATGGCAGACTCACCTCTACATACACACACACTAGACCTAGTCAACAAGCCCTCCTGTATTCCAGCTCCCGACAGAGGAACGGCAGACTCACCTCTACATACACACACACTAGACCCAGTCAACCGCACCTCCTGTATTCTAGCTCCCGACAGAGGAACGGCAGACTCACCTCTATATACACACACACACTAGACTCAGTTAACCGGAACCTCCTGTATTCTAGCTCCCGACAGAGAAATGGCAGACTCACCTCTACATACACACACACTACAACCAGTCAACTGGACCTCCTGTATTCCAGCTCTCGACAGAGGAATGGCAGACTCACCTCTACATGCACACACACACACTAGAAGCGTCAACCGGACCTCCTGTATTCCAGCTTCCGACAGAGGAATCTCAGACTCACCTCTACATACACACACACTAGCTCCAGTCAACCAGACCTCCTGTATTCCAGCACTCGACAGAGGAACGGCAGACTCACCTCTACATACACACACACTACAACCAGTCAACCGGAACCTCCTGTATTCCAGCTCCCGACAGAGGAACGGTAGGCTCACCTCTACATACACACACACTACAACCAGTCAACCGGAACCTCCTGCATTCCAGCTCCCGACAGAGGAATGGCAGACTCAACTCTACATACACACACTAAAACCAGTCAACCGGAACCTACTGTATTCCAGCTCCCAACAGAGGAACGTCAGACTCACCTCTACATACACAAACACTACAACCAGTCAATCGGACATCCTGCATTTCAGCTCCCGACAGAGGAATGGCAGACTCACCTCAACATACACACACACTAGACCCAGTCAACCAGAACCTCCTGTATTCTAGCTCCCGACAGAAGAATGGCAGACTCACCTCTACACACACACACTAGACCCAATCAACCGGAACCTCCTGTATTCTAGCTCCCGACAGAGGAATGGCAGACTCACCTCTACATACACACACACACTAGAGCCAATCAACCGGAACCTCCTATATTCCAGCTCCCGACAGCGGAACGGCAGACTCACCTCTACATACACACTCACTAGATTCCAGTCAACCGGAACCTCCTTTATTCCAGTGATCCACGTGGCGCAGGTCCAGCTCCCGACAGAGGAATGGCAGCCTCTCCTCTGTTTGCGCAGAGTAACGTAGTCACTTTAAGATGTTTTTCTAGTTCATGTTTTCGTGTTTTTTGCGTTTTTGTCGCGGTTGCAACACGATTCAAGGGCCGAATGTCTCACAGGGCTCTACCAAACGAATGAAACTGAAACTAAAATGAAATGAACGAAACTCGGTGCTCCAATGTGTAACCTAGTGCGGTGGTGTGCGGCTGGCGGGAGACGGTGGGGTGGTGGTGGTGATGAAGGTGATGAAGGTGATGGTGGTGGTGGTGGGGTGGTGGTGGTGGTGATGAAGGTGATGAAGGTGATGAAGGTGGTGGTGGTGGTGGGGTGTTGGTGGTGGTGGTGGTGTGGGGTGGTGGTGGTGGTGGTGTTGGTGGTGGTGGTGGTGTTGCCCACACAACCCCCTCGTGTGTCCACAGTGTCGGCCTTCAGAGGCGCTGCTACTCGTCAACAGCACTTGCTCTCAACAGCCTCATGAACGAATCTCTCATGGTAGGCTATCAACATATACGAGCACAGAGACAATTTCAACCGAGAAGATGGATTCTGGGCTTAGCAATCATTGGAAGGATTTGATAAACCATTTCGGGTTTTAATTGATTGTTCACGCTTACGGTGGATTTCAGACAGCATACATTAATTTTTCGTCTCCCCCCCTCCTCTTTTCCGAACATAGATGGACTCGTCCTTCTAAACAAATTGTCAAATCGCTCTCCGTGGTGCTAACGTGAATAAATAAATACAAGTCGCCACTTCTTTCAAATGTTTCTTGCCGTTGGTTTTTCACACCTGATGATGATTGCTTGTGTAGCAGTCGAAACGTCGTAAGAATTGTATTGTTTTATATGTATTTTATTATTTTATTGTTTCCCTTCTACGTGACTTTACCGAAAGAACCAAGAATATGAATCACTGCAGTAACGAAAGCTTTAAATCGAAATGTAACATAACTAGTATTTCATATTCTTAGTTCTTTTGGTAAAGTCACGTTGAAGGGAAACAACAAAATAATAAAATATAAATAAAACAATAAAAATTCTCACGACGTTTCGACCATAACACAAACGGTCGTCTTCAGGTGTGTTGGTTTGCATTAATTTATTTATTTTAAACGGTGCATTTATTTATTTATAAAAAGCGTTAGCGCCATGCGCAACGATTTGGAAGTTTATTTAGGACTAGTCCATCTATGTTCTGAAAAGAGGAGGGGGGAGACGAATTTTGTTTTTAATGTATGCTGTCTGAAAGCCACTGTAAGCGTGAACAATCAATCAAGACCTGAAATGGTCTATCAAATCCTTCCAATGATTGCTAAGCCAGAATCCATCTTCTCGGTTGAAATTGTCTCTGTGTTTGTACATGTGGATAGCCTCATGAACGAATCTCTCATGGTAGCCAGATGGCTTACAAAAAAATATAACTAGCATTCTTGGTTCTTTCGGTAAAGTCACGTAGAAGAGAATTTTATTGTTTTTATATTTTTATTATGTTATTGTTTTCCCTTTCTTCTACGTGGCGGTGACTTTACCGAAAGAACCAAGAAGGCGAATCCCTGCAGTCACGAAAGCTTTAAATCGGAAGCTTGGTTGGGTTCATCTTCGTTGGGTCTTTGGTCTAAAGTTGCGTCGGTCGGTTCGAAAAAGACAAAATTAACGAAAATAAACCGACGACGACGTTTCGATGGCGACACGAGCGGCCATGTTGGTTTTTTTACTCCCCCCCCCCATCTGAGAACGGTCGCCAGGGGCGGAGCCACAGGGGGGGGGGGCTGGGGGGGGGGGGCTGGGGGGGTGGGCTCTGGGGGAGGCGGGGCTGGGGGGGGGGCTCAGCCCCCCCCCCTGAAATTGTTGGGAACGTCGCTAATCGGGATAACCGGATATCCGGCTGTTGCAAAATGCTGCAGGCTGCCACCTCGAGCTGCCCTGCAGGCTGCCACCTTGTGTGCTGCCACCTCGAGCTGCCCTGCAGGCTGCCACCTTGTGTGCTGCCCTGCAGGCTGCTACCTTGTGTGCTGCTGCCCTGCAGGCTGCCACCTCGAGCTGCCCTGCAGGCTGCCACCTTGTGTGCTGCCCTGCAGGCTGCCACCTCGTGTGCTGCCACCTCGTGTGCTGCCACCTTGTGTGCTGCCCTGCAGGCTGTCCCCTCGTGTGCTGCCACCTCGTGTGCTGCCACCTTGTGTGCTGCCCTGCAGGCTGTCCCCTCGTGTGCTGTCACCTTGTGTGCTGCCCTGCAGGCTGCCACCTTGTGTGCTGCCCTGCAGGCTGCCACCTTGTGTGCTGCCCTGCAGGCTGCCACCTTGTGTGCTGCCCTGCAGGCTGCCACCTTGTGTGCTGCCCTGCAGGCTGTCCCCTCGTGTGCTGCCACCTTGTGTGCTGCCCTGCAGGCTGCCACCTCGTGCTGCCCTGCAGGCTACCACCTTGTGTGCTGCCCTGCAGGCTGCCACCTTGTGCTGCCCTGCAGGCTGCTACCTTGTGCTGCCACCTTGTGCTGCCCTGCAGGCTGCTACCTTGTGCTGCCACCTTGTGTGCTGCCCTGCAGGCTGCCACCTTGTGCTGCCACCTTGTGCTGCTGCCCTGCAGGCTGCTTGAGCGGCAGCCTTTGGAACTTGTCGAACTTCTTAGCCGCGTCGTCGGCGGCTCCGACCTACTAATAAACCCCGCGTTCAAATCCAATAACAGGTCCCTGCAGGGTGGGCTGGTAGGACAAGTCTCTGCGCTGTCTATTGCTGATTTTATACACCCCAACAGCACGAGATTTCACTTCGTTAAAGTATTGAAAGGGGACGGACGGACGGACACATTAATCTATTGCAGGCTGGTACACTCAGTTTACAACTTCGTTCCTACCAGTAAAAAATGTGTTTCATGCCATTTGTGGCGCCCATTGTAAACCAATTATCACACAGAGATATTTACACCATTGGAAACCAATTATCACACCGAGATATCTCAGAATATTGAAGTCAGCCCCTCACCCAAAGTCAAAATCCTGGCTCCGCGATCGAAACGTCGTACTTTATTTTTATTCACGTGCTTTTATTTAACTCACTGTCTGTTGTTGTTGTTGTATCTTCAAATCTTGTAACTCAACTCTGAACCCACTTCCCTGCAATGTGATATCGCCTGAAAACTTGCTATACTCACGTCATGCTGATGACAATGCGATAGTCCATCATTACAAATAAAATTAAATATTTTTAAACCATCTTTTTTAAATGCTGTGTTTCGGCTTGTGTCTAATTGTCCACTCACGTTGGCTGTAAATCACCACGGGTCCCAATACGTTGTGGCCAAGCGTCAGGGCCAATTCCTTGGGGTTGTGGAGAGTTTTGCCATTACTAGTAGGGTACATTTATGATTTAAAGCTTTCGTGACTGCAGTGATTCATATTCTTGGTTCTTTCGGTAAAGTCACCACCACGTAGAAGAAGGGAAACAATAAAATAATATTATTATTTAAAATATTATTTTATTGTTTCCCTTCTACGTGGCGACTTTACCGAAAGAACTAATAATATAACAGAGGTTGTTTAAAAAAATATATTAATATTATTTTATTCTTTCCCTTCTTCTACGTGGTGGTGACTTTACCGAAAGAACCAATAATATAACAAAGATTGTTTTAAAAATATATTAATATTATTTTATTGTTTCCCTTCTTCTACATGGTGGTGACTTTACCGAAAGAACCAAGAATAATAATTTTATTGTTTTACAATAATTGTATTGTTTAATTTATATTTTATTATTTTATTGTTTCCCTTCAACGTGGTGGTGACTTTACCGAAGGAACCAAGAATATGAATCCCTGCAGTCACGAAAGCTTTAAATCAAATTTGTTTTTTATTTACATGCTATGTTTCAGCTTTGTGTCTAATTGTAAATCACCACGGGTCCCTCTTACGCTGTGGCCAAGCTTCGGGGGCCAATTCCTTGGAGTTGTGGAGAGTTCTGCCATTACCAGTAGGGTACATTTAAATTAAAAATCGTGTTTCTTAAAAAAAAAGTTTTTAAAATATAACTTTTCTTTTTAAACCTATCTATACGTGACTTTACAGAAAGGCCCGACGAAGATGAATCCCTGCAATTACGAAAGCTTCGAAGCAAGACTCGGATTGGGTTGTTTCACAAAGTGATGGTTTGGCATGAATTAAGTCTCCAGGAGGAGAGGAGGGGTGGAGCGGGGGTGGAGGGGGGTTTACGATCAGAGGAAACGAGAATATGCTCGGAGTAGTCGGAACTTTGTTTCGTTCATCATTTTGTTTTTGTGTTAATGCTTTGCTTTATGTAAACCCCCCTCTCACCCCCCCCCCTTTTTAAATGAAATATTTCTCTCTCCCCATCTCTTTTTCTTCCCCCCCCCCCCCCATCTCATCCTCCTCCCATCTCTCTCTCCCTTCCTCTATCTTTCTCTCTCTCTCCCATCTCCACCTCTCTCTCTTTTACGATCAAAGGAAACCAGAAGATTCATAATAAAGGTTTCTGGTTAGATCGCGTTATTTATGTGTCGTAACCCTCCACCAGCCGCCACACGGCCAATCAGCAAAAAAAAGTGTCACGTTGACAAAAAGACACAAATAGTTCACTACTTTAGCCCACCGGTGTGTTGTTGAAGAGTGAATCCACAACATTTACAGTTTGAGTTGTACTGTGACGTTTCGCTGGTAAATTACATCCAGCATCATCATCGGGCAATTCGCCAGAATGGTAAAGCCCTCTCCACTTGCTCCCGGTTTTATATAGCAGCAGCAGCAGGGTGACGTCATCACTTAACTATGAATGATATTGGTCGCGAAAGTCTACGTGTTAAACTGAAACCAGAAGATGATCGGTGTGGTCGGCACTTTTGCTTCGTTCGTCATTCCGTTTTTGGTTATTGCTTTGCTTTATGTAAACCTCCCTCCCCCCCCTTTGAAAATGAAAGATTTAACAAAATATTTTAAGCTCTGCTCTCCTTCTTAAACCCCTTCTCTCTCTCTCTCTACCCCCCTCTCTGCTCCCCCCCCCCCTTCCCTCCCTCTCTCTCTCTACCCAGCCCCTCGCTCGAATCATCGCACGATCATGACCACAACCACCACCACCACCGCCACGAGTCATATCATGGTGTTTAATACAATAATACATACCGTTATGTTTAAACGCACGCGTGCGCGCGTGTGCGTGTGTGTACACGTGTTTGCACGCGAACACGTGTACACACACACACACGCGCGCGCGCGCACGTGCGCGCACAGCTGACAAGAGAATACACAAACCCACTGGCGTCCATATACACGAGTGTGTGTACGTGAGTGTGTACGTGTGTGTGTGTGTGTGTACGTGTGTGTGTGTACGTGAGTATGTGTACGTGTGTGTGTACGTGTGTACGTGTACGTGTGTGTACGTGTATGTGTACGTGTGTGTATGTGTACGTGTGTATGTGTACGTGTGTGTACGTGTGTATATGTGTACGTGTGTATACGTGTGTACGTGTGTGTGTACGTGTGTACGTGTGTGTGTGTACGGGTGTGTACGCGTGTGTGTGTACACGTGTGTGTGTACGTGTGTACGTGCTGGTACGTGTGTGTACGTGGACATGTGTATGCATGTATATATAGGTGCATGTACATATATGTGTACATGTGTATATATGTTCATGTATATATGTGCATACATGTCTGTGTGTATATATGAGTATACATGTCTGTATTTTATATAACATGTACACGTGTGTGTGTATGTGTAGTATTGAAGAGTGTGTGTGTGGTAGTGGAGTGTGTGTGTGGTAGTGGAGTGTGTGTGTGTGGTAGTGGAGTGTGTGTGTGGTATTGGTGTGTGTGTGTGTAGTATTGGAGTGTGTGTGTGTGGTAGTGAGTGTGTGTGTGGTATTGGTGTGTGTGGTATTGGAGTGTGTATGTGTGGTATTGGTGTGTGTAGTAATGGAGTGTGTGTGTGGTAGTGGAGTGTGTGTAGTAATGGTGTGTGTGTGGTAGTAGTGGGTGTGTGTGGTAGTGGAGTGTGTATGTGTGGTAATGGAGTGTGTGTGGTTTTGGAGTGTGTGTGTGTGGTAATGGAGTGTCTATGTTGTAATGGAGTGTGTGTGGTAGTAGTGTGCGTGGTAGTAGTGTGTGTGGTAGTGGAGTGTGTGAGTGGTAATGGAGTGTGTGTGTGTGGTAGTGGAGTGTGGGGTATTGGAGTGTGTGTGGTAGTGGAGTGTGTGTGTGGTATTGGAGTGTGTGTGTAGTATTGGAGTGTGTGTGGTATTGGTGTGTGTGTGGTATTGGAGTGTGTGTGTGGTATTGGAGTGTGTGTGGTAGTGGAGTGTGTGTGTGGTAATGGAGTGTGTGGTAGTGGATTGTGTGTGGTAGTGGTGTGTGGTAGTGGAGTGTGTGTGGTATTGGAGAGTGTGTGTGTGGTATTGGTGTGTGTGGTATTGGTGTGTGTGTATGGTATTGGAGTGTGTGTGTGGTATTGGAGTGTGTGTGGTAGTGGAGTGTGTGTGGTAATGGAGTGTGTGGTAGTGGAGTGTGTGTGGTAGTGGAGTGTGTGTGGTAGTGGAGTGTGTGTGGTAGTGGAGTGTGTGTGGTAGTGGAGTGTGTGTGGTAGTGGAGTGTGTGTATGGTAATGGAGTGTGTGTGTGTGTGTGGTATTGGTGTGTGTGTGTGTTATTGGAGTCTGTGTGGTATTGGAGTGTGTGCATCTGTTTGTGCATCTGTGCATGTACAGGGTGTTTCAAAAATGTTTTCATTCTTCTGAGAATTTGCAACAATACCACAATAAATGCATCTCCGGGCTCTGAAGACCAACCTGGAGACCACCTCCTGGAACAAGATTCCGCGTTGATAACGCTGACGAACAAGTGGAGACTGACTTTATGAAGCTATTAACATTACATTTGTTATCATGTTACAGAGTGCCTTGTCCCCGTTATTTTCCACTTAAAAACAATAGTCCTATATAGGTGTTAACATTTACTTTAAGCATCCTGTATATATGTGTGCGTGACTGTGTATGCGTGTGTGTATCTGTGTGTGTAGCTGTGTGTGTATCTGTGTGTATCTGTGTGTGTATCCGTGTGTGTATCCGTGTGCGTAGCTGTGTGTGTAGCTGTATGTGTATCCGTGTGTATACGTGTATCTGTGTCTATCAGTATGTGTATCCGTATGTGTATCCGTGTGTGTATGTGTATCTGTGTGTGTATGTGTGTGTATCTGTATGTGTATCTGTGTGTGTATCTGTGTGTGTATCTGTGTATATCTGTGTGTATCCGTGTGTGTATCCGTGTGTATATCTGTGTGTGTATCAGTGTGTATCTGTGTATGTATCTGTGTGTATGTGTGAATGTGTGTGTATCTGTGTGTATCTGCATGTGTGTGTGTATCTGTGTGTGTATCTGTATGTATATCTGTGTGTATATCTGTCTATCTGCGTGTATATCTGTGTATATCTGTGTATCTGTGTGCATATCTGGGTGTATCTGTGTGTATCTGTCTGTGTGCATCTGCGTGTGTGCATCTGTGTGTGTATCTGCGTGTGTGTGTGTATCTGCGTGTGTCCTTGTCCTATGTGTACACGCGGCGTCTGTACGTTCATACAAACCCCAAATTCACGACGACGACGACAACAACAACATCGACATCACCACCACCACCACCATCAGCAGCATCATCATCATCATCAACACTGATTTTGTTCAAAGCAGGCAAATAACAGATCCCGTTCCAATACATAAGTTCTCCTCCCGGCACACCAAGTCCACCGTCGCTACTGATCCACATCTCTCCTGCCGTGTCTCCTCGCGGCACGCATAGTCCCGTACCCTCGGACCCAACTCCTCCTCTGTGCGTACGCACGGCACACCACGTCCAGTCTGCTCCCCCGGCGGCACACAACGTCCAGGCCTGCTCAGCCCCATCGCTTCATGTGTGTGTGTGTGTCTACCCGGTCACAGCATGTCCAGGCGACTGATCCACATCTCGCCTTCCACGTCGAACTCCCGCCATACCGCGTCAAGTATCGATCTCAACCATCTCTCGTTCTCTCTCTCTGTGTGTGTCATGCACGGCACACCACGTCCAGTCTTCTCCTGGGGCACACAACTAGTCCGGCATACTCCAATGCCTCTCCTCAACGTCTCTCTCTCTCTCTCTGTGTCTCTCTCTCTCCCTCTCTCCCTCTAACTCTGTGTCTCTCTCTCCGTGTGTCTCTCTCTCTCCCTCTCTGTCTCTCTCTCCGTGTGTCTCTCCCTCTAACTCTGTGTCTCTCTCTCCGTGTGTCTCTCTCTCTCTCCCTCTCTGTCTCTCTCTCTCCGTGTGTCTCTCCCTCTAACTCTGTGTCTCTCTCTCCGTGTGTCTCTCTCTCTAACTCTGTGTCTCTCTCTCCGTGTGTCTCTCCCTCTAACTCTGTGTCTCTCTCTCTCTCCCTCTCTGTCTCTCCCTCTCCATGTGTCTCTCTCCGTGTCTCTCTCTCTCCCTCTCTGTCTGTCTCTCCGTGTGTCTCTCTCAGTGTCTCTCTCTCTCCCTCTCTGTCTCTCTCTCCGTGTGTCTCTCTCCGTGTCTCTCTCTCTCCCTCTCTGTCTCTCTCTCCATGTGTCTCTCTCAGTGTCTCTCTCTCTCCCTCTCTGTCTCTCTCTCCGTGTGTCTCTCTCTCTCTCCCTCTCTGTCTCCCTCTCCATGTGTCTCTCTCCGTGTCTCTCTCTCTCCCTCTCTGTCTCTCTCTCCGTGTGTGTCTCTATCTCTCCCTCTCTGTCTCTCTCTCCGTGTGTCTCTCTCTCTCTCCCTCTCTGTCTCTCTCTCCGTGTGTCTCTCCCTCTAACTCTGTGTCTCTCTCTCCGTGTGTCTCTCTCTCTCTCCCTCTCTGTCTCTCTCTCCGTGTGTCTCTCTCTCTCCCTCTCTGTCTCTCTCTCCGTGTGTCTCTCCCTCTAACTCTGTGTCTCTCTCTCTCTCTCTCTGTATGTCTCTCTCTCTCTCCCTCTCTGTCTCTCTCTCCGTGTGTCTCTCTCTCTCTCTCCCTCTCTCTCTCTCTCCGTGTGTCTCTCTCTCTCTCCCTCTCTCTCTCTCTCCGTGTGTCTCTCTCTCTCTCCCTCTCTGTCTCTCTCTCCGTGTGTCTCTCTCTCTCTCCCTCTCTCTCTCTCTCCGTGTGTCTCTCTCTCTCTCCCTCTCTGTCTCTCTCCGTGTGTCTCTCTCTCTCCCTCTCTGTCTCTCTCTCCGTGTGTCTCTCCCTCTAACTCTGTGTCTCTCTCTCCGTGTGTCTCTCTCTCTCCCTCTCTGTCTCTCCCTCTCCATGTGTCTCTCTCCGTGTCTCTCTCCCCATCTCTCTCTCTTACCGTGTCTCTCTCACTCTCCAGTGTCTCTCTCTCCCTCTCCATGTGTCTCTCTCTCTCTCTCCGTGTCTCTCTCTCTCCCCATATCTCACTCTCCGTGTCTCTCTCTCTCTCCCCATGTATCTCTCACCGTGTGTCTCTCTCCCCCATCTATCTCTCTTACCGTGTGTCTCTCTCTCCCCGTGTCTCTCTCTCTCTCTCTCCACGTTTCTCTCTCCGTGTGTCTCTCTCCCCATCTCTCTCTCTCTTACCATGCCTCTGTCTCTCTCTGTGTCTCTCTCTCTCTCTGTGTGTCTCTCACTCTCCGTGTCTCTCTCTCTCCCCATGTATCTCTCTCTGTGTCTCTCTCCCCATCTCTCTCTTACCATGCCTCTCTCTCCCTCGCTGTGTCTCTCTCTCTCTTCGTGTCTCTCTCTCTTCGTGTCTCTCTCTCTTCGTGTCTCTCTCTCTTCGTGTCTCTCTCTCTTCGTGTCTCTCTCTCACTATTCGTGTCTCTTTCTCACTCTCCGTGTCTCTCTCTGTGTCTCTCTCCCCATCTCTCTCTTACCATGTCTCTCTCTCCCTCTCTGTGTCTCTCCCTCTCTTCGTGTCTCTCTCTCTCTCTCTTCGTGTCTCTCTCTCACTCTCCGTGTCTCTCTCTGTGTCTCTCTCCCCATCTCTCTCTTACCATGCCTCTGTCTTTCTCTGTGTGTCTCTCTCTCTCCGTGTCTCTCTCTCTCTTCGTGTGTCTCTCTCTCCGTGTCTCTCTTTCCCCATGTATCTCTCACCGTGTGTCTCGCTCTCTCCCCGTGTATCTCTCTCTCCCCATGTATCTCTCTCTGTGTCTCTCTCACTCTCTCCCCATCTCTCTCTCTCTCCCCATCTCTCACTCTCCGTGTCTCTCGCTCACTCCCCATGTATCTCTATGTGTGTCTCTCTCCCCATCTCTCTCTTACCATGCCTCTCTCTCTCTCTCCGTGTGTCTCTCTCTCTTTCCTCCTCCTCTCCTATATATTAGGCTATATCATTTATGTTATAATAGTTGTAGATTTGAGTGAAGCCATCTCGCCCTCTCTCTCTCTGTGTCTTCTCTCTCCGTCTCTCTCCATCTCTCTCTCTTTTCCAACCTCTGACCTCCGGCCTCTGAGTCTCTGTTTCTCTTCGGGGCAGAGTTCAATAGAGTTCAAGAGGCCTAGCTCCTGGTCGCAGTAGAAATCTGCGGAAGTTCCAACGGAGCAGAAATCCGCGGAGGCTCCGATGAGGTGGAAATCCACAGAAGCCGAGGAGGGATTCCTCTGGGGTTTGAAGGCGTGGGAGGTGGAGAAACCGAGGGACGAGACCTGGGGGAGAGAGAGATGAGAGGGATGAGAGGTAGGAAAGAGGGGGAGAAGTGGAGAGGAATGGTTGATGAGTGGGTGAGTGAATGGGTGAGTGAATGGGTGAGTGAATGGGTGAGTGAATGGGTGAGTGAGTGAATTAGTGAGCGGATGGGTGAATGGATGAGTGGGTGAATTAGTGAGTGGGTGGGTGAATGGGTGGGTGAATGGGTGAGTGAATGGGTGAGTGAATGGGTGAGTGAATGGGTGAGTGAGTGGGTGAGTGAATGGGTGAGTGGGTGAGTGAATGGGTGAGTGGGTAAGTGAATGGGTGAGTGAATGGGTGAGTGAATGGGTGAGTGAATGGGTGAGTGGGTGAATTAGTGAGCGGGTGGGTGAATTAGTGAGCGGGTGGGTGAATGGGTGAGGGAATGGATGAGTGAATGGGTGAGTGAGTGAATTAGTGAGCGGATGGGTGAATGGATGAGTGGGTGAATTAGTGAGTGGGTGGGTGAATGGGTGGGTGAATGGGTGAGTGGGTGAATTAGTGAGCGGGTCGGTGAATGGGTGAGTGGGTGAGTAAATGGGTGAGTGGGTGAATTAGTGAATGGGTGAATTAGTGAGTGGGTGGGTGAATGGGTGAGTGGGTGAGTGAATGGGTGAGTGGGTGAATTAGTGAGTGGGTGGGTGAATTGGTGAGTGAATGGGTGAGTGAATGGGTGAGTGAACGGGTGAGTGGGTGAATTAGCGAGCGGGTGGGTGAATGGGTGAGTGGGTGAGTGAATGGGTGAGTGAACAGGTGAGTGGGTGAATTAGTGAGCGGGTGGGTGAATGGGTGAGTGGGTGAGTAAATGGGAGAGTGGGAGAATTAGTGAGCAGGTGGGTGAATTAGTGAGTGGGTGGGTGAATGTGTGAGTGGGTGAGTGAATGGGTGAGTGGGTGAATTAGTGAGCGGGTGGGTGAATGGGTGAGTGGGTGAGTGAATGGGTGAGTGGGTGAATTAGTGAGTGGGTAGGTGAATGGGTGAGTGAATGGGTGAATTAGTGAGTGGGTGGGTGAATTGGTGAGTGAATGGGAGAGTGAACGGGTGAGTGGGTGAATTAGTGAGCAGGTGGGTGAATGGGTGAGTGGGTGAGTAAATGGGTGAGTGGGTGAGTAAATGGGTGAGTGGGTGAATTAGTGAGTGGGTGGGTGAATGGGTGAGTGGGTGAGTGAATGGGTGAGTGGGTCAATTAGTGAGCGGGTGGGTGAATGGGTGAGTGGGTGAGTGAATGGGTGAATTAGTGAGTGGGTAGGTGAATGGGTGAGTGAATGGGTGAATTAGTGAGTGGGTGGGTGAATTGGTGAGTGAATGGGAGAGTGAACGGGTGAGTGGGTGAATTAGTGAGCGGGTGGGTGAATGGGTGAGTGGGTGAGTAAATGGGTGAGTGGGTGAATTAGTGAGTGGGTGAATTAGTGAGTGGGTGGGTGAATGGGTGAGTGGGTGAGTGAATGGGTGAGTGGGTGAATTAGTGAGTGGGTGGGTGAATTGGTGAGTGAATGGGTGAGTGAATAGGTGAGTGAACGGGTGAGTGGGTGAATTAGTGAGTGGGTGGTTGAATGGGTGAGTGGGTGAGTGAATGGGTGAGTGGGTGAGTGAATGGGTGAGTAGGTGAATTAGTGAGCGGTGGGTGAATTGGTGAGTGAATGAGTGAGTGAATGGGTGAGTGAATTGGTGATGAGTGAATGAGTGGGTGAATTAGTGAGCGGGTGGGTGAATTGGTGAGTGCATGGGTGGATGAATGGGTGAGTGGGTGAATTGGAGAGTGAGTGAGTGAGTGAATGGGTGAGTGGGTGAATTATTCAGCAGGTGGGTAAATTGGTGAGTGAATGGGTGAAAGGGTGAGTTAGTGAGCGGGTGGGTGAATGGGTGAGTGAATGGGTGAACGAATGGGTGAGTGAATTGGTGAGTGAATGGGAAGGTGAATTGGTGAGTTAATGGGTGAGTGAATGGGTGAATGGGTGAGTGGGTGAATCAGTGACTGGGTGGGTGAATTGGTGAGTGAATGGGTGAGTGAATGGGTGAGTGGGTGAATTAGTGAGCAGGTGGGTGAATTGGTGAGTGAATGGGTGAGTGAATGGGTGAGTGAATAGGTGAGTGGGTGAGTGGGTGGGTGAGTGAGTGGGTGAGTTAGTGAGTGGATGAGTCAATGTGTGAGTGGGTGAGTGAATGGATGAGTGGGCGAGTTAGTGAGTGGATGAGTAGGTGAGTGAGTGAATGGGTGAGTGATTGTGAGTGAATGGGTGAGTGAACGGGTGAGTGGGTGAATTAGTGAGCAGGTGGGTGAATGGGTGAGTGGGTGAGTAAATGGGTGGTTGAGTGAGTAGGTGAGTGAATGGATGAGTGGGCAAGTTGTTGGATGGGTGAGTGGATGATTGTGTGAGTGAGTGGCTGAGTAGATGGATGGGTGAGTAAGTGGAAGAGTGAGTGGATGGCTGAGTGAGTGAGTGGTTGGGTGAGTGGGTGGGTGAGTGGGTGGGTGAGTGGGTGAGTGGTTGGGTGGGTAGATGAGTGGGTGGGTGAGTAGTTGGCTGAGTGGGTGAGTGGTTGGGTGAGTGGGTGGGTAAGTGGGTGGGTAAGTGGGTGGGTAGATGAGTGGGTGGATGGGTGAGTGGTTGGCTGAGTGGTTGGCTGAGTGGGTGAGTGGTTGGGTGAGTGGGTGGGTGAGTGGGTGGGTAGATGAGTGGGTGGATGGGTGAGTGGTTGGCTGAGTGGGTGAGTGGTTGGGTGAGTGGGTGGGTGAGTGAGTGGGTGGTTGGGTAGATGAGTGGGTGGGTGAGTGTGTAGATGAGTGGGTAGATAGATGAGTGGTTGGGTGCATAGATGAGTGGTTGGATGAGTGGGTGGGGTAGGTGGGTGAGTGAGTGGGTGGGTGAGTGAGTGGGTGGGTGGGTGGGTGAGTGAGTGGGTGGGTGGGTGAGTGGGTAGATGAGTGAGTGGATGGATGAGTGGTTGGCTGAGTGAGTGAGTGGTTGGGTGAGTGGGTGGGTGAGTGGGTGGGTAGATGAGTGAGTGGATGCGTGAGTGGATGAGTGGTTGGCTGAGTGGGTGAGTGGTTGGGTGAGTGGGTGGGTGAGTGAGTGGGTGGTTGGGTAGATGAGTGGGTGGGTGGGTAGATGAGTGGGTGGGTAGATGAGTGGTTGGGTGAGTGGGTGAGTGGTTGGGTGAGTGGGTGAGTGGTTGGGTGAGTGGTTGGGTGAGTGGTTGGGTGGGTGGGTTGATGAGTGAGTGGTTGGCTGAGTGGGTGAGTGGTTGGCTGAGTGGGTGAGTGAGTGGGTAGTCAGTGAGTCACCACCTGTGTCTCAGGGCTGGGATCCAGGCGAGGGACAGGATGAGGAGGAGGAGGAGGCCGAGGCTGAGGCACCACACCAAGATGACCACGGGAAGCACAGCCTCAGTGTGAAGCCTGGAGTCTAGGCCTGAGACAGGAGGGGGGTTCAGCATCATCAGCAGCAGCATCATCATCAGCATCAGCAAAATCATATTCAGCATCATCAGCAGCAAGGGAAGCAGCATGTACTCACCCAATGCTGCGTTTGTCTACAATGCTGCTGATGATGATGGCACAGATGATGATGATGCTGCTGATGATGATGATGTCACTGATGATGATGATGCTGCTGCTCATGATGATGATGCTGCCGATGATGATGATGATGACG
>NW_027422599.1:55000-86516 GCF_048934315.1 Petromyzon marinus
TCTCCCCGTGTCTCTCCCCGTGTCTCTCCCCGTGTCTCTTTCTGTGTTACTCTCTCCCTGTGTGTCTCTCCCCGTGTCTCTCTCTCCGTGTCTCTCTCCCCGTGTCTCCCTGTGTGTGTCTCTCTCTCTCTCCCCGTGTCTCTCCCCGTGTCTCCCTGTGTGTGTCTCTCTCTCTCCCCGTGTCTCCCTGTGTGTGTCTCTCTCTCCCCGTGTCTCCCTGTGTGTGTATCTCTCTCTCCCCGTGTCTCCCTGTGTGTGTCTCTCTCACATGCACGACAGTCCCGTGTCTCTCTCTCCCCGTGTCTCTCTCCGTGTCTCTCTCCCCGTGTCTCCCTGTGTGTGTCTCTCTCTCTCCCCGTGTCTCTCTCTCCCTGTGTCTCTCTCTCCCTCTGTGTGTCTCTCTCTCTCCCTGTCTCTCTCTCTCTCTCCCTCTGGGTGTCTCTCTCTCCCCGTGTCTCTCCCCGTGTCTCTCTCTCTCCGTGTCTCTCTCCCCGTGTCTCCCTGTGTGTGTCTCTCTCACATGCACGACAGTCCCGTGTCTCTCTCTCCCCGTGTCTCTCCCCGTGTCTCTCTCTCCCCGTGTTTCCCTGTGTGTGTCTCTCTCTCTCCCCGTGTCTCCCTCTGTGTGTGTCTCTCTCTCTCCCCGTGTCTCCCTCTGTGTGTCTCTCTCACATGCATGACAGTCCCGTGTCTCTCTCTCTCTCACCGTGTCTCTCCCCGTGTCTGTCTCCGTGTGTCTCTCTCCCCGTGTCTCTCCCCGTGTCTCCCTGTGTTTCTCTCCCCGTTTCTCCCTGTGTGTCTCTCTCTCCGTGTCTCCCTCTGTGTGTTTCTCTCCCCGTGTCTCTCTCCCCGTGTCTCTCCCCGTGTCTCTTTCTGTGTGTTTCTCTCTCCCTGTGTGTGTCTCTCTCACATGCACGACAGTCCCGTGTCTCTCTCTCCCCGTGTCTCTCTCTCCCCGTGTCTCCCTGTGTGTGTCTCTCTCTCCCCGTGTCTCTCTCCATGTCTCTCTCCCCGTGTCTCCCTCTGTGTCTCTCTCTCTCCCCGTGTCTCCCTGTGTGTCTCTCTCTGTCCCCGTGTCTCTCCCCGTGTCTCTCCCCGTGTCTCCCTGTGTGTCTCTCTCTCTCCCCGTGTCTCCCTGTCTGTGTTTCTCTCTCCCCGTGTCTCTCTCTGTGTGTCTCTCTCACATGCACGACAGTCCCGTGACTTCAGCTCCTTGCACCCTCTGGCAGGTTCCTCCGTTGAAGCAAAACCCGTGCTGGAGTTTCGGTTCGCAGGGGTGGAGGTGCCCCGTGCCTGCACACAGAGACGTTGGGAGAGATGGCGGGGAAGGGGGCAACGTGTGGGAGAGACACGGGGTGGAGGGAGAGAGACACGGGGTGGAGGGAGAGAGACACGGGGTGGAGGGAGAGAGACACGGGGTGGAGAGAGAGAGACACGGGGTGGAGGGAGAGAGACACGGGGGGAGAGACACGGGGAGAGAGAGAGACACGGTGAGAGACACGGGGAGAGAGAGACACGGGGGTAGAGAGACACGGGGAGAGAGATACACGGGGGGAGAGGGAGAGAGACACGGGGTGGTTGGAGAGAGACACGGGGGTAGAGAGACACG
Organism: Petromyzon marinus; assembly: GCF_048934315.1. NCBI lineage: Eukaryota > Metazoa > Chordata > Hyperoartia > Petromyzontiformes > Petromyzontidae > Petromyzon > Petromyzon marinus. The sequence continues at coordinate 56,610 of NW_027422599.1, forward strand.
AGGAGAGAGAGACACGGGGAGAGAGATACACGGGGAGAGAGGGAGAGAGACACGGGGTGGTTGGAGAGAGACACGGGGTGGAGGGAGAGAGACACGGGGAGACACGGGGAGAGAGCAACAGAGAGACTCAATAATTGTTTGGCAGCTACTCATCTGCCAGTTCATGTTCTAAGATTCACACGAACAAAGGTCCCCCGTATAGTCTCATAAAAGCTGTTGGGGCAAGTGCTGTTAATGATCATCAGTTCCTATAGAGGCCGGCACAGCACACGAGGGGGTGGGTGGCCAGCACCACGCACGATCGCCTTTGTCTCCCCTGAAGCGATGAAATTCTCACTTGCAACTTTCATCAGCTAGCCGAGACCAGGCCACTGTGGATTATAAATAATAGATGGGCACCCATCACCACAGTGGAAGAATGGCAGCTACATCTTAAAGATGCCAAGCCAAAGGTCCATGGGGCAGACGAGCTCCAGGGTAGGTCCTGGTGTCAAGGACATGTGCCCAAAAATCCACTGGGGTCCATCACTTCATAGTCTAGCAGATGTCCTTGCTTGGCCCCAGCGTGCATCCATGATGTTGTGTAGATGTGCAAATGCCGGAACGACGTTGGTGATTAAAGGTCGCGGTCTGAGCTTGGCTGTGTTCACTCCAGCGCTGTCCTCGAGAGAGTCTGGTCCCTTCACCTGATGAAGGCCGCTTGTGTTGTGGCCGAAACGTTGTGAAATTTTGTTGTTTTATTTTTTTACCTACGTGACTTTACCGAATACAACCAAAGAGTATGGATCCTTGCAGTCACGAAAGCTTCAAATCTAGGATTAAAAGCCCATAGGCCGCACAGAAGTCTAGCAGCCCCCTATCGTTATATTTGTTGCCGAGCTGATCCGACTCATGCCTTCCAATCACTCTAGCCCAAGTCCCCAAGTCATTACCCTCTCGGGCATTAAAGTCCCACACAAAGATCCCCCGTGTAGCCTGTAACAGACTGTAGGGGCGAGTGCTGTTAGCGAGCACCTATGAAGGCCGGTAACGGTGCACGAGGGGGGTGGGTGGCCAGCACCACGCCCGACCGCCTTTGTCTCCCCAGTGGCGATGTTTTTTTTATCCACCGCACCAGGTACTCATTTGAGGCTGAGTCGACCTAGGGGAGGCCCGGGGCCGGTTCAGATAATCGTCCACCGGTGTTGGCCGTGAGCAGGGAAATCGAACCCGGGTCGCCAGGTTCGTAGCGCAGCGCAGCGTAGCGCTAACCGCTACACCACCGCTCCCCCACACTCTCACTCACACAGACTCACATTCTCACTCACACATAACAACAACCGGCGTTAGCCAATAAGTGACATTGGCATTACCATGGCCCTTGTACAAGCTGAAGCCACGTGAAGCATCGAAGGCCCGCTGGCAGGTCATGGGGCAGACCCAGGTGCCACGGGCACCACCGGTGCCCCCTACTGTGCCAATGCACACACAATCGCTCATATACAACAACAACCGCCATTCGCCACTACGTGGCGGTGACGTCACCACGACGCTTGTGCCAGGCTATGTGTACCCTGAGGCCACGTGAAGTGTCGAACGCCCGCTGGTAGGAGGTCACGGGGCAGACCCAGGTGCCTCGGGTCCACTGACTGAGATGAGTGACTGATGCACCACCTGTCGCCCCCTACTGTGCCAACCTGCTGTGCTTGAGCCACCCGGCGCTCCGCTCGTTTTTCTGAGCTTTGCTCCTCCGCCCTCCGTTGTTGTTGGAGGGTGACTGCCTCAAACTGCCCAGTAGTAGCGTCCTTCACGAGCCTCCTCCATAGAGGCCGATTTTGACACTGCTGGTACCAGTCATCGGCAAATCCACTCAGCTCCACATCATCCTGTACCATATCACTTCATCTCTTCTCTAGCCCATGCCGCGTCCATTTAGTCCCCTCTATCCGGCCGAACAAAAGCTGTTTCGGCATGCGGTGGCTTAACATGCAGGCTACATGACCCAGCCAACGCAGCTTGCCTGCCAGAGGAGCTCACCGATGGAACTTTGGCCAGATCTTTAAAGGATATGTGAGCTCCTCACACAATCCAGCCTGGTTAAACCCAGGATGGATCGTAAGCAGGCCAACCTAAATGTTTCTAACCGGCGAAGATGTTCCATTAAGGGGGGGTCCACGTTTCGCAAGCGTAGAGAAGGGAGGGAATGGCCGTGGCCGAGAAGACCTGAAGCTTAGTGCGGAGCGACAGACCAGGTAGCTTCCACACACAGCGTTACGCAACCGATGAAAAGATATTGCCGCTCGACCGATTCGGAGTGAGAGCTCTGCTGTCAAACCGGAGCCAGTCATGAGCACACTGCCCAGGTATGGGGAAACTCTCCACTCTCTCCACAACTGCCCCATCACCGATTGGGAGTTGTGGGTTGTAGAGGGCGCGGTAGCAGAGGCAAGCGATCTTGAAGGAAATCCTGGTCGGAATGGGCAGCCAACGTAGGGCACGACGCATGGACAGGGAGTCAGGGGCGTAGACAACTGACGTCATCTGGTCGAGCAACCAATTGGTGGGTCGAGGCTATAAAAGAAAGCCGTCCCTTGGTGTGGACCAATCAGTTTCAAGGACAATGCATCATCATATTATATTATCATAGTGTTTTTTTTTGCATTTTGACTGCAGGTATTGTGGTTAATGCAGTAAACATGAATCCTTGCAAAAAAAAAGTTTCAGTTGTTGCCAGAAAAAAGGGGAAAAACCCTATTATTATATTTTGGTACTGGCAAAGGGAGGTCTAATGATGTAGATGCTCACCCAGAGCCCTCATTACTTTGATAGCGGCATTGTCTTTGAGTCGTGTAACGCCTTTTGGCGTCATCTGGTCGAGCACCAATTGGGTCGAGGCTCAAAAGAAAGCCGTCTCTTGGTGTGGACCAATCAGTTTCAAGGATAATGCATCATCATATATGATCATAGTGTGGTTTTTGTTTGCATTTTGACTGCAGGTATTGTGGTTAATGCAGTAAACATGAATCCTTGCAAAAAAAGGTTTCAGTTGTTGCCAGAAAAAAGGGGGATAAAACCCCTATTGTCATTACAACTCGGTCAATGTGATTTTGGAAGCGTCGCAGATTTGTTTTGTTTTGTTTGCTTGCTTAGAGCGGACCGGACGAGGGCCGTGTTGCAATAGTCTAGCCGTGGCCCAACGACGCTGCGGGCAAGAGGCATTTTGCGATGTTGGAGGTGACGGGCGGACGTAGATGGCGGAGGGACCCAAGATGGAAGTTGCAGGACGTGAGGACGAGGTTGACGTGGGCGTCCAAGGAGGGGACTGGGATCCAGAGCGACGCCGGGAAATGTCACACACCTCGCGCTCCACACAGCAGCACTGACACGAAACGCATTGGCGGTGTAAATCAGGGGAGACATCTCTCTCTCTCTCTCTCTGTGCTCCCTCGTAATCTTTACAGCTCCCCCCGGCACTTTCCCCTTTCCTCTCTGTCCCTCTCTCTTAAATCTCCCCGAATCTCCATGGCTTTCTCTATAATCCCCGCTCATCCCCTCTCTCTTAAATCTCCCTGCCTCCCCCTCCTCCCTCTCTCTCTCTCTTAATTCTCCCGTTTTCATCCCTCGCTCTCTCTCTCTTCAATCCCTCTCCGGCATCTCTCTGCATCCCTCCACTCTCCCCCTTCAAAGCCCTGAGGCTCTCTCTCAAATCTCACTGTACTCTCCATGGCTCTCAGTCCTCTCCCTCCCTTGAATGTCTCCCTTCCGCAACATCCACCCTCTCTCCCTTTCCTCTCCCCGCTCTCTCCTCTCTCCATTTTATCCTCTCACCCCGCTCTCTCCTACCCCAGCTCTCGCCTCTCTCCCGGCTCTCTCCTCTCTCCCCACTCTCTCCTCTCTCCCCGAGCTCTCCACCCACTCCCAAGGGACCAGAATGACAAACGCCTCCGTTCCTACAGCTCCTCCCACTCTCCCTTCTCTCTCCATCTTCTCTGCTCTCCCTCACTCTCCCTTCTCCACCTCCTCGCTCTCCTCCTGCTGCTCCCCCTTCTCATTCTCCTCCAACTCTCCCTTCTCTCGGTCCCTCTCTTCCATATCTGTCCCTTCTCTCTCCTTTCCTCCATTCTCCATCTCCCCCCCCCCTCTCTCCTCCCCACTCTCCCTCCTCCGTCTCCCCCCTTCTCATCCATCTCCCACCCCTCTCTCCCTTCTCTCTCTCTCTCTCCTTTCTCTCCTCCCACTCTCCCCCCTCCCTCCCTTCTCCATCTTCTCCCTCCCTCCCTCCCCCTTATAAATGTGGGCTCTGTGCAGATCTCCTGGGAGGCCCATGTGCATTCACCATTAGCATCGCCGCTCAATAGAGACCGGGGCCTCTCTCTCCCCCCAAACACGTACACAGCCTGACTCATTGCATCTGTGCACACACTCGTACATGCACACACCTCTCTATATATATAAAAAACACAAAGACTGTTGGGGAAAGTGCCGTCAGCGAGGCGCGCCTATGAAAGCCGGCATGGTCCGTATGGGTGTGGGTGGACAGCGCCACGCTCGATGTTTTTGTCGATGTTGACACACCGCACCAGGTGCTCATTTGAGGCCGAGTCGAGTTCGGGGAAGCCCAGGACCGGTTCAGATCATCGCTATCGCCGGCGTTGGCCGTGAGCGCGAATCGAACTCGGGTTACCGGGATCGTAGGGCAGCGTGCCGGCCGCTAAGCCACCACTCCCCACTCATACAGACACACACACACACCTCTATATATATACACACACACACACAACTACATATCTCACACATCTATATACACACACACACAACTACATATCTCACACATCTACACACACGTTACTATACACACACACCTCTATATATACACACACACACACAACTACATATCTCACATATCTCACACATCTACACACACTTTACTATACACACACCTCTATATATACACACACACAACTACATATCTCACACATCTACACACACGTGTTACTATACACACACACCTCTATATATACACACACACAACTACATATCTCACATATCTATATACACACACACACAACTACATATCTCACACATCTATATACACACACACAACTACATATCTCACACATCTACACACACGTTACTATACACACACACCTCTAAATATACACACACACACAACTACATATCTCACACATCTATATACACACACACGTTACTATACACACACGTTACTATACAAACACACACCTCTATATAAACACACACACAACTACATATCTCACACATCTATATACACACACACGTTACTATACACACACGTTACTATACAAACACACACCTCTATATAAACACACACACAACTACATATCTCACACATCTACACACACGTTACTATACACACACACCTCTATATAAACACACATACAACTACATATCTCACACATCTACACACACGTTACTACACACACACACCTCTATATACACACACACAACTACATATCTCACACATCTACACACACGTTACTATACACACACACCTCTATATAAACACACACACAACTACATATCTCACACATCTACACACACGTTACTACACACACACACACCTCTATATATACACACACAACTACATATCTCACACATCTACACACACGTGTCACTATACACACACACCTCTATATACACACAACTACATATCTCACACATCTACACACACGTGTTACTATACACACACACCTCTATATATACACACACAACTACATATCTCACACATCTACACACACACGTTACTATACACACACCTCTATATACACACACACACACAACTACACATCTCACACATCTACACACACACGTTACTATACACACACCTCTATATATACACTACATCTCACACATCTACACACACACACGTTACTATACACACACCTCTATATATACACACACAACTACATATCTCACACATCTACACACACACGTTACTATACACACACCTCTATATATACACACAACTACATATCTCACACATCTACACACACGTTACTATACATACACACCTCTATATATACACACAACTACATATCTCACACATCTATACACACACACACACGTGTTACTATACACACACACCTTTATATAAACACACAACTACATATCTCACACATCTACACACACACACGTTACTATACACACACCTCTATATATACACACACAACTACATATCTCACACATCTACACACACGTTACAATACACACACACCTCTATATATATACACACAACTACATATCTCAAGCATCTATACACACACACGTTAATATACACACACACACATCTAAACACCTCTGCATCGACACTTAAGACACAAATCTACATAACCTCTATATGCATCAACATCTCCCATGCATGCAAATCTATACAAATGTTTATACATACACACACACACAACACGCAACTCAATATACACACGTACAGTAATCTAAACTCAAACACACACCTATGCACACACATAAAGACCTCTGCAAACATACATGTGTAAAATCATCGACACAAAGATGCCCCATGTAACCCACCCCAAGCTGCGCCATTCGTGAATGGTACCAATGCAATGGTACCAATGAATGGTCCCAATGAATGGTATCAATGCAATGGTACCCATGAATGGTATCAATGCAATGGTACCAATGAATGGTACCAATGCAATGGTACCAATGAATGGTACCAATGCAATGGTACCAATGCAATGGTACCAATGAATGGTACCAATGCAATGGTCAAATGAATGGTACCAATACAATACAATCGTACCAATGAATGGCACCAATGAATGGTATCAATGCAATGGTACCAATGAATGGTACCAATGCAATGGTCAAATGAATGGTACCAATGCAATACAATCGTACCAATGAATGGCACCAATGAATGGTACCAATGCAATGGTACCAATAAATGGTACCAATGCAATGGTCAAATGAATGGTACCAATGCAATACATTCGTACCAATGAATGGCACCAATGAATGGTATCAATGCAATGGTACCAATGAATGGTACCAATGCAATGGTCAAATGAATGGTACCAATGCAATGGTCAAATGAATGGTACCAATACAATACAATCGTACCAATGAATGGCACCAATGAATGGCACCAATGAATGGCACCAATGCAATGGTACCAATGAATGGCACCAATGCAATGGTACCAATGCAAGCTGACACGGCACACGAGGGGTAGGGGAAGGGTTGTGGGGGGGTGGTCAGCACCACAGGCAAAGGTCCACCGTGTAGCCTACATAGCCCATTAGGGCAAGTGTGCACACAACACACAAGCAGACACACGATTACAACCAGACACCCCTACACACACCTAGACACCCCTATACACACCTAGACACCCCTATACAGACCTACACCCAGACACCCCTATACACACCTACACCCAGACGCCTCTAAACACACCTACACCCAGACACCCCTACACACACCTACACCCAGACACCCCTAAACACACCTACACCCAGACACCCCTACACACACCTACACCCAGACACCCCTACACACACCTACACCCGGACACCCCTACACACACCTACACCCAGACACCCCTACACACACCTACACCCAGACACCTCTACACACACCTACACCCAGACAACCCTAAACACACCTACACCCAGACACCCCTGCACACACCTACACCCAGACACCCAAACACACACCTACACCCAGACACCCCTACGCACACCTACACCCAGACACCCCTACATACACCTACACCCAGACACCCCTACACACACCTACACCCCTACACACCTACACCCAGATACCTCTACACACACCTACACCCAGACACCCCTACACACACCTACACCCAGACACCCCTATACACACCTACACCCAGACAACCCTATACACACCTCCACCCAGACACCTCTATACACACCTACACCCAGACAACCCAATACACACCTACACACAGACACCCCTATACACACCTACACCCAGACACCTCTACACACACCCACACCCAGACACCCCTACACACACCTACACCCAGACACCCCTACACACACCTACACCCAGACACCCCTACACACACCTACACACAGACACCCCAATACACACACCTACACCCAGACACCCCTACACACACCTACACCCCTACACACACCTACACACAGACACCCCTACACACACCTACACACAGACACCCCTACACACACCTACACCCAGACACCCCTACACACACCTACACCCAGACACCCCTACACTCACCTACACCCAGACACCCCTACACACACCTACACCCAGACACCCCTACACACACCTACACCCAGACACCCCTACACACACCTACACCCAGACACCCCTACACACACCTACACCCAGACACCCCTACACACACCTACACACAGACACCCCAATACACACACCTACACCCAGACACCCCTACACACACCTACACCCAGACACCCCTACACACACCTACACCCAGACACCCCTACACACACCTACACCCAGACACCCCTACACACACCTACACCCAGACACCACTACACACACCTACACCCAAACAAAGCCTACACACCTACACCCAGACACCCCTACACACACCTACACCCAGACACCCCATTACACACTTACACCCAGACACCCCTACACACACCTACACCCAGACACCCCTACACACACCTACACCCAGACACCCCTACACACACCTACACCCAGACACCCCTACACACACCTACACCAGACACCCCTACACACACCTACACCCAGACACTCCTACACACACCTACACCCAGACACCCCTACACACACCTACACCCAGACACCCCTACACACACCTACACCCAGACACCCCTACACACCCCTACACACACCTACACCCAGACACCCCTACACACACCTACATCCAGATACCCCTACACACACCTACACACAGACACCCCTACACACACCTACACCCAGACACCCCTACACACACCTACACCCAGACACCCCTACACACACCTACACCCAGACACCCCTACACACACCTACACCCAGACACTCCTACACACACCTACACCCAGACACCCCTACACACACCTACACCCAGACACCCCTACACACACCTACACCCAGACACCCCTACACACACCTACACCCAGACACCCCTACACACACCTACACCCAGACACCCCTACACACACCTACACCAGACACCCCTACACACACCTACACCCAGACACTCCTACACACTCCTACACACACCTACACCCAGACACCCCTACACACACCTACACCCAGATACCCCTACACACACCTACACCCAGACACCCCTACACACCTACACCCAGATATCCCTACACACACCTACACCCAGACACCCCTACACACCTACACCCAGACACCCCAACACACACCTACACCCAGACACCCCAACACACACCTACACCCAGACACCCCTACACACACCTACACCCAGACACCCCTACACACACCTACACCCAGACACCCCTATACACACCTACACCCAGACACCCCTACACACACCTACACCCAGACACCCCTACACACACCTACACCCAGACACCCCTACAAAACAAAGATCCCCCATATAGCCTTAACAGACTGTAGGGGCAAGTACTGTTAGCGAGCACCTATGAAGGCCGGTAACGGTACACGAGGGGGTGGGTGGCCAGCACCACGCCCGACCGCCTTTGTCTCCCTAGTGGCAATGTTTACACACCGTACCAGGTACTCATTTGAGGCTGAGTCGACCTAGGGGAGGCCCGGGACCGGTTAAGATAATCGTCACTGGTGTTGGCCGTGAGCGGGAATCGAACCCGTGTCGCCAGGTTCGTAGCGCAGCGCGCTAACCGCTACACTACTGCTCCCTACACACACCTACACCCAGACACCCCAATACACACACCTACACCCAGACACCCCTACACACACCTACACCCCTACACACACCTACACACAGACACCCCTACACACACCTACACCCAGACACCCCTACACACACCTACACCCAGACACCTCTACACACACCTACACCCAGACACCTCTACACCCAGACACCCCTACACACACCTACACACAGACACCCCTACACACACCTACACCCAGACACCCCTACACACACCTACACCCAGACACCTCTACACACACCTACACCCAGACACCCCTACACACACCTACACCCCTACACACACCTACACACAGACACCCCTACACACACCTACACCCAGACACCCCTACACACACCTACACCCAGACACCTCTACACACAGACACCCCTACACACACCTCTGTACACACCCCTACACGTACACACGCAAAGATAAAGACCCCGCCATGTAGTCTTGACATTTAGGCTACATGTTAGCAAGTTTAACACGTAGGCTTTCGCGACAAATATTACCCACAACATAGGTTGAAGGGTTATATCGCGTAGCAAGGTAGTAGCCATGCTTCTCTCTTGAATCTCCCTCCAGCATTCCCGTGCCTCTCCCTCCTGTCCGATGCTCTCTCTTAAATCTCACCGTGCTCTCCACGGCTCTTCGCTCTCTCTCTCTCTCTCTCCCCCCTCTCTCTTGAATCCCCCTCTTTCCCACAACATCCTCGTCTCTCCGTTTCCTCTCCACGCTCCCTCCTTTCTACGGCGCCGGCGAAGGGCGCGGCGAACGTGGAGGTGGGCGGCCTGGACCCCCGTGCCCGGCCACCTTCGTCTACCCAGAGAGTAAACGTTCAATGCGCCCTGCGCCGCGGTCAATAATCTGAGGCCGAGTCGACCTCGTTGGGGGGGAGGTCCGGGTACCGGTTCGGTTCGGAGAAGCTCCATCACCGGCATTGGCTGCCGTTTGGCGGGAATTAAAATGGGGTTTAATGCCCGGTTCGAAGCGTAGTGCGGTGCAAACCACTTACCCCCCCCCGCCCCCCCTACAACTATAACCCATCGAAGCGCAAACTGAAATGCGCACATCCGTATAGGCATCCCGTGGTGCGACGCACACACAAAAGAGAAACGCGAACCCATACGGACAGTCAGGGGGCTAGTAGCGGCATCGATGGAGGCTTGCACGACACACGGGGGCGATCGGCACACCAGCAACACCCCTGACCGCGTATGCATCCCCCAACCCCCCCCCCCCCACCCGCCCAGCCCCAGCGGCGATGTTTACACAGCGCGCTGGGGGTACTCATTCGGGGCCGAGTTGACCTCGGAGAGGCCCGGGGAACCGGTTCAGGTAATCTCTCACCGGCGACCGTGACCACGAGCGGGAAGGAAGCTTGGGTCGCCGGCTTCGTAGCGCAGCGCTAGCCGACTTTTGCCACCGCTCCCCACAAGGACTCGCCTCCACGCGAACGCACGTCGATCTAGGGCATGCGCGCATCTATATAAAGAGAATGAAACAAAATCACGACGTTTCGGCACCTTCGCCTGATGAAGGCCGCTTGCGTTGCGGCCGAAACGTCGCGATTTTTGTTTTATTTTATTTTATTTTTTTAACCCACGTGACTTTACCGAATAGAACCAAAGAGCACGGATCCTAAATTTTGATTCGAAGCTTTCGTGACTGCAGTAATTCATATTCTGAGCTCTTTCGGTAAAGCCACGTTGAAGGGAAACAATACAATAATAAAATATATATATAAAACAATAAAATAATATTGTTTTATATATATTTCATTATTGTATTGTTTCCCTTCAACGTGACTTTACCGAAAGAGCTAAGAATATAGTATGGATCCTTGCAGTCACGAAAGCATCAAATCTAGAATCCTATGTCATGCACACAAAGACCCCCCTCTCCCCCCCACGCTTATCCTTGCACTCCTGCTCCCACCCTTGCGGCCGAAACGTCGCGATTTTTGTTGTTTTATTTTATTTTTTTAACCCACGTGACTTTACCGAATAGAACCAAAGAGCACGGATCCTAAATTTTGATTCGAAGCTTTCGTGACTGCAGTAATTCATATTCTGAGCTCTTTCGGTAAAGCCACGTTGAAGGGAAACAATACAATAATAAAATATATATATAAAACAATAAAATAATATTGTTTTATATATATTTCATTATTGTATTGTTTCCCTTCAACGTGACTTTACCGAAAGAGCTAAGAATATAGTATGGATCCTTGCAGTCACGAAAGCTTCAAATCTAGAATCCTATGTCATGCACACAAAGACCCCCCTCTCCTCCCCACGCTTATCCTTGCACTCCGGCTCCCACCCTTACACGCACGGCACCCGCACACACACACACATAGATCCCGTGTGTAGCCTCCCACGGCAGGCTGTAACAGCGCTGAAACCGAGAGACCTGGTGGATCCTGTCGGTAGCGTAGAACTCGCACGGTGAGGCTCACACTGCGGACTCCGCAAGACTCTCCGAGCTCACCAGTGGCGGGCTGCGGCAACGGTGATGCACTAAGCAAACTCTAGGAGTAAGTGCCATTAGCGAGCGAGCGAGCGCACACACAAAGATAAAGACAAAGATCCCCCGTGTAGCCTGCAACAGACTGTAGGGGCGAGTGCTGTTAGCGAGCAGCACCTATGAAGGCCGGTAGCGGTGCACGAGGGGGGGGTGGGTGGCCAGCACCACGCCCGACCGCCTTTGTCTCCCCGGTGGCAATGTTTTTTTATCCACCGCACCAGGTACTCATTTGAGGCTGAGTCGACCTAGGGGAGGCCCAGGACCGGTTCAGATAATCGTCACTGTGGTGTTGGCCGTGAGCGGGAATCGAACCCGGGTCGCCAGGTTCGTAGCGCAGCGTAGCGCTAACCGCTACACCACCGCTCCCCCCACACACACACACAACCGCGAACACACAGATGCACGCCTGAGACAAAGCCAGGTGCATGCTTATACCCGTACAACACAAAGAATCCCAATTTCCCTGGGTCCTCCGGTTTTCCCCCCTCTCGCGTTCAGGATCAACGCGTGTTTCAGAATACTTGACCGCAGACAAATTGCCACGTGATGTTTGTGGGCAGGTCGCTTCTGAAAAAGAGCTACGCAGCTTTAGGGGGCCGTTTGGGGGGGGGGGGGGGGCAAACGTTGTTAGTGAGCAGCAGCAGCAGCAACGAAGGCCGGCATGGCACACGAGGGGACTGGGTGGCCAGCACCCATGCCCAGCCGCCTTTGTCTCCAAAACGGCGATGTTTCCACATCGGACCGGGTACCTATTTGAGGTTGAGGTTGATCCAGGCGAGGACCAGTTCACATTAAGTTCCACTGGCGGTGCTGGCCGTCAGCGGGGAAAACAAACCCCGGGTCTCTGCCCGGGTTCTTAGTGCAGCACAGTGCGCAGATTGTCTGCCCTGTCACTCCCTACAACCCTAATAACCTTGACGGACCATTGGGGTAAGCGCCGGTAACGGGTGGCTCTGATGAAGGGCCCCGGGCAATGGCACCTGAGGGGGTGAGTGGTCACAGCTCCATACCCGGCCACACTCCTCTCCCGAGAGGCGATGTTTACTACACACTGCAGCAGGTACTCATTTTGAGGCCGAGTCGACCGAGAGGAGGCCCACGGCCGGTTCAGATAATCGCCACTGGCGTTGGCCGTGAGCAGGGATCAAACCCAGGTCCCTGGTTCGTAGCGCATGCGCACGGACACGCGAACCGCCCTTTGCCACTAAGAGGCGGTTTACGTCGCCATGGCGCTCGTGCCAGGCCAAGTGCACTTTAAGGCCACGCGAAGTCTTGAACGCCCGATGGCGCTGCTCCCTACTGTGACAACCTGCTGTGTTTTTAGCCGCCCGGCGCTCCGCTCGTTGCTGTGAGCGCCGCTCCTCCGCCCACCGCTGTTGCTGGAGGGCGACTGCCTCCGACTGCACCAGCAGCGTCCTTCACGAGCCTCCCCCACCAGAGGCCGATCTTGACACCGCTGGTACCGGTCGTCGGCAAGTCCGCTCGGCAACGCGTCCTCCTGTACCACTCCACGCAGCCCCCGCTATGCGGCCGGACAAAAGATGTTTAGGCACATGGCGTCTGGGCATGCCGGCTACACGACCCAGCCAACGAAACCTTGCCCGGCAGAGTTCACCGATGGGGCTTTGTCCGGGTCCTTCAAGGCTTCGTGAGACTCGTCGCCTCACACAATTCAGCTCCTCGCACGCAGGCGGACGAGCGCAGAGCGACGCAAAACCACCACGCGAACGCAGACCCCCCCCCCCCCCACAGACTCGTACGGGCGCGTGCACGTGGGGGGGTGGGGGGGGGGGGGCGGGGGGGGGGGGACACACTCCCACCCCCCCCGCGCGCCCTCGTCCCGTCACTTACGGAATCCCGTTCCCTCCGCGCGGGGGGCGGCTGTGAGGGTCGGCCCCCTCGCCCGCCCCTCCTCCTCCTCCTCCTCCTCCTCGCTCCTCCCCTCGCCCGCCCTCGCCTCCCCGCCTTCGTCCCCGCCGTCGGCGTTCACGTCGGCGTCCCCGTCGTCCTCGTCGTCGGTTACGGTGGCCGCCGCCGCCCCCCCGGTCCTCGTCCCCGCCCCTCCTCCCGCCCCTCCTCCCGCCCCTCCTCCCGCCCCTCCCGCTAACCGATCCTCTACGGGCCAACCTCCGCTGCCCTCCCCGCCCCTGGGGCCCCACGGCGGCCACGGAGGCCCAGCGCCGTCCGCGCCGCCCGGCTGCGCCCGCTCCGAAGCCTTGGCCGGCGGGGGCCCCGGCCCCGTGGGCGGCAGGTTCGGGGGGCGGGGAGAATGAGGCCTTCGCGGCGGGGGCGGCGACGGGGGCGTTGCCGCGACGTCGCCGCCGGTGGGCGGGGTCGGCGGGGTCGGCGGGGGAGACGCAGAGGCCGGGCCGGGGCGGGACGACGCCGGGCCCTCGCCCTGCGAGGACGAAGCCCCGCCGCCGGCCTTGGCCAGGCCCGGCGGGGGCGGCGGCGGCGGCGGCGGGCGGAAGGCCCCGGAGCTCCCCGACCCCGGCGACGTCCAGCGCAGCGCCGCCGCCGCCAGCCCCGTGACCAGCAGCGCGGCGAGCAGCGCCGACACGGCGAGGCGCTCCCTGCGGGGCCGCCGGCGGGGTGCCGACGCCTCGCCCGCGACGGCTTCGTCTTCGCCGAGGCCCGGCGGTGGTGTCCGCCGGGTTCCGGCGAGGACGGCGGAGGCCAAACGGCCCAGGCTGCTCATGCAGCCGCAGCCGCAGCCGCCGCCGCCTTCGTCCAAATCGTCAACCGCCGTCTCTTCTCCGTGTCCGCATTCCGATGACGCCGTGGCCGCGGCCGCGGCCGCCACTGCCGACGCGGCCGCGGCGGCTCCCACCGACGCCGTCGGCGCCACCTGGACCTTGCCCGGCGCTTTGTCCACGCCGTGGGAGGTGGGGCGCTGCTGCTGCTGCTGCTTCTGCTGCTGCTGCTTCTGCTGCTGCTTCTGCTGATTCTGCTGCTGCTGCTGAGCGACGTGGAGGCCCCGCAGGCTGGAGGTGCTCTCGCTGCCCGTCACGCGGCTCAGGCGGCTGCCGACGGCGCGGCTGCTGCCGTCAAGCGGCGGCAGCGGCGTGACGGCGGCGCCCTCGCCGGGACCCCGCGGGGAGCCCGGCGAGGGCGACGCGGGGTCCTTGCCACCGGCGCCGCCTCCGCCGCCTCCGCCGCCTCCGCCGGCGCCCTTCCCTCTCCGCGGCAGCGTCGCCATCACGTGGCCGCGACGGCCGGCAGGGGTCCTGGAAAATTCGGCGGCGGCGGCGGCGGCGGCCTCCTCCTTCGAAACTGGCGAGGGAGCTCGCCAACGGACCTGCCGACGCCGGTCGCCCCGCCGGGGCGGCGGTGAGCAAGGGGCCAC
Source organism: Petromyzon marinus (assembly GCF_048934315.1). Taxonomy (NCBI): domain Eukaryota; kingdom Metazoa; phylum Chordata; class Hyperoartia; order Petromyzontiformes; family Petromyzontidae; genus Petromyzon; species Petromyzon marinus. Next base: position 72,363 of record NW_027422599.1, read on the forward strand.
CCCCGGCCCGCGGGCGTCCGGAAGAGGCGCGGGAAAGGAGGTAAAAAAGGAAGGAGGTGGTGGGGACGACAACGACGACAACGACGACGACGACGACGACGACCGAGGTGTCGGCTGCGCGGGGGCCGCGGGCGGTGAAGCTCTTGCGCCGGACGTTCCGTCGGGCCGCCGAAGGTCGGGCGCGGGGCCGGAGCAGGCGCAGCCGCGGAGGGCCGCCGCCGCCGCCGCCGCCGCCGCCGCCGCTGCTGCCGCTGCTCCTCCTCCCGCCGCTGCTGCCGCTGGGACGGCGGCGACGTCGGAGGGAGCGGTGGAATGGGGGCGCGGAGCGGCGACCGGGCGCGACGCTCGCGGACGCGCGGCGCCCGCGGGCGCCGGGGGTCACTCCGCAGCCGAGGCGGCTGACGGGGAGGGCCGGAGGCCTCGGAGTCGAGGAAGTCCCGAGCCGGTGAAGGAGCAGCGGAGGTGAAGAGCGAGGGAGAGACACGAGGAGGAGGAGGACGAGGAGGAGGACGAGGAGGTAGACGCCGACCCAGAGAAACCGGGCAACTCCGCTCCCCTCCGCACCACGGGGACGCTCGTAACCGCCGGTGGCGGCGGGCGCGCCTCGCCGCTGGGCAGGCTCTAGGCCTCCGCCGTCCGGCTGCGGGTGAAATCGCGGCAAGGGCGGCGGCGGCGGCGGCGACAGCAGCGGCAGCCTCCATCTTCCAGCGATGACATCACACACGTGCGGGAGCAGCCTGGGCTTCGACGACGCTGCCCCGGTGAGAAACTCACGCCCGCGGCCCCGGGGGGCTCACGGGACGGGGTGGGGGGCTCGCGTCTCCCGCTGCCCGGCTCGGCGGTCCAACTCGAAACGACTTTTCTTTGGTGTCCGGTGTTTGACGTTCCGATGTCACCGGCTTCGCTCAACTTTTCCCGGCGTTTTTAGACTCGGGTTGTTCCGGCTTTTCTGATCCTGGTTCTTCTCACCACCCAACCTTCCAAACTCCCCCCCCCCCACCCCCCCCTCCGCTCAAACAATCGTCACCAATCCCGATTAAATTTCTAGGGGATTTGCCGATCAAAAGTTCAGTTCGTTGTTTTTCTCTGGCTTCAGGTTCCGATTGATCTCGTCCCGTCGATCCCCGATTCACATTCCGATCCAGCTTCCCGAATCCGCGAGAGCTCTCCCGGTTTCCAGGGCTTCTCTCCCTCACTTTCCGGGCAAAAAAAATTCCGACGCAAAGTTCCGGCGCCTGTGACGGCCAAGTTAAATTCCCCGAATCGACAGTCCCCACTCTGGCCTCCGAATTCGCCTCCCCCCCCCCCCCCGGGGCCACAGCCTTTCAAGTGAACCGGGCCGAGACCGACGTTGGGATTCGACGCCTCGCAGGTATCACATTCGTCCACCGTCGTCGCAGATCCCGAACGAGGAAATGAGCGAGCGCCGCCCACGGGCGCTTGCAAAAAAAAATTATCCCGCTCGTCGACGCTCGCGGCTCCAATGCGGTCCGCGGACACGAGGGAGATGTTCCCCCCCCCCCCGCCCCGCCGCCCCCGCCCCCGCCGCCCACTTCGAGGCCCACGGGGAAAGGAAGAAAAACTCTCTTGGCTGAGGAGGAAGTCTCCACTGCTGCCACAGAAACGGGAGAACGCCCCCCCCACCCCACCCCCCCCCCCCACCCCCAGAGTTTGCACAGCGAAGAAACGGAGTCTGTCGCCCCTCCTTTTTGGAATTCGGTGAACAGCAGCGGATCGCCGTTTGCAACACAGCCCTCTCGCGGGTTTTGTGCAGCTTTGCGGGGGGGGCAGGTTGAGACTGCTGTTGGTGGCAGAGGTGGAGTGCTCCCTAACCTAGAAGCCAACGCCGAAACTAACACTTAAATGTAAGGCCAACGCCTTGCAGTGAATCCTCACTGCCGATGCGAAAACCTCGATCCTAATGCCGATCCTAACCTCTAACGCCTAAGCCTTGACTCTGAGGCTTATCCACACCTCCAAACACTAAACCACAATCCTAACGCTAAACTGTACAGCCAGAAACCTTGACCGTAACCTTGATCCTATCACGAACCCTAAATCCTGTAACCATAACTCTTATAGCCGGTTCAAACTCCTGAAACTATAACCCCATACACCAATCACCTTGCCGTTGACCCTGAACTTGGAACTCTGACCCCCCAAATCCCTGATCCTAATACGAACCCCCAAACCAAACCTAACCACTCAAACTTAAACCACCCGAAACATCGAAAACCTTCGACCCAACGAGTTTCGCCTTAACCAACAACAACAAAATAAATCAACAATTCAACCTTTTTATATCCCAGTGTCCTGACTTTTTCGTTAAACTTCTAAACCTCTCATGCGATGCCTCCCCAACACCCACCGCTAAAAGCCAACACTTTGTGCTCCTCTTAATCCCAAACAAACAAATCCCTTAACTCTGACCGTAAAGGGCAGAGGGACCGGCCAGAACCGGCGTGAACGCAGTGATCGGTGTTGTCAACTCTGACAATAATGCCCCTAACGTGTCACATATATCGATACACACACACACACACTGTGGTAGAGGTTATACGTTTCAAGTACTTTACATTACTAAGGTAGAGGGATAACTTAATGAGACTAACAAAGGGCCATCTAATGTGCGGCGTGTTTGTCTACATTTGTGTCCGTGTATTGCGCGTGTCTGTGTCTCCGTCTGAGTGTTTGTCTGACTGTATGTCTGTGTGTGTCTATGTGTGCGTGTTGGCGTGTGCGTGTCTGTGTATATAATGATCTAAGGGGGACGGTGGTCGTGACTGCGAATCGAGCTCGGGCCTCTGCCGGCTTCCTAACAAGCAGCCGCAGCGGTTCTCGCAGAGCAACGTCAACCGCTGCACCACCGCGCTCCAAGCACAGCGTCGATACTTTAACACTCTTAAACAAAATAGATCGTTCCTGGATAAACTTTAAGTAAACTTATTGCACGAATTAAATAAGCATGCGGCTGTAATTACACGTTACATTAATTTGCTATTTTCCCGTTAATCTGTGTAAAGTGCTTGTGCCCTGAATGTGAGCTTTAAGTTCCCTCACTGGCTTCTAGTCCTAGCCAATCAGATCACAGTATTTTCCTATCATCGAGCAAACGGGTATTCGCTATTTCACAACATTCCAATCGGCTTCCACCAGAATCTGGCAAGAACCAATGAGATCACAGCAGGGCGATGTACCATCCAACCAAGGCTGAGTAGCTTTGTTTTGTCGACCAATCAGAATAGGTTAGAGCGGCTTCTTCAGGACAGCCAATCACGATGCACCACAATCTTGTCTTGTTCCATCAGATCACAGCGGTGTTTGATGATCATCCAATCAGCTTTCATCAGGGTCAGTTAGTTGCCTGATCAGAATCAAGTTGGTCTCAAAATCATCCAATCGGCTTCCAGAACAATATTTAGCCGTCCAATCACATCACAACACCGTCCTGTACCATCCAATAAGGTTCAAGCACGTTTTTAAATCCTTCAATCAGCCTTCAGAAGAGTCCTTTAGCTGTCCATTCCGGGTTGCAGTAGGTCCCAAAGATGTCCAATCAGCTTCAAGTTTGTTCAAAAAATTATCCAATCAGCTTTCAGGAAAGAGCCCTTGGCTGTCGAATCCGATGACGTCCTTACAACACAGCTTTCAGAAAGAGTTCAAAGTTGTCCAATCAGCTCCAAGTTTGGTTTCAAAATCAACCAATCAGGGTTCCGTAGGCTCCAAGGTGTTTCAGCAGGGTTGGCGATTGACCAATCACGTGAGACAACGGATCGATGATATGTTCCACTTTGGTCCCGCCCCGAAAAGCAAAGTAATAAATAAATAAATATGAAAGTAATGGATTTGGTCTCTATTGCACGAGAAAATAAATAACAAATAGTAAAAAAAAACGCATGCGCAAACACACACACACGCTCGAACACACACGCTCAATCTCTCTCTCAACACTCACACTCGCTCACCAAACATCTATCTGGATCCTAAGGGATGCGGAACTGGAACACAGCGATACCTCAGCTTCTGAAGAAGCTGCCCGCTTCTCACTCAATCTTCGGCAAAAATGCGATCAACGCAGATCCCGACCACCATCTCATCAGCATCCGAGCCAGACCGGCAGCGTCTCCATCGGTGTCTAATTGATGACCTCAACCCAAAATAAATTGCCAGCATCTGAAGATTGACGCGAGAGTGCTTCGATTCCGACCGATGCTTTGACGAATTTTATCGCCAAAATTTGCGTCGAATCTCTCGGCATCCGACGGATCTACAGTTTGTTTATCGATGTCTAACAGAGCGGATTTTTGTTCACATTGCCAGCTCCTGGATGAATATTCATGAGCGTCTGAAGACCCTAATGAGGTAGATGGCTTACAGCGCAATTGTAATAAATATCTCCGATAGTTTATGTGTCTCCCCAGTGCTTACATTCAATACACATGATTAGTTGTGAGTCAATGGGTCTCTGTGTGAGTCTATGGATTTGTGTGTGATGCTATGGGCCTATCCATAATAATGGGTCTAATTGTTCGTCTTTGTATCTTTTGCGAGTCTACGGGCTCTGCTTGAGTCTGTGTGTCTATGAGAGTCTATGGATCTCTATGCGAGTCCATGGGTCTGTGTGCAAGTCTGTGGTTCTATGTGGGCGTCTGTGGGTCTCTGCCCGAGGCCGTGGGTCTCTGCGTGTCTGTGGGTCTCTGTGTGAGTCTATGGGTCTCTGCGTGAGCGCGTGGGTGTCTGTGTGAGCCTACGAGTCTCCTCGAAGCGCCTCGAGTCTACGCGAGGGAACCACGAGAAGCTTTCACCGTGCGAGTGACCGATGTCCCGACGTTATAAACCTGTGCCTCTTACCAAGCGCCTGTTGTCCGGTTCTCATTAGATTTTCCGTACATTCAGAAAAAAAACGAAGACAGAAAAGGTGATCCCAGTCGCTCCTACCCCAATTGCGTTAACACAATGATGGGTATAGTGACGCGTTATGGAGCCTAGACACACACACACAGTTACGCACCTCCCTTGCAAAATTTCCCCCGTATAGCCTTGAACAGACTGTTGGGGGAGAGCGCTGTTAGGAGCGAATAGCAGCAGTACCTATGAAGGTCGGCACTGTGACACGCGAGGGGGTGAGTGGACCAGCACCACGCCCGCCTTTGCCTCCCCTAGTGGTGATGTCTACACATCGCGGCCGGTACTCATTTGACGCCGATTCGACCTCGGGGAGGCTCGGGATCGGTCCCAATTGTTGCCACCACTATTATTCTTTTGTCCATGAGCGGGAATCGAACTTGGGTCCGCCGTAGCTCTCCGCACAGACGCGCGTGCGCACACACTCACTCACTCCCCTTAACGGTGACCGGTTCCTGACTTCGCAAAGAACCAGTTACCAATAGTTAAACTGGTTACTGGTTTAACTCGCACACTCACACATATAACAGCAGCAACCGCCATTCGCCACTAAGTGGCGGTGACGTCACCACGACGCTTGTGCCAGGCCACGTGCACCTTGAGGCTACCACGTGAAGTGTCGAACGCCCGTGGGCAGGAGGTCACGGGGCAGACCCAGCAGGTGCCACGGGTCGACTGACCGAGATGACTGGCTGATGCACCACCTGTGCCCCCTACTGTGCCAACCTGCTCTGCTTTAGCCACCCGGCGCTCCGCTCGTTGTTGTGATATATAACAGCACACACACACACACACACGTATACAGCCAAAGGTCCTCAGCGTAGCCTACATAGCCCGCTGAGACAAGTGCACACTAAATATACAAGCAGACACGCAAGTATATGCACAGCTATACACAAACCAATACACAACGGGACACACACCTACACCCAGACACCTCCATACACGTACACACACGCAAAGATAGAGATCCCCCAAGTAGCCTTAACAGCAATTGGGGCAAGTGCCGTTGGCAAGCCGCAGCAGCGCCTACGAAGGCACTGTGGCACACGAGGGGGGGGGGGGGGGTGGGTGGCCAGCACCACACCTGGCCGCCTTTGTCTTCCTCGTGGCGATGTTTACCACGCACCGTGCTAGGTACTCATTTGAGGCTGAGTCGACCTAAGGGAGGCCCAGAAGCAGCTCAGAAAATCGTCACCGGCGGTGCCGGTGGCCATGAGCAGGAATCGAGCTCGCGCCTCCGCCGGGTTCGTGGCGCAGCGCGATGCTAACCGCTGCGCCACCGCTCCTCACACACGCACACAGCGTCAGCACTCTCTGGGGGAATACGTCGTTTGGCTTGAAGGATAATTATCACGCAACCGTTTTTACCTCTGAATGGCAGTGATGCCACCACGGCACTTGTGCCAGGCTAGGTGCAGGAGGAGGTCACGGGCCAGACCCAGGTACCATGGGTTTACTGGTGTGCCAGGCTAGGTGCAGGAGGAGGTCACGGGCCAGACCCTGGTACCATGTGTTGGCTGCTGTGCCAGGTAAGGTGCAGGAGGAGGTCACGGGCCAAAGCTGGGTGCTATGGGTGAGTGGTTATTACCAAGGCAGATAGAATCACAATTGGTCCCAAGACTCATGTCCAGGTCCCTGTTACATTATGGGGCTCTGTGTGGTGAGTCTATGGGTCTCTATGCGAGTCTACGAGTCTCCGTTTGGCGAATCTATGAGTCTGTTTGGGAAATCTATGGGTCTCTATGCGAGTCTACGGGTCTCTGTGTGGTGACTCTGTGGGTCTCTGTGTGGTAAATCGAGGATCTATGCGAGTCTATGGGTCTTTGTGCGAGCCAATGGGTCTCTATGCAAGCCTATGGGCCTCTATGCGAGTCCGAGTCTCTGTGACGAGTCTACGGATTTCCACGCGAGTCTACGCGAGTCAATGGGCCTCTGTGTGAGTCTACGGGCCTCTGTGTGAGTCTACGGGCCTCTGTGTGAGTCTACGGGCCTCTGTGTGAGTCTACGGGCCTCTGTGCGAGTCTACGGGTCTCTGTGTGAGTCTACGGGCCTCTGTGTGAGTCTACGGGCCTCTGTGTGAGTCTACGGGCCTCTGTGTGAGTCTACGGGCCTCTGTGTGAGTCTACGGGCCTCTGTGCGAGTCTACGGGTCTCTGTGTGAGTCTACGGGCCTCTGTGTGAGTCTACGGGCCTCTGTGTGAGTCTACGGGCCTCTGTGTGAGTCTACGGGTCTCTACACGAGTCTACGGGTCTCTCCCCGTACAACTACGACACCCACACGACATCACCGCCACGGCGATTGTAACAAATAATTACAACGCAACCGTCACGCGCGTTCGTTCGTTCACTATAATAATCCGGGGGGGGTGTGATTAAGCAATTGCTACAACGGATAGTCTCTACGTACACACCAATTATAAATACACCGGATACGAAGAAGCAGCCAAAAGGTCCACCATCACCACCAGTACAGAGTTGCTGGTTCCCCGCTATTATTTAAGGAACGAAATAGGAGGGGGGACTTATCCACAAACGTGGCTGTCCGCCTGATGAAGCTGGTTAGCGATTACTCGCGAAACGTCACGCTACTCAGATTGTCGACGCTGTGGCTTGGCCCTCCAACACGCAGCCGGTGTGCTGCTGTACTAGTGACGAATTGGGCCACGTGACAAACCTTGCCAGTAGTTGGCTGTGTGGGGGTGGTGGCGGGCTCAACGGCACATTGATAAATACGCATTAACGCGATCCAACCCAAAAAAAAACCCCTGTATCGTGGAGCACCTACGAAGGCCGCTTAACGCAGCTGCAGGAGCGGCGACGTCGCGATGGTATCTGCTGCCAGGCTAGGTACACAAGACACAACAACAACAACAAAAAAAAAGAACCTCCCTGTTTGTAGCCTGTTACAGGACCCCGTCAAGTGGAAAGTGGCCCTTAGCAGCGAGCGAACTAACGGCAGCGCCTGCGAAGGCCACCGGCACTGCGGCGCCACACGGACGACGAGGAGGTGGGGGGGGGTGTCCGGCGACCACGCACGCTGCCTCGGCCTCTCTCCCGGCGGCGATGTTTAGCTGCTCCACGGCACGGGCGGTGGCCGTGCCAGGCTATGTGCATCCGCGCCCGCCGGAACGCCCGCGGCCGGATCTCGCGCCGCGGGTGAATTCACGCCGGCGAAAAGCCACGGGGAGCCGGGTTGATGTTTTCCAGACCGGTTGGACGCTCGCTTAAATTGACCAGCTACGGCCCGTCGTCCTAAGTGGACAAATCGGAATTTACGTTACGGATTGGGTGCCATTGACAACGCTCGCACGGATGCCGAGGATTTCTAGCGGACCAGGCGCAATCCGACTCAGCCACACGGTGGGGTTTTAGAACGGCTTTGGACGTCCAACACCGCGGCCGCAAACGCGGATTTCTCGGCAGGGATTGAAATGCCCGGGGACCATCACGTGCGCAGCCCAAGACACGTGCTACATTCCACAGGGTGGTTAAGATCGCGGGCATCGACGCTAGCCGCTTTCATAGGCCGTGTCGGAAGGGTAGGACCGGCGACCTTCCACACTAAAATTAACAAGCACAGGTTAAATAAGACGATTGTATTTCATGCTTCGGCCGGTACTGATGAACGCGGCGTGGGTTACGTTTCATAGACGAGATAGGTCTACGTTGTATGGGATTGCATGAGCTACGAGCAAAGAACTAATTGGTCAGTGATTAAGCCCATAGACTCGCACAGACTTAAACTTACACACACTCGCAGACTAACCTACACACCCACTCGCACAGACTCGCACTCAAGAGACTCACTCGCCTACGACTGAGACCACAGATCTCCTCAAAGACTCACCACAGACTCACTCACCTACACATCAACTCACACTCAAACACAGACCTACTCAGAGACTCACAATTCACCTACAGACCAACTTACACTCACTTACAGACTCAAGACTCACTCTGACCTAGAGACCTACTCACACACAAGACTTAAACACTGTCTCACCCTCACCTAGAGGCCGACACAAAGATCTCCTATATAGCCTGAACAGGCTGTTGAGGACAAGTGCTGTTAGCGAGCACCTATGAGGCCTATATACCTACTCACACACCTACAGACCTTACACACCGAGAGGCATACACGCAGACCTACTCACACACCTATATAGCTACTCACACTCCCTCACACACCTACAGACCTACTCACACAGACTCGTACTCGAATATAGACCCACTGACACTCACATATATACCTACTCACTCACCTATAGAGCTGACACACTTCCATATATACCTACTCACTCACCTATAGACCTACACACTCACATATATACCTACTCACTCACCTATAGACCTGACACACCTATACACCTACTCACACATCTACAGACCTACTCACACTCCCTCACACACCGGCAGACCTACTCACACAGACTCACACTAACCTAGAGACCCACTCACACTCACCTATATACCTACTCACACACACACCTATATACCTACTCACACACACACCTATATACCTACTCACACACACACCTATATACCTACTCACACACACCTATGGACCCACTCAACTCCCTCACACTATATACCTACTCACTCCACGATATACCTACTCAAACACCTATTGACCCACTCACACTCACTCACACACCTATAGACCCACCCACACTCATACCTACTCGCACACAGACCTACTCGCACACCTATAGACCTATTTACCGTCACTCACTCACCTATACACCTCCTCACACACAGACCTACTCGCACTCAGCAATAGACTCAAAACTCACACCTACTCAATCACCTATACACCACCTCACACACAAACTCGCACTCAGCTATATACCTACTCACACACCTGTAGACCTACTAACACACCCATTGACCTACTCACACACAGACCTACTCACACTCACCTATACAACTCCTTACAGACTCTCACCACTAGACTCGCACTCACACACACAGACCTACTCACACACCTATAGAACTACCCACACACCTACAGACCTACCCACACACTACAGACCTACCCACACACCTATAGACCTATTTACACACCTATAGAACCACTCACACACCTATAGAACTACTCACACACCTATAGACCTACCCACACACCTATAGACCTATTCACACACCTATAGACCTACCCACACACCTACAGACCTACCCCCACACCTACAAACCTACCCACACACCTATAGACCCTACCCACACACCTATAGACCTACCCACACACCTATAGACCTACCCACACACCTATAGAACTACTCAAACACCTATACACTACCTCACACACCTATAGACCTATTCACACACCTATAGACCTACCCACACACCTATAGAACTACCCACACACCTATGCACCACCTCACACACCTATAGACCTACTCACACACCTATAGACCTACCCACACACCTATAGACCTACTCACACACCTATAGACCTAGCCACACACCTATAGACCTACCCACACACCTATAGACCTACCCACACCTATAGACCTACCCACACACCTATAGAACTACCCACACACCTATACACCACCTCACACACCTATACACCTACTCACACACCTATAGACCTACCCACACACCTATAGAACTACCCACACACCTATGCACCACCTCACACACCTATAGACCTACTCACACACCTATAGACCTACCACACACCTATAGACCTACTCACACACCTATAGACCTACCCACACACCTATAGACCTACCCACACCTATAGACCTACCCACACCTATAGACCTACCCACACACCTATAGAACTACCCACACACCTATACACCACCTCACACACCTATACACCTACTCACACACCTATAGATCTACCCACACACCTATACACCACCTCACACACCTATAGACCTACCCACACACCTATACACCACCCCACACACCTATAGACCTACCCACACACCTATACGCCACCTCACACACCTATAGACCTACCCACACACCTATAGACCTACCCACACACCTATTACGCCACCTCACACACCTATAGACCTACCCTCACACCTATAGACCTACCCACACACCTATAGACCTACCCACACACCTATACACCACCTCACACACAAACTCGCACCCTCACCTCTAGACTCGCACTCACAGGATCAGTCCAACTCGATCCCAAATGAGCGTGGGATGTGATCGTAAGCAGGCGCATGCAACCCTAGACAATATTAATATTTATATCAAAGTTACATCAGCGCAATCGATAAGCAACATGTTAATGCTATGACTATATCGATTGCTATGACTACTACCGATGTCCATGAACATTCATGAGCCTAATGAATATTCACGGTGGCTACTCAACACACAGCCACGTGCTATAAAGCCAGACTTTACATATATATAAGTTAAACGCGTTATGATTATACACGAATACTTATTAACGCCGAGCACACCATGTAATTGGAATATATTTGTAATAATTAACAATAATTGCACGTTTATAGATATACACACACAGATACTCCACAATATTAACGATGTTATGCGCGGTGTTTAAACCAGCTGAGGATGGTGATACTGATGATACTGATACTGCTGATGATACTGTTGCTGATGATACTGTTGCTGATGCTAATGAGACTGTTCCTGATGATGTTTTTTGCTGATTGTGCTTCTGCTTTATGCTACTGATGATGCTGATATTCCTAATGATGCAAATGTTGCTGGTGATACTGATTATTTACTGACACTGATGATATAGATGATGATGCTATTGCTAATCCTGCTGATATCGATGATACTGCTGATGCTGATGATACTGACGATACTGTCGCTGATACTGATGATTATACTGATGATGCTGATACTGATGAGACTATCGCTGATACTGAGTATTATGATGCTGATGATGCTCAACTGGAACTGATGATTATGATTCTGCTGATGCTAATACCGATACTGATGATTCTGCCTGATGATGATTCTGATGCTATCTCTGATGCTGATGATTATACTGATGATACTATTGCTGATACTGATGAGACTATCTCTGATGCTGACTACTATTGCTGCTATGATGATGATGCTGATACTATTGCTGCTACTGATTATGATGCTGATACTATTGCTGCTACTGATTATGATACTATTGCTGCTACTGATTATGATGCTGATACTATTGCTGCTACTGATTATGATGCTGATACTATTGCTGCTACTGATTATGATGCTGATAACACGAATGGCAGATTACGTTTAAACCGCACTTTAAATAAATTATCTCCCCTCTCTCTCTCCTCTCTCTCTCCACAAACACAAATCACATCCAAAAACGAGAATTGTAACAACAATAAATCATATAAAATATATATAAAATAAAGATTCTAAAGTCGCTGTCGTTGAGGCGATCGGCGGTGGTGGTGGTGGTGAGAGTCCGAGGCCCACCACCCCCCTCCACGCTCCTCGCTCCGCCGGGGGAGGCGCCTCCTCGCGGGCAGGAAGTTCAGGAAAGAGCCGCGCGGTCTGACGGAGGTGCAGGCCCAAATTCAGGGTAGCCTCTCACTCCGAGGTCTTCGTCTCCTCGTGTCTCTCTCTGTCTCTCAGTGTGTCTCTGTCTCAGTGTCTCTCTGTGTCTCTGTCTCAGTGTCTGTCTGTGTCTCTGTCCCAGTGTCTCTCTGTCTCGGTGGCTCTCTGTGTCTCTCAGTGTCTGTGTGTCTCTGTCTCTGTGTTTCAGTGTCTCTGTGTCTCCGTGTGTCTCTCTGTCTCAGTGTGTCTCTGTCTCTCGTCACTGTATAATTTTGTGTCTCACGGATTCTGCATGAATCTCTCTTCCCCCCGCTCTCTCGCCCCTCTGCTCGCTGCTATAACTCCACTGCCCTGGCGCTAATTTTCGCAATGAATGCGTCTCTCTCCCTCCCTCCCTCTCAATCTCTCTCCCTCTCTCTCAATCTCTCTCCCTCTCTCTCAATCTCTCTCCCTCTCTCTCAATCTCTCTCCCTCTCTCTCTCACAATCTCCTCCACTTCCACCTCTCACAATCTCTCTCCCTCTCTCACAATCTCTCTCCCTCTCTCTCTCACAATCTCCTCCACATCCACCTCTCACAATCTCTCTCCCTCTCTCTCAATCTCCCTCCCTCTCTCTCATCCACTTCCCTCTCTCTCTCTCTCACAATCTCCTCCACATCCACCTCTCACAATCTCTCTCCCTCTCTCTCTCTCAATCTTTCTCCCTCTCTCACAATCTCCCTCACATCCACCTCTCACAATCTCCCTCCCTCTCTCACAATCTCCCTCCCTCTCTCTCATCCACTTCCCTCTCTCACAATCTCCCTCACATCCACCTCTCTCACACAATCTCTCTCTAACATCCACCTCCCTCTCAAACTCACACTCACATCCCCCTCTCTCTCTCACAATCTCCCTCACATCCACATCCACCTCTCACAATCTCCCTCCCTCTCTCACAATCTCCCTCTCTCTCACAATCTCTCTCCCTCTCTCACAATCTCTCTCCCTCTCTCACAATCTCCCTCACATCCACCTCCCTCTCACACATTCTCCCTCTCTCACAATCTCTCTCTAACATCCACCTCCCTCTCAAACTCACACTCACATCCCCCTCTCTCTCTCACAATCTCCCCTCCCTCACAATCACCCCCCCCCTCTCTCTCACAATCTCCCCCCCTCTCTCCCTCACAATCTCCCACCCCCCTCTCTCTCACAATCTCCCCCCCTCTCTCTCACAATCTCCCCCCCTCTCCCTCACAATCACCCCCCCCCCTCTCTCACAATCTCCCCCCCTCTCTCCCTCACAATCTCCCCCCCTCTCCCTCACAATCTCCCCCCCCCCCCTCTCTCTCACAATCTCCCCCCCTCTCTCTCACAATCTCCCCCCCTCTCCCTCACAATCTCCCCCCCCCCCTCTCTCTCACAATCTCCCCCCCTCTCTCTCACAATCTCCCCCCCCTCTCCCTCACAATCACCCCCCCCTCTCTCTCACAATCTCCCCCCCCCCCCTCTCACAATCTCCCCCCCTCTCTCCCTCACAATCTCCCCCCCCCTCTCTCTCACAATCTCCCCCCCTCTCCCTCTCACAATCCCCCCCCCCTCTCTCACAATCTCCCCCCCTCTCCTCTCTCTCACAATCTCCCCCCCCCTCTCTCTCACAATCTCCCCCCCCTCTCCCTCACAATCACCCCCCCCCTCTCTCTCACAATCTCCCCCCCTCTCTCCCTCACAATCTCCCCCCCCCCTCTCTCTCACAAT
>NW_027422599.1:86616-186616 GCF_048934315.1 Petromyzon marinus
GAGGTGGATGTGGAGGAGATTGTGAGAGAGAGAGGGAGAGAGATTGAGAGAGAGGGAGAGAGATTGAGAGAGAGGGAGAGAGATTGAGAGGGAGGGAGGGAGAGAGACGCATTCATTGCGAAAATTAGCGCCAGGGCAGTGGAGTTATAGCAGCGAGCAGAGGGGCGAGAGAGCGGGGGGAAGAGAGATTCATGCAGAATCCGTGAGACACAAAATTATACAGTGACGAGAGACAGAGACACACGGAGACAGAGAGACACACGGAGACACAGAGACACTGAAACACAGAGACAGAGACACACAGACACTGAGAGACACAGAGAGCCACCGAGACAGAGAGACACTGGGACAGAGACACAGACAGACACTGAGACAGAGACACAGAGAGACACTGAGACAGAGACACACTGAGAGACAGAGAGAGACACGAGGAGACGAAGACCTCGGAGTGAGAGGCTACCCTGAATTTGGGCCTGCACCTCCGTCAGACCGCGCGGCTCTTTCCTGAACTTTCTGCCCGCGAGGAGGCGCCTCCCCCGGCGGAGCGAGGAGCGTGGAGGGGGGTGGTGGGCCTCGGACTCTCACCACCACCACCACCGCCGATCGCCTCAACGACAGCGACTTTAGAATCTTTATTTTATATATATTTTATATGATTTATTGTTGTTACAATTCTCGTTTTTGGATGTGATTTGTGTTTGTGGGAGAGAGAGAGGAGAGAGAGAGGGGAGATAATTTATTTAAAGTGCGGTTTAAACGTAATCTGCCATTCGTGTTATCAGCATCATAATCAGTAGCAGCAATAGTATCAGCATCATAATCAGTAGCAGCAATAGTATCATAATCAGTAGCAGCAATAGTATCAGCATCATAATCAGTAGCAGCAATAGTATCAGCATCATAATCAGTAGCAGCAATAGTATCAGCATCATCATCAGTAGCAGCGATAGTATCAGCATCATAATCAGTAGCAGCAATAGTATCAGCATCATAATCAGTAGCAGCAATAGTATCAGCATCATAATCAGTAGCAGCAATAGTATCATAATCAGTAGCAGCAATAGTATCAGCATCATAATCAGTAGCAGCAATAGTATCAGCATCATCATCAGTAGCAGCAATAGTATCAGCATCAGAGATAGTCTCATCAGTATCAGCAATAGTATCATCAGTATAATCATCAGCATCAGAGATAGCATCAGAATCACCATCAGCAGAATCATCAGTATCGGTATTAGCATCAGCAGAATCATAATCATCAGTTCCAGTTGAGCATCATCAGCATCATAATACTCAGTATCAGCGATAGTCTCATCAGTATCAGCATCATCAGTATAATCATCAGTATCAGCGACAGTATCGTCAGTATCATCAGCATCAGCAGTATCATCGATATCAGCAGGATTAGCAATAGCATCATCATCTATATCATCAGTGTCAGTAAATAATCAGTATCACCAGCAACATTTGCATCATTAGGAATATCAGCATCATCAGTAGCATAAAGCAGAAGCACAATCAGCAAAAAACATCATCAGGAACAGTCTCATTAGCATCAGCAACAGTATCATCAGCAACAGTATCATCAGCAGTATCAGTATCATCAGTATCACCATCCTCAGCTGGTTTAAACACCGCGCATAACATCGTTAATATTGTGGAGTATCTGTGTGTGTGTGTATATCTATAAACGTGCAATTATTGTTAATTATTACAATTATATTCCAATTACATGGTGTGCTCGGCGTTAATAAGTATTCGTGTATAATCATAACGCGTTTAACTTATATATATGTAAAGTCTGGCTTTATAGCACGTGGATGTGTGTTGAGTAGCCACCGTGAATATTCATTAGGCTCATGAATGTTCATGACATCGGTAGTAGTCATAGCAATCGATATAGTCATAGCATTAACATGTTGCTTATCGATTGCGCTGATGTAACTTTGATATAAATATTAATATTGTCTAGGGTTGCATGCGCCTGCTTACGATCACATCCCACGCTCATTTGGGATCGAGTTGGACTGATCCTGTGAGTGCGAGTCTAGAGGTGAGGGTGCGAGTTTGTGTGTGAGGTGGTGTATAGGTGTGTGGGTAGGTCTATAGGTGTGTGGGTAGGTCTATAGGTGTGTGAGGTGGCGTATAGGTGTGTGGGTAGGTCTATAGGTGTGTGGGGTGGTGTATAGGTGTGTGGGTAGGTCTATAGGTGTGTGAGGTGGTGTATAGGTGTGTGGGTAGATCTATAGGTGTGTGGGTAGGTCTATAGGTGTGTGAATAGGTCTATAGGTGTGTGAGTAGTTCTATAGGTGTGTGAGTGGTTCTATAGGTGTGTAAATAGGTCTATAGGTGTGTGGGTAGGTCTGTAGGTGTGTGGGTAGGTCTGTAGGTGTGTGGGTAGTTCTATAGGTGTGTGAGTAGGTCTGCGTGTGTGAGTGCGAGTCTAGTGGTGAGAGTCTGTAAGGAGTTGTATAGGTGAGTGTGAGTAGGTCTGTGTGTGAGTAGGTCAATGGGTGTGTTAGTAGGTCTACAGGTGTGTGAGTAGGTATATAGCTGAGTGCGAGTTTGTGTGTGAGGTGGTGTATAGGTGAGTGAGTAGGTGTGAGTTTTGAGTCTATTGCTGAGTGCGAGTAGGTCTGTGTGTGAGGAGGTGTGTCGGTGAGTGAGTGACGGTAAGTAGGTCTATAGGCGTGCGAGTAGGTCTGTGTGCGAGTAGGTATGAGTGTGGGTGGGTCTATAGGTGTGTGAGTGAGTAGGTCAGTAGGTGTTTTTGAGTAGGTATATCGTGGAGTGAGTAGGTCTGTAGTGTAAGGGAGTGCGAGTAGGTATATAGGTGTGTGTGTGAGTAGGTATATAGGTGTGTGTGTGAGTAGGTACATAGGTGCGTGTGAGTGGGTCTCTAGGTTAGTGTGAGTCTGTGTGAGTAGGTCTGCCGGTGTGTGAGGGAGTGTGAGTAGGTCTGTAGATGTGTGAGTAGGTGTATAGGTGTGTCAGGTCTATAGGTGAGTGAGTAGGTATATATGTGAGTGTGTAGGTCTATAGGTGAGTGAGTAGGTATATATGTGTCAGTGGGTTTATATTCGAGTACGAGTCTGTGTGAGTAGGTCTGTAGGTGTGTGAGGGAGTGTGAGTAGCTATATAGGTGTGTGACTAGGTCTGCGTGTATGCCTATAGGTGTGTAAGGTCTGTAGGTGTGTGAGTAGGTATATAGGCCTCATAGGTGCTCGCTAACAGCACTTGTCCTCAACAGCCTGCTCAGGCTATATAGGAGATCTTTGTGTCGGCCTGTAGATGAGGGTGAGACAGTGTTCAAGTCTTGTGTGTGAGTAGGTCTCTAGGTCAATGTGAGTCTTGAGTTTGTAAGTGAGTGTAAGTTGGTCTGTAGGTGAATTGTGAGTCTCTGAGTAGGTCTGTGGTTGAGTGTGAGTTGATGTGTAGGTGAGTGAGTCTGTGGAGAGTCTTTGAGGAGATCTGTGGTCTCAGTCGCAGGCGAGTGAGTCTCTTGAGTGCGAGCCTGTGCGAGTGGGTGTGTAGGTTAGTCTGCGATTGTGTGTAAGTTTAAGTCTGTGCGAGTCTATGGGCTTAATCACTGACCAATTAGTTATTTGCTCGTTGCTCATGCAATCCCATACAACGTAGAGCCATCTCGTCTATGAAACGTAACCACGCCGCGTTCATCAGTACCGGCCGAAGCATGAAATACAATCGTCTTATTTAACCTGTGCTTGTTAATTTTAGTGTGGAAGGTCGCCGGTCCTACCCTTCCGACACGGCCTATGAAAGCGGCTAGCGTCGATGCCCGCGATCTTAACCACCCTGTGGAATGTAGCACGCGTCTTGGGCTGCGCACGTGATGGTCCCCGGGCATTTCAATCCCTGCCGAGAAATCCGCGTTTGCGGCCGCGGTGTTGGACGTCCAAAGCCGTTCTAAAACCCCACCGTGTGGCTGAGTCGGATTGCGCCTGGTCCGCTAGAAATCCTCGGCATCCGTGCGAGCGTTGTCAATGGCACCCAATCCGTAACGTAAATTCCGATTTGTCCACTTAGGACGACGGGCCGTAGCTGGTCAATTTAAGCGAGCGTCCAACCGGTCTGGAAAACATCAACCCGGCTCCCCGTGGCTTTTCGCCGGCGTGAATTCACCCGCGGCGCGAGATCCGGCCGCGGGCGTTCCTGCGGGCGCGGATGCACATAGCCTGGCACGGCCGCCGCCCGTGCCGTGGAGCAGCTAAACATCGCCGCCGGGAGAGAGGCCGAGGCAGCGTGCGTGGTCGCCGGACACCCCCCCCCACCTCCTCGTCGTCCGTGTGGCGCCGCAGTGCCGGTGGCCTTCGCAGGCGCTGCCGTTAGTTCGCTCGCTGCTAAGGGCCACTTTCCACTTGACGGGGTCCTGTAACAGGCTACAAACAGGGAGGTTCTTTTTTTTTGTTGTTGTTGTTGTTGTGTCTTGTGTACCTAGCCTGGCAGCAGATACCATCGCGACGTCGCCGCTCCTGCAGCTGCGTTAAGCGGCCTTCGTAGGTGCTCCACGATACAGGGGTTTTTTTTTTGGGTTGGATCGCGTTAATGCGTATATATCAATGTGCCGTTGAGCCCGCCACCACCCCCACACAGCCAACTACTGGCAAGGTTTGTCACGTGGCCCAATTCGTCACTAGTACAGCAGCACACCGGCTGCGTGTTGGAGGGCCAAGCCACAGCGTCGACAATTTGAGTAGCGTGACGTTTCGCGAGTAATCGCTAACCAGCTTCATCAGGCGGACAGCCACGTTTGTGGATAAGTCCCCCCTCCTATTTCGTTCCTTAAATAATAGCGGGGAACCAGCAACTCTGTACTGGTGGTGATGGTGGACCTTTTGGCTGCTTCTTCGTGTCCGGTGTATTTATAATTGGTGTGTACGTACAGACTATCTGTTGTAGGTTTAATCACCCCCCCCCCCCGGATTATTATAGTGAACGAACGAACGCGCGTGACGGTTGCGTTGTAATTATTTGTTACAAGCGCCGTGGCGGTGATGTCGTGTGGGTGTCGTGGTTGTACGGGGAGAGACCCGTAGACTCGTGTAGAGACCCGTAGACTCACACAGAGGCCCGTAGACTCACACAGAGGCCCGTAGACTCGCACAGAGGCCCGTAGACTCACACAGAGGCCCGTAGACTCACACAGAGGCCCGTAGACTCGCACAGAGGCCCGTAGACTCACACAGAGGCCCGTAGACTCACACAGAGGCCCGTAGAC
The DNA here is from genome assembly GCF_048934315.1 of Petromyzon marinus. NCBI lineage: Eukaryota > Metazoa > Chordata > Hyperoartia > Petromyzontiformes > Petromyzontidae > Petromyzon > Petromyzon marinus. Next base: position 91,856 of record NW_027422599.1, read on the forward strand.
TCACACAGAGGCCCGTAGACTCACACAGAGGCCCGTAGACTCGCGTAGACTCGCGTGGAAATCCGTAGACTCGTCACAGAGACTCGGACTCGCATAGAGGCCCATTGGCTTGCATAGAGACCCATTGGCTCGCACAAAGACCCATAGACTCTCATAGATCCTCGATTTACCACACAGAGACCCACAGAGTCACCACACAGAGACCCGCAGACTCGCATAGAGACCCATAGATTTCCCAAACAGACTCATAGATTCGCCAAACGGAGACACGTAGACTCGCATAGAGACCCATAGACTCACCACACAGAGCCCCATAATGTAACAGGGACCTGGACATGAGTCTTGAGACCAATTGTGATTCTCTCTGCCTTGGTAATAACCACTCACCCATAGCACCCGGCTTTGGCCCGTGACCTCCTCCTGCACCTTACCTGGCACACCAGTAAACCCATGGTTCCTGGGTCTGGCCCGTGACCTCCTCCTGCACCTAGCCTGGCACACCAGTAAACCCATGGTACCTGGGTCTGGCCCGTGACCTCCTCCTGCACCTAGCCTGGCACAAGTGCCGTGGTGGCATCACTGCCATTCAGAGGTAAAAACGGTTGCGTGATAATTATCCTTCAAGCCCAACGACGTATTCCCCCAGAGAGTGCTGACGCTGTGTGCGTGTGTGAGGAGCGGTGGCGCAGCGGTTAGCATCGCGCTGCGCCACGAACCCGGCGGAGGCGCGAGCTCGATTCCTGCTCATGGCCACCGGCACCGCCGGTGACGATTTTCTGAGCTGGTTCTGGGCCTCCCTTAGGTCGACTCAGCCTCAAATGAGTACCTAGCGCGGTGCGTGGTAAACATCGCCACGAGGAAGACAAAGGCGGCCAGGTGTGGTGCTGGCCACCCACCCCCCCCCCCTCGTGTGCCACAGTGCCTTCGTAGGCGGGGCTGCGGCTTGCCAACGGCACTTGCCCCAATTGCTGTTAAGGCTACTTGGGGGATCTCTATCTTTGCGTGTGTACGTGTATGGAGGTGTCTGGGTGTAGGTGTGTGTCCCGTTGTGTATTGGTTTGTGTATAGCTGTGCATATAATTGCGTGTCTGCTTGTATATTTAGTGTGCACTTGTCTCAGCGGGCTATGTAGGCTACGCTGAGGACCTTTGCCTGTATACGTGTGTGTGTGTGTGCTGTTATATATCACAACAACGAGCGGAGCGCCGGGTGGCTAAAGCACAGCAGGTTGGCACAGTAGGGGGCACAGGTGGTGCATCAGCCACTCATCTCGGTCATCTCGGTCAGTCGACCCCGTGGCACCTGCTGGGTCTGCCCCGTGACCTGCCCGCGGGCGTTCGACACTTCACGTGGTAGCCTCAAGGTGCACGTGGCCTGGCACGAGCGTCGTGGTGACGTCACCGCCACTTAGTGGCGAATGGCGGTTGCTGCTGTTATATGTGTGAGAGTGCGAGTTAAACCAGTAACCAGTTTAACTATTGGTAACTGGTTCTTTGCGAAGTCAGGAACCGGTCACCGTTAAGGGGAGTGAGTGAGTGAGTGTGTGAGCACGTGCGTCTGTGCGGAGAGCTACGGCGGACCCAAGTTCGATTCCCGCTCATGGACAAAATAATAATAGTGGTGGCAACAATTGGGACCGATCCCGAGCCTCCCCGAGGTCGAATCGGCGTCAAATGAGTACCGGCCGCGATGTGTAGACATCGCCACTAGGGGAGGCAAAGGCGGGCGTGGTGCTGGTCCACTCACCCCCTCGCGTGTCACAGTGCCGACCTTCATAGGTACTGCTGCTACTCGCTCCTAACAGTGCTCTCCCCCAACAGTCTGTTTAAGGCTATACGGGGGGAATTTTGCAAGGGAGGTGCGTAACTGTGTGTGTGTCTAGGCTCCATAACGCGTCACTATACCCATCATTGTGTTAACGCAATTGGGGTAGGAGCGACTGGGATCACCTTTTCTGTATTCGTTTTTTTTCTGAATGTACGGAAAATCTAATGAGAACCGGACAACAGGCGCTTGGTAAGAGGCACAGGTTTATAACGTCGGGACATCGGTCACTCGCACGGTGAAAGCTTCTCGTGGTTCCCTCGCGTAGACTCGAGGCGCTTCGAGGAGACTCGTAGGCTCACACAGACACCCACGCGCTCACGCAGAGACCCATAGACTCACACAGAGACCCACAGACACGCAGAGACCCACGGCCTCGGGCAGAGACCCACAGACGCCCACATAGAACCACAGACTTGCACACAGACCCATGGACTCGCATAGAGATCCATAGACTCTCATAGACACACAGACTCAAGCAGAGCCCGTAGACTCGCAAAAGATACAAAGACGAACAATTAGACCCATTATTATGGATAGGCCCATAGCATCACACACAAATCCATAGACTCACACAGAGACCCATTGACTCACAACTAATCATGTGTATTGAATGTAAGCACTGGGGAGACACATAAACTATCGGAGATATTTATTACAATTGCGCTGTAAGCCATCTACCTCATTAGGGTCTTCAGACGCTCATGAATATTCATCCAGGAGCTGGCAATGTGAACAAAAATCCGCTCTGTTAGACATCGATAAACAAACTGTAGATCCGTCGGATGCCGAGAGATTCGACGCAAATTTTGGCGATAAAATTCGTCAAAGCATCGGTCGGAATCGAAGCACTCTCGCGTCAATCTTCAGATGCTGGCAATTTATTTTGGGTTGAGGTCATCAATTAGACACCGATGGAGACGCTGCCGGTCTGGCTCGGATGCTGATGAGATGGTGGTCGGGATCTGCGTTGATCGCATTTTTGCCGAAGATTGAGTGAGAAGCGGGCAGCTTCTTCAGAAGCTGAGGTATCGCTGTGTTCCAGTTCCGCATCCCTTAGGATCCAGATAGATGTTTGGTGAGCGAGTGTGAGTGTTGAGAGAGATTGAGCGTGTGTGTTCGAGCGTGTGTGTGTGTGTGTGTTTGCGCATGCGTTTTTTTTTTACTATTTGTTATTTATTTTCTCGTGCAATAGAGACCAAATCCATTACTTTCATATTTATTTATTTATTACTTTGCTTTTCGGGGCGGGACCAAAGTGGAACATATCATCGATCCGTTGTCTCACGTGATTGGTCAATCGCCAACCCTGCTGAAACACCTTGGAGCCTACGGAACCCTGATTGGTTGATTTTGAAACCAAACTTGGAGCTGATTGGACAACTTTGAACTCTTTCTGAAAGCTGTGTTGTAAGGACGTCATCGGATTCGACAGCCAAGGGCTCTTTCCTGAAAGCTGATTGGATAATTTTTTGAACAAACTTGAAGCTGATTGGACATCTTTGGGACCTACTGCAACCCGGAATGGACAGCTAAAGGACTCTTCTGAAGGCTGATTGAAGGATTTAAAAACGTGCTTGAACCTTATTGGATGGTACAGGACGGTGTTGTGATGTGATTGGACGGCTAAATATTGTTCTGGAAGCCGATTGGATGATTTTGAGACCAACTTGATTCTGATCAGGCAACTAACTGACCCTGATGAAAGCTGATTGGATGATCATCAAACACCGCTGTGATCTGATGGAACAAGACAAGATTGTGGTGCATCGTGATTGGCTGTCCTGAAGAAGCCGCTCTAACCTATTCTGATTGGTCGACAAAACAAAGCTACTTAGCCTTGGTTGGATGGTACATCGCCCTGCTGTGATCTCATTGGTTCTTGCCAGATTCTGGTGGAAGCCGATTGGAATGTTGTGAAATAGCGAATACCCGTTTGCTCGATGATAGGAAAATACTGTGATCTGATTGGCTAGGACTAGAAGCCAGTGAGGGAACTTAAAGCTCACATTCAGGGCACAAGCACTTTACACAGATTAACGGGAAAATAGCAAATTAATGTAACGTGTAATTACAGCCGCTTGCTTGTTTAATTCGTGCAATAAGTTTACTTAAAGTTTATCCAGGAACGATCTATTTTGTTTAAGAGTGTTAAAGTATCGACGCTGTGCTTGGAGCGCGGTGGTGCAGCGGTTGACGTTTCTCTGCGCGAACCGCTGCGGCTGCTTGTTAGGAAGCCGGCAGAGACCCGAGCTCGATTCGCAGTCACGACCACCGTCCCCCTTAGATCATTATATGCACAGACACGCACACGCCAACACGCACACATAGACACACACAGACATACAGTCAGACAAACACAGACACGCGCAATACACGGACACAAATGTAGACAAACACGCCGCACATTAGATGGCCCTTTGTTAGTCTCATTAAGTTATCCCTCTACCTTAGTAATGTAAAGTACTTGAAACGTATAACCTCTACCACAGTGTGTGTGTGTGTGTATCGATATATGTGACACGTTAGGGGCATTATTGTCAGAGTTGACAACACCGATCACTGCGTTCATGCCGGTTCTGGCCGGTCCCTCTGCCCTTTACGGTCAGAGTTAAGGGATTCGTTTGTTTGGGATTAAGAGGAGCACAAAGCGTTGGCTTTTAGCAGTGGGTGTTGGGGAGGCATCTCATGAGAGGTTTAGAAGTTTAAGGAAAGAGTCAGGACACTGGGATATAAAAAGGTTGAATTGTTGATTTATTTTGTTGTTGTTGGTTAAGGCGAAACTCGTTGGGTCGAAGGTTTTCGATGTTTCGGGTGATTTAAGTTTGAGTGGTTAGGTTTGATTTGGGGGTTCGTATTAGGATCAGGGATTTGGGGGGTCAGAGTTCCAAGTTCAGGGTCAACGGCAAGGTGATTGGTGTATGGGGTTAGAGTTTCAGGGGTTTGAACCGGCTATAAGAGTTACGGTTTCAGGATTTAAGGTTCGTGATAGGATCAAGGTTACGGTCAAGGTTTCTGGGGTTACAGTTTAGCGTTATGATTGTGGTTTAGTGTTTGGAGGTGTGGATAAGCCTCAGAGTCAAGGCTTAGGCGTTAGAGGTTAGGATCGGCATTAGGATCGAGGTTTTCGCATCGGCAGTGAGGATTCACTGCAAGGCGTTGGCCTTACATTTAAGTGTTAGTTTCGGCGTTGGCTTCTAGGTTAGGGAGCACTCCACCTCTGCCACCAACAGCAGTCTCAACCTGCCCCCCCGCAAAGCTGCACAAAACCCGCGAGAGGGCTGTGTTGCAAACGGCGAACCGCTGCTGTTCACCGAATTCCAAAAAGGAGGGGCGACAGACTCCGTTTCTTCGCTGTGCAAACTCTGGGGGGGGGGGGGGGGGGGGGGCGTTCTCCCGTTTCTGTGGCAGCAGTGGAGACTTCCTCCTCAGCCAAGAGAGTTTTTCTTCCTTTCCCCGTGGGCCTCGAAGTGGGCGGCGGGGGCGGGGGCGGCGGGGCGGGGGGGGGGGGAACATCTCCCTCGTGTCCGCGGACCGCATTGGAGCCGCGAGCGTCGACGAGGGGGAGAATTTTTTTTCGCAAGCGCCCGTGGGCGGCGCTCGTTCATTTCCTCGTTCGGGATCTGCGACGACGGTGGACGAATGTGATACCTGCGAGGCGTCGAATCCCAACGTCGGTCTCGGCCCGGTTCACTTGAAAGGCTGTGGCCCCAGGGGGGGGGGGGGAGGCGAATTCGGAGGCCAGAGTGGGGACTGTCGATTCGGGGAATTTAACTTGGCCGTCACAGGCGCCGGAACTTTGCGTCGGAATTTTTTTTGCGCGGAAAGTGAGGGAGAGAAGCCCTGGAAACCGGGAGAGCTCTCGCGGATTCGGGAAGCTGGATCGGAATGTGAATCGGGGATCGACGGGACGAGATCAATCGGAACCTGAAGCCAGAGAAAAACAACGAACTGAACTTTTGATCGGCAAATCCCCTAGAAATTTAATCGGGATTGGTGACGATTGTTTGAGCGGAGGGGGGGGGTGGGTGGGGGGGGTTTGGAAGGTTGGGTGGTGAGAAGAACCAGGATCAGAAAAGCCGGAACAACCCGAGTCTAAAAACGCCGGGAAAAGTTGAGCGAAGCCGGTGACATCGGAACGTCAAACACCGGACACCAAAGAAAAGTCGTTTCGAGTTCGACCGCCGAGCCGGGCAGCGGGAGACGCGAGCCCCCCACCCCGTCCCGTGAGCCCCCCGGGGCCGCGGGCGTGAGTTTCTCACCGGGGCAGCGTCGTCGAAGCCCAGGCTGCTCCCGCACGTGTGTGATGTCATCGCTGGAAGATGGAGGCTGCCGCTGCTGTCGCCGCCGCCGCCGCCGCCCTTGCCGCGATTTCACCCGCAGCCGGACGGCGGAGGCCTAGAGCCTGCCCAGCGGCGAGGCGCGCCCGCCGCCACCGGCGGTTACGAGCGTCCCCGTGGTGCGGAGGGGAGCGGAGTTGCCCGGTTTCTCTGGGTCGGCGTCTACCTCCTCCTCCTCGTCCTCCTCCTCCTCCTCGTGTCTCTCCCTCGCTCTTCACCTCCGCTGCTCCTTCACCGGCTCGGGACTTCCTCGACTCCGAGGCCTCCGGCCCTCCCCGTCAGCCGCCTCGGCTGCGGAGTGACCTCCGGCGCCCGCCGCGTTCGCGGGCGCCGCGCGTCCGCGAGCGTCGCGCCCGGTCGCCGCTCCGCGCCCCCATTCCACCGCTCCCTCCGACGTCGCCGCCGTCCCAGCGGCAGCAGCGGCGGCGGCGGCGGCGGCGGCGGCGGCGGCCCTCCGCGGCTGCGCCTGCTCCGGCCCCGCGCCCGACCTTCGGCGGCCCGACGGAACGTCCGGCGCAAGAGCTTCACCGCCCGCGGACCGCGCACAGCCGACACCTCGGTCGTCGTCGTCGTTGTCGTCGTTGTCGTCGTTGTCGTCGTCCCCACCACCTCCTTCCATTTTTACCTCCTTTCCCGCGCCTCTTCCGGACGCCCGCGGGCCGGGGGTGGCCCCTTGCTCCCCGCCGCCCCGGCGGGGCGACCGGCGTCGGCAGGTCCGTTGGCGAGCTCCCTCGCCAGTTTCGAAGGAGGAGGCCGCCGCCGCCGCCGAATTTTCCAGGACCCCTGCCGGCCGTCGCGGCCACGTGATGGCGACGCTGCCGCGGAGAGGGAAGGGCGGCGGAGGCGGCGGAGGCGGCGGAGGCGGTGGCAAGGACCCCGCGTCGCCCTCGCCGGGCTCCCCGCGGGGTCCCGGCGAGGGCGCCGCCGTCACGCCGCTGCCGCCGCTTGACGGCAGCAGCCGCGCCGTCGGCAGCCGCCTGAGCCGCGTGACGGGCAGCGAGAGCACCTCCAGCCTGCGGGGCCTCCACGTCGCTCAGCAGCAGCAGAATCAGCAGAAGCAGCAGCAGCAGAATCAGCAGAAGCAGCAGCAGAAGCAGCAGCGCCCCACCTCCCACGGCGTGGACAAAGCGCCGGGCAAGGTCCAGGTGGCGCCGACGGCGTCGGTGGAAGCTGCCGCGGCCGCGTCGGCAGTGGCGGCCGCGGCCGCGGCCACGGCGTCATCGGAATGCGGACACGGAGAAGAGACGGCGGTTGACGATTTGGACGAAGGCGGCGGCGGCGGCGGCGGCTGCGGCTGCGGCTGCGGCTGCATGAGCAGCCTGGGCCGTTTGGCCTCCGCCGTCCTCGCCGGAACCCGGCGGACACCACCGCCGGGCCTCGGCGAAGACGAAGCCGTCGCGGGCGAGGCGTCGGCACCCCGCCGGCGGCCCCGCAGGGAGCGCCTCGCCGTGTCGGCGCTGCTCGCCGCGCTGCTGGTCACGGGGCTGGCGGCGGCGGCGCTGCGCTGGACGTCGCCGGGGTCGGGGAGCTCCGGGGCCTTCCGCCCGCCGCCGCCGCCGCCGCCGCCGCCGCCGGGCCTGGCCAAGGCCGGCGGCGGGGCGTCGTCCTCGCAGGGCGAGGGCCCGGCGTCGTCCCGCCCCGGCCCGGCCTCTGCGTCTCCCCCGCCGACCCCGCCCACCGGCGGCGACGTCGCGGCAACGCCGTCGTCCCCGCCCCCATCCCCACCGCCGCCCCCGCCGCGAAGGCCTCATTCTCCCCGCCCCCCGAACCTGCCGCCCACGGGGCCGGGGCCCCCGCCGGCCAAGGCTTCGGAGCGGGCGCAGCCGGGCGGCGCGGACGGCGCTGGGCCTCCGTGGCCGCCGTGGGGCCCCAGGGGCGGGGAGGGCAGCGGAGGTTGGCCCGTAGAGGATCGGTTAGCGGGAGGAGGGGCGGGAGGAGGGGCGGGGACGAGGACCGGGGGGGCGGCGGCGGCCACCGTAACCGACGACGAGGACGACGGGGACGCCGACGTGAACGCCGACGGCGGGGACGAAGGCGGGGAGGCGAGGGCGGGCGAGGGGAGGAGCGAGGAGGAGGAGGAGGAGGAGGGGCGGGCGAGGGGGCCGACCCTCACAGCCGCCCCTCGCGCGGAGGGAACGGGATTCCGTAAGTGACGGGACGAGGGCGCGCGGGGGGGGGTGGGAGTGTGTCCCCCCCCCCCCCACCCCCACCCCCCCCCCCCACGTGCACGCGCCCGTACGAGTCTGTGGGGGGGGGGGGTCTGCGTTCGCGTGGTGGTTTTGCGTCTCTCTGCGCTCGTCCGCCTGCGTGCGAGGAGCTGAATTGTGTGAGGCGACGAGTCTCACGAAGCCTTGAAGGACCCGGACAAAGCCCCATCGGTGAACTCTGCCGGGCAAGGTTTCGTTGGCTGGGTCGTGTAGCCGGCATGCCCAGACGCCATGTGCCTAAACATCTTTTGTCCGGCCGCATAGCGGGGGCTGCGTGGAGTGGTACAGGGGGACGCGTTGCCGAGCGGACTTGCCGACGACCGGTACCAGCGGTGTCAAGATCGGCCTCTGGTGGGGGAGGCTCGTGAAGGACGCTGCTGGTGCAGTCGGAGGCAGTCGCCCTCCAGCAACAGCGGTGGGCGGAGGAGCGGCGCTCACAGCAACGAGCGGAGCGCCGGGCGGCTAAAAACACAGCAGGTTGTCAAAGTAGGGGGCAGCGCCATCGGGCGTTCAAGACTTCGCGTGGCCTTAAAGTGCACTTGGCCTGGCACGAGCGCCATGGCGACGTAAACCGCCTCTTAGTGGCAAAGGGCGGTTCGCGTGTCCGTGCGCATGCGCTACGAACCAGGGACCTGGGTTTGATCCCTGCTCACGGCCAACGCCAGTGGCGATTATCTGAACCGGCCGTGGGCCTCCTCTCGGTCGACTCGGCCTCAAAATGAGTACCTGCTGCAGTGTGTAGTAAACATCGCCTCTCGGGAGAGGAGTGTGGCCGGGTATGGAGCTGTGACCACCCACCCCCTCAGGTGCCATTGCCCGGGGCCCTTCATCAGAGCTACCCGTTACCGGCGCTTACCCCAATGGTCCGTCAAGGTTATTAGGGTTGTAGGGAGTGACAGGGCAGACAATCTGCGCCCTGTGCTGCACTAAGAACCCGGGCAGAGACCCGGGGTTTGTTTTCCCCGCTGACGGCCAGCACCGCCAGTGGAACTTAATGTGAACTGGTCCTCGCCTGGATCAACCTCAACCTCAAATAGGTACCCGGTCCGATGTGGAAACATCGCCGTTTTGGAGACAAAGGCGGCTGGGCATGGGTGCTGGCCACCCAGTCCCCTCGTGTGCCATGCCGGCCTTCGTTGCTGCTGCTGCTGCTCACTAACAACGTTTGCCCCCCCCCCCAAACGGCCCCCTAAAGCTGCGTAGCTCTTTTTCAGAAGCGACCTGCCCACAAACATCACGTGGCAATTTGTCTGCGGTCAAGTATTCTGAAACACGCGTTGATCCTGAACGCGAGAGGGGGGAAAACCGGAGGACCCAGGGAAATTGGGATTCTTTGTGTTGTACGGGTATACGCATGCACCTGCCTTTGTCTCAGGCGTGCATCTGTGTGTGTCTATCTGTGTGTGTGTGGGGGGAGCGGTGGTGTAGCGGTTAGCGCTACGCTGCGCTACGAACCTGGCGACCCGGGTTCGATTCCCGCTCACGGCCAACACCACAGTGACGATTATCTGAACCGGTCCTGGGCCTCCCCTAGGTCGACTCAGCCTCAAATGAGTACCTGGTGCGGTGGATAAAAAAACATTGCCACCGGGGAGACAAAGGCGGTCGGGCGTGGTGCTGGCCACCCACCCCCCCCTCGTGCACCGCTACCGGCCTTCATAGGTGCTGCTCGCTAACAGCACTCGCCCCTACAGTCTGTTGCAGGCTACACGGGGGATCTTTGTCTTTATCTTTGTGTGTGCGCTCGCTCGCTCGCTCGCTAATGGCACTTGCTCCTAGAGTTTGCTTAGTGCATCACCGTTGCCGCAGCCCGCCACTGGTGAGCTCGGAGAGTCTTGCGGAGTCCGCAGTGTGAGCCTCACCGTGCGAGTTCTACGCTACCGACAGGATCCACCAGGTCTCTCGGTTTCAGCGCTGTTACAGCCTGCCGTGGGAGGCTACACACGGGATCTATGTGTGTGTGTGTGTGTGCGGGTGCCGTGCGTGTAAGGGTGGGAGCCGGAGTGCAAGGATAAGCGTGGGGAGGAGAGGGCGGTCTTTGTGTGCATGACATAGGATTCTAGATTTGATGCTTTCGTGACTGCAAGGATCCATACTATATTCTTAGCTCTTTCGGTAAAGTCACGTTGAAGGGAAACAATACAATAATAAAATATATATAAAACAATATTATTTTATTGTTTTATATATTTTTTTATTATTGTATTGTTTCCCTTCAACGTGACTTTACCGAAAGAGCTCAGAATATGAATTACTGCAGTCACGAAAGCTTCGAATCAAAATTTAGCATCCATACTCTTTGGTTCTATTCGGTAAAGTCACGTGGGTTAAAAAATAAAATAAAACAACAAAAATCGCGACGTTTCGGCCGCAAGGGTGGGAGCAGGAGTGCAAGGATAAGCGTGGGGGGGAGAGGGGGGTCTTTGTGTGCATGACATAGGATTCTAGATTTGAAGCTTTCGTGACTGCAAGGATCCATACTATATTCTTAGCTCTTTCGGTAAAGTCACGTTGAAGGGAAACAATACAATAATGAAATATATATAAAACAATATTATTTTATTGTTTTATATATATATTTTATTATTGTATTGTTTCCCTTCAACGTGGCTTTACCGAAAGAGCTCAGAATATGAATTACTGCAGTCACGAAAGCTTCGAAGCAAAATTTAGGATCCGTGCTCTTTGGTTCTATTCGGTAAAGTCACGTGGGTTAAAAAAATAAAATAAAACAACAAAAATCGCGACGTTTCGGCCGCAAGGGTGGGAGCAGGAGTGCAAGGATAAGCGTGGGGAGGAGAGGGGGGTCTTTGTGTGCATGACATAGGATTCTAGATTTGAAGCTTTCGTGACTGCAAGGATCCATACTATATTCTTAGCTCTTTCGGTAAAGTCACGTTGAAGGGAAACAATACAATAATGAAATATATATAAAACAATATTATTTTATTGTTTTATATATATATTTTATTATTGTATTGTTTCCCTTCAACGTGGCTTTACCGAAAGAGCTCAGAATATGAATTACTGCAGTCACGAAAGCTTCGAATCAAAATTTAGGATCCGTGCTCTTTGGTTCTATTCGGTAAAGTCACGTGGGTTAAAAAAATAAAATAAAACAACAAAAATCGCGACGTTTCGGCCGCAACGCAAGCGGCCTTCATCAGGCGAAGGGCCGAAACGTCGTGATTTTGTTTCATTCTCTTTATATAGATGCGCGCATGCCCTAGATCGACGTGCGTTCGCGTGGAGGCGAGTCCTTGTGGGGAGCGGTGGCAAAAGTCGGCTAGCGCTGCGCTACGAAGCCGGCGACCCAAGCTTCCTTCCCGCTCGTGGTCACGGTCGCCGGTGAGAGATTACCTGAACCGGTTCCCCGGGCCTCTCCGAGGTCAACTCGGCCCCGAATGAGTACCCCCAGCGCGCTGTGTAAACATCGCCGCTGGGGCTGGGCGGGGGGGGGGTGGGGGGGGGGGGGTTGGGGGATGCATACGCGGTCAGGGGTGTTGCTGGTGTGCCGATCGCCCCCGTGTGTCGTGCAAGCCTCCATCGATGCCGCTACTAGCCCCCTGACTGTCCGTATGGGTTCGCGTTTCTCTTTTGTGTGTGCGTCGCACCACGGGATGCCTATACGGATGTGCGCATTTCAGTTTGCGCTTCGATGGGTTATAGCGGGGGGTCAGGGGGCAGTCGTTTGCACCGCACTACGCTTCGAACCGGGCATTAAACCCCATTTTAATTCCCGCCAAACGGCAGCCAATGCCGGTGATGGAGCTTCTCCGAACCGAACCGGTACCCGGACCTCCCCCCCAACGAGGTCGACTCGGCCTCAGATTATTGACCGCGGCGCAGGGCGCATTGAACGTTTAATCTCTGGGTAGACGAAGGTGGCCGGGCACGGGGGTCCAGGCCGCCCACCTCCACGTTCGCCGCGCCCTTCGCCGGCGCCGTAGAAAGGAGGGAGCGTGGAGAGGAAACGGAGAGACGAGGATGTTGTGGGAAAGAGGGGGATTCAAGAGAGAGGGGGGGGGAGAGAGAGAGAGAGAGCGAAGAGCCGTGGAGAGCACGGTGAGATTTAAGAGAGAGCATCGGACAGGAGGGAGAGGCACGGGAATGCTGGAGGGAGATTCAAGAGAGAAGCATGGCTACTACCTTGCTACGCGATATAACCCTTCAACCTATGTTGTGGGTAATATTTGTCGCGAAAGCCTACGTGTTAAACTTGCTAACATGTAGCCTAAATGTGTGTACGTGTAGGGGTGTGTACAGAGGTGTGTGTAGGAGGTGTCTGGGTGTAGGTGTGTGTAGGGGTGTCTGTGTGTAGGGGTGTCTGGGTGTAGGTGTGTGTAGGGGTGTCTGGGTGTAGGTGTGTGTAGAGGTGTCTGTGTGTAGGGGTGTCTGGGTGTAGGTGTGTAGGGGTGTCTGGGTGTAGGTGTGTGTAGAGGTGTCTGGGTGTAGGTGTGTGTAGGGGTGTCTGGGTGTAGGTGTATGTTGGGGTGTCTGGGTGTAGGTGTGTAGGGGTGTCTGTGTGTAGGGGTGTCTGGGTGTAGGTGTGTGTAGAGGTGTCTGTGTGTAGGGGTGTCTGGGTGTAGGTGTGTGTAGAGGTGTCTGGGTGTAGGTGTGTGTAGGGGTGTCTGGGTGTAGGTGTGTGTTGGGGTGTCTGGGTGTAGGTGTGTAGGGGTGTCTGGGTGTAGGTGTGTAGGGGTGTCTGGGTGTAGGTGTGTGTAGAGGTGTCTGTGTATAGGGGTGTCTGGGTGTAGGTGTGTGTAGAGGTGTCTGGGTGTAGGTGTGTGTAGGGGTGTCTGGGTGTAGGTGTGTGTTGGGGTGTCTGGGTGTAGGTGTGTAGGGGTGTCTGGGTGTAGGTGTGTGTAGAGGTGTCTGTGTGTAGGGGTGTCTGGGTGTAGGTGTGTAGGGGTGTCTGGGTGTAGGTGTGTGTAGAGGTGTCTGGGTGTAGGTGTGTGTAGGGGTGTCTGGGTGTAGGTGTGTGTTGGGGTGTCTGGGTGTAGGTGTGTAGGGGTGTCTGGGTGTAGGTGTGTGTAGGGGTGTCTGGGTGTAGGTGTGTGTATTGGGGTGTCTGGGTGTAGGTGTGTGTAGGGGTGTCTGTGTGTAGGTGTGTGTAGGGGTGTCTGGGTGTAGGTGTGTGTAGGGGTGTCTGGGTGTAGGTGTGTGTAGGGGTGTCTGGGTGTAGGTGTGTGTAGGGGTGTCTGGGTGTAGGTGTGTGTATTGGGGTGTCTGGGTGTAGGTGTGTGTAGGGGTGTCTGGGTGTAGGTGTGTGTAGGGGTGTCTGGGTGTAGGTGTGTGTAGGAGTGTCTGGGTGTAGGTGTGTGTAGGGGTGTCTCGGTGTAGGTGTGTGTAGGGGTGTCTGGGTGTAGGTGTGTGTAGGGGTGTCTGGGTGTAGGTGTGTTTAGGGGTGTCTGGGTGTAGGTGTGTGTAGGGGTGTCTGGGTGTAGGTGTGTGTATTGGGGTGTCCGTGTGTAGGTGTGTGTAGGGGTGTCTGGGTGTAGGTGTGTGTAGGGGTGTCTGGGTGTAGGTGTGTGTAGGGGTGTCTGGGTGTAGGTGTGTGTAGGGGTGTCTGGGTGTAGGTGTGTGTAGGGGTGTCTGGGTGTAGGTGTGTGTAGGGGTGTCTGGGTGTAGGTGTGTGTAGGGGTGTCTGGGTGTAGGTGTGTGTAGGAGTGTCTGGGTGTAGGTGTGTGTAGGGGTGTCTGGGTGTAGGTGTGTGTAGGGGTGTCTGGGTGTAGGTGTGTGTAGGGGTGTCTGGGTGTAGGTGTGTGTAGGGGTGTCTGGGTGTAGGTGTGTGTAGGGGTGTGTCGGTGTATGTGTGTGTAGGCTTTGTTTGGGTGTAGGTGTGTGTAGTGGTGTCTGGGTGTAGGTGTGTGTAGGGGTGTCTGGGTGTAGGTGTGTGTATGGGTGTCTGGGTGTAGGTGTGTGTGGGGGTGTCTGGGTGTAGGTCTGTATAGGGGTGTCTAGGTGTGTATAGGGGTGTATAGGTCTGTATAGGGGTGTCTAGGTGTGTGTAGAGGTGTCTGTAATTGTGTGTCTGCTTGTGTGTTGTGTGCACACTTGCCCTAATGGGCTATGTAGGCTACACGGTGGACCTTTGCCTGTGGTGCTGACCACCCCCCACAACCCTTCCCCTACCCCTCGTGTGCCGTGTCAGCTTGCATTGGTACCATTGCATTGGTACCATTCATTGGTGCCATGCATTGGTACCATTCATTAGTGCCATTCATTGGTGCCATTCATTGGTGCCATTCATTGGTACGATTCATTTGACCATTGCATTGGTGCGATTCATTTGACCATTGCATTGGTACCATTGCATTGGTACCATTCATTGGTGCCATTCATTGGTGCCATTCATTGGTGCCATTCATTGGTACGATTCATTTGACCATTGCATTGGTGCCATTCATTGGTACCATTGCATTGGTACCATTGCATTGGTACCATTCATTGGTGCCATTCATTGGTGCCATTCATTGGTGCCATTCATTGGTGCCATTCATTGGTACGATTCATTTGACCATTGCATTGGTGCCATTCATTGGTACCATTGCATTGATACCATTCATTGGTGCCATTCATTGGTACGATTGTATTGCATTGGTACCATTCATTTGACCATTGCATTGGTACCATTCATTGGTACCATTGCATTGATACCTTCATTGGTGCCATTCATTGGTACGATTAATTTGACCATTGCATTGGTGCCATTCATTGGTACCATTGCATTGATACCATTCAGTGGTGCCATTCATTGCTACGATTGTATTGCATTGGTACCATTCATTTGACCATTGCATTGGTACCATTCATTGGTACCATTGCATTGATACCATTCATTGGTGCCATTCATTGGTACGATTGTATTGCATTGGTACCATTCATTTGACCATTGCATTGGTACCATTCATTGGTACCATTGCATTGATACCATTCATTGGTGCCATTCATTGGTACGAATGTATTGCATTGGTACCATTCATTTGACCATTGCATTGGTACCATTTATTGGTACCATTGCATTGGTGCCATTCATTGGTGCCATTCATTGATACCATTCATTGGTGCCATTCATTGGTACGATTGTATTGCATTGGGACCATTCATTGGTACCATTGCATTGATACCATTCATGGGTACCATTGCATTGATACCATTCATTGGGACCATTCAATGGTACCATTGCATTGGTACCATTCACGAATGGCGCAGCTTGGGGTGGGTAACATGGGGCATCTTTGTGTCGATGATTTTACACATGTATGTTTGCAGAGGTCTTTATGTGTGTGCATAGGTGTGTGTTTGAGTTTAGATTACTGTACGTGTGTATATTGAGTTGCGTGTTGTGTGTGTGTATGTATAAACATTTGTATAGATTTGCATGCATGAGAGATGTCGATGCATATAGAGGTTACGTAGATTTGTGTCTAAGTGTCGATGCAGAGGTGTTTAGATGTGTGTGTGTGTATATTAACGTGTGTATAGATGCGTGAGATATGTAGTTGTGTGTATATATAGAGGTGTGTGTGTATTGTAACGTGTGTGTAGATGTGTGAGATATGTAGTTGTGTGTGTGTATATATAGAGGTGTGTGTATAGTAACGTGTGTGTGTGTAGATGTGTGAGATATGTAGTTGTGTGTTTATATAAAGGTGTGTGTATAGTAACACGTGTGTGTGTGTATAGATGTGTGAGATATGTAGTTGTGTGTATATATAGAGGTGTGTGTATAGTAACGTGTGTGTGTGTAGATGTGTGAGATGTAGTGTATATATAGAGGTGTGTGTATAGTAACGTGTGTGTGTAGATGTGTGAGATGTGTAGTTGTGTGTGTGTGTGTATATATAGAGGTGTGTGTATAGTAAGGTGTGTGTGTAGATGTGTGAGATATGTAGTTGTGTGTATATAGAGGTGTGTGTGTATAGTGACACGTGTGTGTAGATGTGTGAGATATGTAGTTGTGTGTGTATATATAGAGGTGTGTGTGTGTGTAGTAACGTGTGTGTAGATGTGTGAGATATGTAGTTGTGTGTGTGTTTATATAGAGGTGTGTGTGTATAGTAACGTGTGTGTGTAGATGTGTGAGATATGTAGTTGTGTGTGTGTGTATATAGAGGTGTGTGTGTATAGTAACGTGTGTGTAGATGTGTGAGATATGTAGTTGTGTGTGTATATATAGAGGTGTGTGTGTAGTAACGTGTGTGTAGATGTGAGATATGTAGTTGTGTGTGTGTATATATAGGTGTGTGTGTATAGTAACACGTGTGTGTAGATGTGTGAGATATGTAGTTGTGTGTGTATATATAGAGGTGTGTGTGTATAGTAAAGTGTATGTAGATGTGTGAGATATGTGAGATATGTAGTTGTGTGTGTGTGTGTATATAGAGGTGTGTGTGTATAGTAACGTGTGTGTAGATGTGTGAGATATGTGAGATATGTAGTTGTGTGTGTGTGTGTATATATAGAGGTGTGTGTGTGTCTGTATGAGTGGGGAGTGGTGGCTTAGCGGCCGGCACGCTGCCCTACGATCCCGGTAACCCGAGTTCGATTCGCGCTCACGGCCAACGCCGGCGATAGCGATGATCTGAACCGGTCCTGGGCTTCCCCGAACTCGACTCGGCCTCAAATGAGCACCTGGTGCGGTGTGTCAACATCGACAAAAACATCGAGCGTGGCGCTGTCCACCCACACCCATACGGACCATGCCGAGGTGTGTGCATGTACGAGTGTGTGCACAGATGCAATGAGTCAGGCTGTGTACGTGTTTGGGGGGAGAGAGAGGCCCCGGTCTCTATTGAGCGGCGATGCTAATGGTGAATGCACATGGGCCTCCCAGGAGATCTGCACAGAGCCCACATTTATAAGGGGGAGGGAGGGAGGGAGAAGATGGAGAAGGGAGGGAGGGGGGAGAGTGGGAGGAGAGAAAGGAGAGAGAGAGAGAGAAGGGAGAGAGGGGGGTGGGAGATGGATGAGAAGGGGGGAGACGGAGGAGGGAGAGTGGGGAGGAGAGAGGGGGGGGGGGGAGATGGAGAATGGAGGAAAGGAGAGAGAAGGGACAGATATGGAAGAGAGGGACCGAGAGAAGGGAGAGTTGGAGGAGAATGAGAAGGGGGAGCAGCAGGTGGAGAGCGAGGAGGTGGAGAAGGGAGAGTGAGGGAGAGCAGAGAAGAGGCAGAGTGTTAGAGAGAGAAGGGAGAGTGGGAGGAGCTGTAGGAACGGAGGCGTTTGTCATTCTGGGGTCTTCGGCCGCGCAGGTCCCTTGGGAGTGGGTGGAGAGCTCGGGGAGAGAGGAGAGAGAGGAGATAGTGGGGAGAGAGGAGAGAGCCGGGAGAGAGGCGAGAGCTGGGGTAGGAGAGAGCGGGGTGAGAGGATAAAATGGAGAGAGGAGAGAGCGGGGAGAGGAAAGGGAGAGCGGGTGGATGTTGCGGAAGGGAGACATTCAAGGGAGGGAGAGGACTGAGAGCCATGGAGAGTACAGTGAGATTTGAGAGAGAGCAGCAGGGCTTTGAAGGGGGAGAGTGGAGGGATGCAGAGAGATGCCGGAGAGGGATTGAAGAGAGAGAGCGAGGGATGAAAACGGGAGAATTAAGAGAGAGAGAGAGGGAGGAGGCAGGGAGATTTAAGAGAGAGGGGATGAGCGGGGATTATAGAGAAAGCCATGGAGATTCGGGGAGATTTAAGAGAGAGGGACAGAGAGGAAAGGGGAAAGTGCCGGGGGGAGCTGTAAAGATTACGAGGGAGCACAGAGAGAGAGAGAGAGATGTCTCCCCTGATTTACACCGCCAATGCGTTTCGTGTCAGTGCTGCTGTGTGGAGCGCGAGGTGTGTGACATTTCCCGGCGTCGCTCTGGATCCCAGTCCCCTCCTTGGACGCCCACGTCAACCTCGTCCTCACGTCCTGCAACTTCCATCTTGGGTCCCTCCGCCATCTACGTCCGCCCGTCACCTCCAACATCGCAAAATGCCTCTTGCCCGCAGCGTCGTTGGGCCACGGCTAGACTATTGCAACCCGGCCCTCGTCCGGTCCGCTCTAAGCAAGCAAACAAAACAAAACAAAAATCTGCGACGCTTCCAAAATCACATTGACCGAGTTGTAATGACAATAGGGGTTTTATCCCCCTTTTTTCTGGCAACAACTGAAACCTTTTTTTGCAAGGATTCATGTTTACTGCATTAACCACAACACCTGCAGTCAAAATGCAAACAAAAACCACACTATGATAATATAATATGATGATGCATTGTCCTTGAAACTGATTGGTCCACACCAAGGGACGGCTTTCTTTTCTTTTTTTTTTCAGGACCAAAACCTCACGCCATAAAAACAGTTTCTTCCCATCTGCTGCTGGCCTGTTAAACAAGGCCAAGGGCTAACACTGTTTTTAACATTTGATCTACATAACGACACGTTGCTGATATTAACTATGTTTCCCTATTTGTATTTTTAAATTATATCTTAAAGCTATTTTATATTCGATATTTATTTAATTTTATATACTTCAGCCCCTTAGTGTTAGACTTTTAACCCTTATTATAGTAAGACTTGTTTAAAACTTATTTAAGATTTTAGATTCCTATATGTTGAATGTATGCACCATCCTGCCAAAGTAAATTCCGTGTCGGTGTGAACTTACATGGCGAATAAAACCCTTTCTGATTCTGATTCTGATAGCCTCGACCACCAATTGGTTGCTCGATCAGATGACGCCAAAAGGCGTCACACGACTCAAAGACAATGCCGCTATCAAAGTAATGAGGGCTCGGGGTGAGCATCTACATCATTAGACCTCTTTTGTCAGTACCAAAATGTAATAATAGGGTTTTTCTCCTTTTTTCTGGCAACAACTGAAACCTTTTTTTTTGCAAGGATTCATGTTTACTGCATTAACCATTCCGACCAGGATTTCCTTCAAGATCGCTTGCCTCTGCTACCGCGCCCTCTAAAACCCACAACTCCCAATCGGTGATGGGGCAGTTGTGGAGAGAGTGGAGAGTTTCCCATACCTGGGTAGTGTGCTTATGACTGGCTCCAGTTTAAAAGCAG
This sequence comes from Petromyzon marinus, assembly GCF_048934315.1. Taxonomy (NCBI): domain Eukaryota; kingdom Metazoa; phylum Chordata; class Hyperoartia; order Petromyzontiformes; family Petromyzontidae; genus Petromyzon; species Petromyzon marinus. Next base: position 111,274 of record NW_027422599.1, read on the forward strand.
AGGTCTCACTCCGAATCGGTCGAGCGGCATTATATTTTAATCGGTTGCGTAACGCTGTGTGGAAGCTACCTGGTCTGTCGCTCCGCACTAAGCTTCAGGTCTTCTCGGCCACGGTCATTCCCTCCCTTCTCTATGCTTGCGAAACGTGGACCCCCCCCCCCCTAATGGAACATCTTCGCCGGTTAGAAACATTTAGGTTGGTCTGCTTACGATCCATCTTGGGTTTAACCAGGCTGGATTGTGTGAGGAGCTCACAAATCCTTTAAAGATCTGGCCAAAGTTCCATCGGTGAGCTCCTCTGGCAGGCAAGAATGCGTTGGCTGGGTCATGTAGCCCGCATGCTAAGCCACCGCATGCCGAAACAGCTTTTGTTCGGCCGGATAGAGGGGACTAAATGGGCGCGGCATGGGCTAGAGAAGAGATGAAGTGATATGGTACAGGAGGATGTGGAGCTGAGTGGATTTGCCGATGACTGGTACCAGCAGTGTCAAAATCGGCCTCTATGGAGGAGGCTCGTGAAGGACGCTACTACTGGCCATTTTGAGGCAGTCACCCTCCAACAACAACGGAGGGCGGAGGAGCGACGCTCAGAACAACGAGCGGAGCGCCGGGTGGCTCAAGCACAGCAGGTTGGCACAGTAGGGGGCGACAGGTGGTGCATCAGTCACTCATCTCAGTCAGTGGACCCGAGGCACCTGGGTCTGCCCCGTGACCTCCTACCAGCGGGCGTTCGACACTTCACGTGGCCTCAACTCGCACGTAGCCCGGCACAAGCCTCGTGGTGACGTCACCGCCACGTAGTGGCGAATGGCGGTTGTTGTTGTTGTATACGAGCGATTGTGTGTGCATTGGCACAGTAGGGGGCACCGGTGGTGCCCGTGGCACCTGGGTCTGCCCCATGACCTGCCAGCGGGCCTTCGATGCTTCACGTGGCTTCAGCTTGTACAAGGGCCATGGTAATGCCAATGTCACTTATTGGCTAACGCCGGTTGTTGTTATGTGCGAGTGAGAATGTGAGTCTGTGTGAGTGAGAGTGTGGGGGAGCGGTGGTGTAGCGGTTAGCGCTACGCTGCGCTGCGCTACGAACCTGGCGACCCGGGTTCGATTTCCCTGCTCACGGCCAACACCGGTGGACGATTATCTGAACCGGCCCCGGGCCTCCCCTAGGTCGACTCAGCCTCAAATGAGTACCTGGTGCGGTGGATAAAAAAACATCGCCACTGGGGAGACAAAGGCGGTCGGGCGTGGTGCTGGCCACCCACCCCCCTCGTGCACCGCTACCGGCCTTCATAGGTGCTGCTCGCTAACAGCACTCGCCCCTACAGTCTGTTACAGGCTACACGGGGGATCTTTGTGTGGGACTTTAATGCCCGAGAGGGTAATGACATGGGGACCTGGGCTGGAGTGATTGGAAGGCATGAGTCGGATCAGCTCGGCAACAAATATAACGATAGGGGGCTGCTAGACTTCTGTGCGGCCTATGGGCTTTTAATCCTAGATTTGAAGCTTTCGTGACTGCAAGGATCCATACTCTTTGGTTGTATTCGGTAAAATCACGTAGGTAAAAAAATAAAACAACTAAATTTCACAACGTTTCGGCCACAACACAAGCGGCCTTCATCAGGTGAAGGGACCAGACTCTCTCGAGGACAGCGCTGGAGTGAACACAGCCAAGCTCAGACCACGACCTTTAATCACCAACGTTGTTCCGGCATTGGCACATCTACACAACATCATGGATGCACACTGGGGCCAAGCAAGAACATCTGCTAGACTATGAAGTGATGGACCCCAGTGGATTTTTGGGCACATGTCCTTGACACCAGGACCTACCCTGGAGCTCGTCTGCCCCATGGACCTTTGGCTTGGCATCTTTAAGATGTAGCTGCCATTCTTCCACTGTGGTGATGGGTGCCCATCTATTATTTATAATCCACAGTGGCCTGGTCTCGGCTAGCTGATGAAAGTTGCAAGTGAGAATTTCATCGCTACAGGGGAGACAAAGGCGATCGTGCGTGGTGCTGGCCACCCACCCCCTCGTGTGCTGTGCCGGCCTCTATAGGAACTGATGATCATTAACAGCACTTGCCCCAACAGCTTTTATGAGACTATACGGGGGACCTTTGTGTGAATCTTAGAACATGAACTGGCAGATGAGTAGCTGCCAAACAATTATTGAGTCTCTCTGTTGCTCTCTCCCCGTGTCTCCCCGTGTCTCTCTCCCTCCACCCCGTGTCTCTCTCCAACCACCCCGTGTCTCTCTCCCTCTCTCCCCGTGTATCTCTCTCCCCGTGTCTCTCTCTCCTCGTGTCTCTCTACCCCCGTGTCTCTCTCCAACCACCCCGTGTCTCTTTCCCTCTCCCCCCGTGTATCTCTCTCCCCGTGTCTCTCTACCCCCGTGTCTCTCTCTCCCCGTGTCTCTCACCGTGTCTCTCTCTCTCCCCGTGTCTCTCCCCCCGTGTCTCTCTCCCTCCACCCCGTGTCTCTCTCCCTCCACCCCGTGTCTCTCTCCCTCCACCCCGTGTCTCTCTCCCTCCACCCCGTGTCTCTCCCACACGTTGCCCCCTTCCCCGCCATCTCTCCCAACGTCTCTGTGTGCAGGCACGGGGCACCTCCACCCCTGCGAACCGAAACTCCAGCACGGGTTTTGCTTCAACGGAGGAACCTGCCAGAGGGTGCAAGGAGCTGAAGTCACGGGACTGTCGTGCATGTGAGAGAGACACACAGAGAGAGACACGGGGAGAGAGAAACACAGACAGGGAGACACGGGGAGAGAGAGAGACACACAGGGAGACACGGGGAGAGACACGGGGAGAGACACGGGGACAGAGAGAGACACACAGGGAGACACGGGGAGAGAGAGAGACACAGAGGGAGACACGGGGAGAGAGACATGGAGAGAGACACGGGGAGAGAGAGACACACACAGGGAGACACGGGGAGAGAGAGACACGGGGAGAGAGAGACACGGGACTGTCGTGCATGTGAGAGAGACACACACAGGGAGAGAGAAACACACAGAAAGAGACACGGGGAGAGACACGGGGAGAGACACGGGGAGAGAGACACGGGGAGAGAAACACACAGAGGGAGACACGGAGAGAGAGACACACAGGGAGAAACGGGGAGAGAAACACAGGGAGACACGGGGAGAGACACGGGGAGAGAGACACACGGAGACAGACACGGGGAGAGACACGGTGAGAGAGAGAGAGACACGGGACTGTCATGCATGTGAGAGAGACACACAGAGGGAGACACGGGGAGAGAGAGACACACACACAAAGGGAGACACGGGGAGAGAGAGAGACACACACAGGGAAACACGGGGAGAGAGAGACACGGGGAGAGACACGGGGAGAGAGAGACACGGGACTGTCGTGCATGTGAGAGAGACACACACAGGGAGACACGGGGAGAGAGACACGGAGAGAGAGAGACACGGGGAGAGACACGGGGAGAGAGAGACACCCAGAGGGAGAGAGAGACACAGGGAGAGAGAGACACGGGGAGAGAGAGAGACACACACAGGGAGACACGGGGAGAGAGACACGGAGAGAGACACGGGGAGAGAGAGACACGGGACTGTCGTGCATGTGAGAGAGACACACACAGGGAGACACGGGGAGAGAGAGAGACACACACAGGGAGACACGGGGAGAGAGAGACACACACAGGGAGACACGGGGAGAGAGAGAGACACACACAGGGAGACACGGGGAGAGACACGGGGAGAGAGAGAGAGACACACACAGGGAGACACGGGGAGAGAGACACGGAGAGAGAGACACGGGGAGAGACACACAGGGAGAGAGTAACACAGAAAGAGACACGGGGAGAGACACGGGGAGAGAGAGAGACACACACACAGGGAGACACGGGGAGAGAGAGAGACACACACAGGGAGACACGGGGAGAGAGAGACACAGGGAGAGAGAGACACGGGACTGTCGTGCATGTGAGAGAGACACACACAGGGAGACACGGGGAGAGAGAGACACGGAGAGAGACACGGAGAGAGACACGGGGAGAGAGAGACACGGGACTGTCGTGCGTGTGAGAGACACTCACAGGGAGACACGGGGAGAGAGAGAGACACACACAGGGAGACACGGGGAGAGAGACACGGAGAGAGACACGGAGAGAGACACGGGGAGAGACACGGAGAGAGAGACACGGGGCGAGAGAGAGACACGGGGAGAGACACGGGGAGAGAGACACAGGGAGACACGGGGAGAGACACGGGGAGAGAGAGAGACGGGGAGAGAGAGAGAAACACAGAGAGAGAGAGAGACACACAGAGGGAGAGATACACGGGGAGAGAGAGACACGGGACTGTCGTGCATGTGAGAGAGACACACACAGGGAGACACGGGGAGAGAGAGACACAGAGGGAGACACGGGGAGAGACACGGGGGAGAGAGAGAGACACGGGGAGAGACATGGGGAGAGAAATACACACAGGGAGAGAGAGACACGGAGAGAGAAACACACACAGGGAGACACGGGGGGAGAGACGGGGAGAGAGACACGGGGAGACAGAGACATGGGACTGTCGTGCATGTGAGAGAAACACACACAGGGAGACACGGGGAGAGAGAGACACGGGGAGAGAGAGAGACACACAGAGGGAGAGAGAGACACGGGGAGAGAGAGAGACACACAGAGGGAGAGAGAGACACACGGGGAGAGAGAGACACGGGGAGAGAGAGAGACGAGGGGAGAGAGAGACACGGGGAGAGAGAGAGAGACACGGAGAGAGAGAGACACGGGGAGAGAAACACACAGAGGGAGGGAGTGACACGGGGAGAGAGAGGGACGGAGAGAGACACACAGAGGGAGAGAGAGACACGGGACTATCATGCATGTGAGAGAGACACACAGAGGGAGAGAGAGACACGGGGAGAGACACGGGGAGAGAGACACGGGGAGAGAGAGAGAGAGACACTGGACTGTCGTGCATGTGAGAGAGACACAGAGGGAGAGAGAGACACGGGGAGAGAGACATGGGGAGAGAGAGAGACATGGGGAGAGAGACATGGGGAGAGAGAGAGACACGGGGAAGAGACACGGGGAGAGAGAGACACGGGGAGAGAGACACGGGGAGAGAGAGAGACACGGGGAGAGAGAGAGACACGGGGAGAGAGAGACACGGGGAGAGAAAGAGACACGGGGAGAGAGACACGGGGAGAGAGAGAGACACGGGGAGAGAGAGACACGGGGAGAGAGAGAGACACGGGGAGAGAGAGACACGGGGAGAGAGAGACACGGGGAGAGAGACACACGGAGACAGACACGGGGAGAGACACGGTGAGAGAGAGAGAGACACGGGACTGTCATGCATGTGAGAGAGACACACAGAGGGAGACACGGGGAGAGAGAGAGACACACACAGAGGGAGACACGGGGAGAGAGAGAGACACACACAGGGAAACACGGGGAGAGAGAGACACGGGGAGAGACACGGGGAGAGAGAGACACGGGACTGTCGTGCATGTGAGAGAGACACACACAGGGAGACACGGGGAGAGAGACACGGAGAGAGAGAGACACGGGGAGAGACACGGGGAGAGAGAGACACCCAGAGGGAGAGAGAGAGAGAGACAGGGAGAGAGAGAGACACACAGAGGGAGAGAGAGACACAGGGAGAGAGAGACACGGGGAGAGAGAGAGACACACACAGGGAGACACGGGGAGAGAGACACGGAGAGAGACACGGGGAGAGAGAGACACGGGACTGTCGTGCATGTGAGAGAGACACACACAGGGAGACACGGGGAGAGAGAGAGACACACACAGGGAGACACGGGGAGAGAGAGACACACACAGGGAGACACGGGGAGAGAGAGAGACACACACAGGGAGACACGGGGAGAGACACGGGGAGAGAGAGAGAGACACACACAGGGAGACACGGGGAGAGAGACACGGAGAGAGAGACACGGGGAGAGACACACAGGGAGAGAGTAACACAGAAAGAGACACGGGGAGAGACACGGGGAGAGAGAGAGACACACACACAGGGAGACACGGGGAGAGAGAGAGACACACACAGGGAGACACGGGGAGAGAGAGACACAGGGAGAGAGAGACACGGGACTGTCGTGCATGTGAGAGAGACACACACAGGGAGACACGGGGAGAGAGAGACACGGAGAGAGACACGGAGAGAGACACGGGGAGAGAGAGACACGGGACTGTCGTGCGTGTGAGAGACACTCACAGGGAGACACGGGGAGAGAGAGAGACACACACAGGGAGACACGGGGAGAGAGACACGGAGAGAGACACGGAGAGAGACACGGGGAGAGACACGGAGAGAGAGACACGGGGAGAGAGAGAGACACGGGGAGAGACACGGGGAGAGAGACACAGGGAGACACGGGGAGAGACACGGGGAGAGAGAGAGACGGGGAGAGAGAGAGAAACACAGAGAGAGAGAGACACACACAGAGGGAGAGATACACGGGGAGAGAGAGACACGGGACTGTCGTGCATGTGAGAGAGACACACACAGGGAGACACGGGGAGAGAGAGACACAGAGGGAGACACGGGGAGAGACACGGGGGAGAGAGAGAGACACGGGGAGAGACATGGGGAGAGAAATACACACAGGGAGAGAGAGACACGGAGAGAGAAACACACACAGGGAGACACGGGGGGAGAGACGGGGAGAGAGACACGGGGAGACAGAGACATGGGACTGTCGTGCATGTGAGAGAAACACACACAGGGAGACACGGGGAGAGAGAGACACGGGGAGAGAGAGAGACACACAGAGGGAGAGAGAGACACGGGGAGAGAGAGAGACACACAGAGGGAGAGAGAGACACACGGGGAGAGAGAGACACGGGGAGAGAGAGAGACGAGGGGAGAGAGAGACACGGGGAGAGAGAGAGAGACACGGAGAGAGAGAGACACGGGGAGAGAAACACACAGAGGGAGGGAGTGACACGGGGAGAGAGAGGGACGGAGAGAGACACACAGAGGGAGAGAGAGACACGGGACTATCATGCATGTGAGAGAGACACACAGAGGGAGAGAGAGACACGGGGAGAGACACGGGGAGAGAGACACGGGGAGAGAGAGAGAGAGAGAGAGACACTGGACTGTCGTGCATGTGAGAGAGACACAGAGGGAGAGAGAGACACGGGGAGAGACACGGGGTGAGAGACATGGGGAGAGAGAGAGACATGGGGAGAGAGACATGGGGAGAGAGAGAGACACGGGGAAGAGACACGGGGAGAGAGAGACACGGGGAGAGAGACACGGGGAGAGAGAGAGACACGGGGAGAGAGAGAGACACGGGGAGAGAGAGACACGGGGAGAGAAAGAGACACGGGAAGAGAGACACGGGGAGAGAGAGAGACACGGGGAGAGAGAGACACGGGGAGAGAGACACGGGGAGAGAAACACACAGAGGGAGACACGGAGAGAGAGACACACAGGGAGAAACGGGGAGAGAAACACAGGGAGACACGGGGAGAGACACGGGGAGAGAGACACACGGAGACAGACACGGGGAGAGACACGGTGAGAGAGAGAGAGACACGGGACTGTCATGCATGTGAGAGAGACACACAGAGGGAGACACGGGGAGAGAGAGAGACACACACAGAGGGAGACACGGGGAGAGAGAGAGACACACACAGGGAAACACGGGGAGAGAGAGACACGGGGAGAAACACGGGGAGAGAGAGACACGGGACTGTCGTGCATGTGAGAGAGACACACACAGGGAGACACGGGGAGAGAGACACGGAGAGAGAGAGACACGGGGAGAGACACGGGGAGAGAGAGACACCCAGAGGGAGAGAGAGAGAGAGACAGGGAGAGAGAGAGACACACAGAGGGAGAGAGAGACACAGGGAGAGAGAGACACGGGGAGAGAGAGAGACACACACAGGGAGACACGGGGAGAGAGACACGGAGAGAGACACGGGGAGAGAGAGACACGGGACTGTCGTGCATGTGAGAGAGACACACACAGGGAGACACGGGGAGAGAGAGAGACACACACAGGGAGACACGGGGAGAGAGAGACACACACAGGGAGACACGGGGAGAGAGAGAGACACACACAGGGAGACACGGGGAGAGACACGGGGAGAGAGAGAGAGACACACACAGGGAGACACGGGGAGAGAGACACGGAGAGAGAGACACGGGGAGAGACACACAGGGAGAGAGTAACACAGAAAGAGACACGGGGAGAGACACGGGGAGAGAGAGAGACACACACACAGGGAGACACGGGGAGAGAGAGAGACACACACAGGGAGACACGGGGAGAGAGAGACACAGGGAGAGAGAGACACGGGACTGTCGTGCATGTGAGAGAGACACACACAGGGAGACACGGGGAGAGAGAGACACGGAGAGAGACACGGGGAGAGAGAGACACGGGACTGTCGTGCGTGTGAGAGACACTCACAGGGAGACACGGGGAGAGAGAGACACGGAGAGAGACACGGAGAGAGACACGGGGAGAGAGAGACACGGGACTGTCGTGCGTGTGAGAGACACTCACAGGGAGACACGGGGAGAGAGAGAGACACACACAGGGAGACACGGGGAGAGAGACACGGAGAGAGACACGGAGAGAGACACGGGGAGAGACACGGAGAGAGAGACACGGGGAGAGAGAGAGACACGGGGAGAGACACGGGGAGAGAGACACAGGGAGACACGGGGAGAGACACGGGGTGAGAGAGAGACGGGGAGAGAGAGAGAAACACAGAGAGAGAGAGAGACACACAGAGGGAGAGATACACGGGGAGAGAGAGACACGGGACTGTCGTGCATGTGAGAGAGACACACACAGGGAGACACGGGGAGAGAGAGACACAGAGGGAGACACGGGGAGAGACACGGGGGAGAGAGAGAGACACGGGGAGAGACATGGGGAGAGAAATACACACAGGGAGAGAGAGACACGGAGAGAGAAACACACACAGGGAGACACGGGGGGAGAGACGGGGAGAGAGACACGGGGAGACAGAGACATGGGACTGTCGTGCATGTGAGAGAAACACACACAGGGAGACACGGGGAGAGAGAGACACGGGGAGAGAGAGAGACACACAGAGGGAGAGAGAGACACGGGGAGAGAGAGAGACACACAGAGGGAGAGAGAGACACACGGGGAGAGAGAGACACGGGGAGAGAGAGAGACGAGGGGAGAGAGAGACACGGGGAGAGAGAGAGAGACACGGAGAGAGAGAGACACGGGGAGAGAAACACACAGAGGGAGGGAGTGACACGGGGAGAGAGAGGGACGGAGAGAGACACACAGAGGGAGAGAGAGACACGGGACTATCATGCATGTGAGAGAGACACACAGAGGGAGAGAGAGACACGGGGAGAGACACGGGGAGAGAGACACGGGGAGAGAGAGAGAGAGACACTGGACTGTCGTGCATGTGAGAGAGACACAGAGGGAGAGAGAGACACGGGGAGAGACACGGGGAGAGAGACATGGGGAGAGAGAGAGACATGGGGAGAGAGACATGGGGAGAGAGAGAGAGACACGGGGAAGAGACACGGGGAGAGAGAGACACGGGGAGAGAGACACGGGGAGAGAGAGAGACACGGGGAGAGAGAGAGACACGGGGAGAGAGAGACACGGGGAGAGAAAGAGACACGGGGAGAGAGACACGGAGAGAGAGAGACACGGGGAGAGACACGGGGAGAGAGAGACACCCAGAGGGAGAGAGCGAGAGAGACAGGGAGAGAGAGAGACACACAGAGGGAGAGAGAGACACAGGGAGAGAGAGACACGGGGAGAGAGAGAGACACACACAGGGAGACACGGGGAGAGAGACACGGAGAGAGACACGGGGAGAGAGAGACACGGGACTGTCGTGCATGTGAGAGAGACACACACAGGGAGACACGGGGAGAGAGAGAGACACACACAGGGAGACACGGGGAGAGAGAGACACACACAGGGAGACACGGGGAGAGAGAGAGACACACACAGGGAGACACGGGGAGAGACACGGGGAGAGAGAGAGAGACACACACAGGGAGACACGGGGAGAGAGACACGGAGAGAGAGACACGGGGAGAGACACACAGGGAGAGAGTAACACAGAAAGAGACACGGGGAGAGACACGGGGAGAGAGAGAGACACACACACAGGGAGACACGGGGAGAGAGAGACACGGGACTGTCGTGCATGTGAGAGAGACACACACAGGGAGACACGGGGAGAGAGAGAGACACACACAGGGAGACACGGGGAGAGAGAGACACACACAGGGAGACACGGGGAGAGAGAGAGACACACACAGGGAGACACGGGGAGAGACACGGGGAGAGAGAGAGAGACACACACAGGGAGACACGGGGAGAGAGACACGGAGAGAGAGACACGGGGAGAGACACACAGGGAGAGAGTAACACAGAAAGAGACACGGGGAGAGACACGGGGAGAGAGAGAGACACACACACAGGGAGACACGGGGAGAGAGAGAGACACACACAGGGAGACACGGGGAGAGAGAGACACAGGGAGAGAGAGACACGGGACTGTCGTGCATGTGAGAGAGACACACACAGGGAGACACGGGGAGAGAGAGACACGGAGAGAGACACGGAGAGAGACACGGGGAGAGAGAGACACGGGACTGTCGTGCGTGTGAGAGACACTCACAGGGAGACACGGGGAGAGAGAGAGACACACACAGGGAGACACGGGGAGAGAGACACGGAGAGAGACACGGGGAGAGACACGGAGAGAGAGACACGGGGAGAGAGAGACACGGGGAGAGACACGGGGAGAGAGACACAGGGAGACACGGGGAGAGACACGGGGAGAGAGAAAGACGGGGAGAGAGAGAGAAACACAGAGAGAGAGAGACACACAGAGGGAGAGATACACGGGGAGAGAGAGACACGGGACTGTCGTGCATGTGAGAGAGACACACACAGGGAGACACGGGGAGAGAGAGACACAGAGGGAGACACGGGGAGAGACACGGGGGAGAGAGAGAGACACGGGGAGAGACATGGGGAGAGAAATACACACAGGGAGAGAGAGACACGGAGAGAGAAACACACACAGGGAGACACGGGGGGAGAGACGGGGAGAGAGACACGGGGAGACAGAGACATGGGACTGTCGTGCATGTGAGAGAAACACACACAGGGAGACACGGGGAGAGAGAGACACGGGGAGAGAGAGAGACACACAGAGGGAGAGAGAGACACGGGGAGAGAGAGAGACACACAGAGGGAGAGAGAGACACACGGGGAGAGAGAGACACGGGGAGAGAGAGAGACGAGGGGAGAGAGAGACACGGGGAGAGAGAGAGAGACACGGAGAGAGAGAGACACGGGGAGAGAAACACACAGAGGGAGGGAGTGACACGGGGAGAGAGAGGGACGGAGAGAGACACACAGAGGGAGAGAGAGACACGGGACTATCATGCATGTGAGAGAGACACACAGAGGGAGAGAGAGACACGGGGAGAGACACGGGGAGAGAGACACGGGGAGAGAGAGAGAGAGACACTGGACTGTCGTGCATGTGAGAGAGACACAGAGGGAGAGAGAGACACGGGGAGAGACACGGGGAGAGAGACATGGGGAGAGAGAGAGACATGGGGAGAGAGACATGGGGAGAGAGAGAGACACGGGGAAGAGACACGGGGAGAGAGAGACACGGGGAGAGAGACACGGGGAGAGAGAGAGACACGGGGAGAGAGAGAGACACGGGGAGAGAGAGACACGGGGAGAGAAAGAGACACGGGGAGAGAGACACGGGGAGAGAGAGAGACACGGGGAGAGAGAGACACGGGGAGAGACACGGGGAGAGAGACATGGGGAGAGAGAGAGACATGGGGAGAGAGACATGGGGAGAGAGAGAGACACGGGGAAGAGACACGGGGAGAGAGAGACACGGGGAGAGAGACACGGGGAGAGAGAGAGACACGGGGAGAGAGAGAGACACGGGGAGAGAGAGACACGGGGAGAGAAAGAGACACGGGGAGAGAGACACGGGGAGAGAGAGAGACACGGGGAGAGAGAGACACGGGGAGAGAGAGAGACACGGGGAGAGAGAGACACGGGGAGAGAGAGACACGGGGAGAGAGACACGGGGAGAGAGAGAGACACGGGGAGAGAGAGAGACACGGGAAGAGAGGGAGAGAGAGACACGGGACTGTCGTGCATGTGAGAGAAACACAGAGGGAGACACGTGGAGGGAGACACGGGGAGAGAGAAACACACAGAGGGAGAGAGAGACACGGGGAGAGAGAGAGACACGGGGAGAGAGAGACACGGGGAGAGAGAGAGACACGGGGAGAGAGAGAGACAAGGGGAGAGAGAGACACGGGGAGAGAGAAACACGGGGAGAGATAGAGAGACACGGGGAGAGAGAGACACGGGGAGAGAGACACGGGACTGTCGTGCATGTGAGAGAAACACAGAGAGAGAGAGAGACACGGGGAGAGGGAGACACGGGGAGAGAGAGAGACAAGGGGATAGAGAGACACGGGGAGAGAGACACGGGGAGAGAGAGACACGGGGAGAGAGAGAGACACGGGGAGAGAGACAGACAAGGGGAGAGAGAGACACGGGGAGAGAGAGACACGGGGGAGAGAGAGACACGGGGAGAGAAAGAGAGACACGGGGAGAGAGAGACACAGGGAGAGATAGACACGGGGAGAGAGAGAGAGAGACACGGGGAGAGAAACACACAGAGGGAGGGAGAGACACGGGGAGAGAGAGAGACACGGGGAGAGACACGGGGAGAGAGACGGGGAGAGAGACACGGGAAGAGAGACACGGGGAGAGAGAGACACGGGAAGAGAGACACGGGAAGAGAGACACAGGGAGAGAGACAAGGGCAGATAGAGACACGGGAAGAGAGACATGGTGGAGAGAGACACGGGGAGAGAGACACGTGGATAGAGAGACACTAGAAGTCGGTGATATTTTCCACATGCCCCACTTCACTTTCTTTCTGACCCCTACGTCTGTCGTGACCCCCGCTGTCTCTCTCATGACCCCTTGACCCGATGATGACCCTGCAGGTGCCGGGCTGGGTTTTCGGGTCAGCGCTGTGAGCAACAGACGACCCCAACACGTCTCAAACGCAGCGCCGGTGAGCACCATCATCATCATCTGCACCATCATCATCATCAGCATCATCATCATCATCAGCACCACCATCATCATCATCTGCACCATCATCATCATCAGCACCATCATCATCATCAGCATCATCATCATCATCATCAGCACCATCATCATCATCAGCATCATCATCATCATCAGCACCATCATCATCATCAGCATCATCATCATCATCATCAGCACCATCATCATCATCAGCACCATCATCAGCATCATCATCATCAGCACCATCATCATCATCATCAGCATCATCATCATCATCATCAGCACCATCATCATCATCTGCACCATCATCATCATCAGCACCATCATCATCATCAGCATCATCATCATCATCTGCACCATCATCATCATCAGCACCATCATCAGCATCATCATCATCATCAGCACCATCATCAGCACCACCATCATCATCACCATCATCATCACCATCATCACCACCATCATCATCATCAGTACCATCATCACCATCAGCATCACCACCATCACCATCATCATCAGCACCATCATCATCATCAGCCTCATCATCATCATCAACCTCATCATCATCATCATCAGCACCATCGCCATTATCATCAGCACCATCATCACCATCATCATCACCATCATCGCCATCATCACCATCATCACCATCATCACCATCATCATCATCACCATCATCATCACCATCATCATCATCAGCACCATGATCATCATCATTATCATCACCACCATCATCATCAGCACCATCATCATCAGCACCATCGCCATTATCATCAGCACCATCATCACCATCATCATCACCATCATGAGGATCACCATCATCACCATCACCATCACCACCATCATCATCATCACCATCATCATCAGCACCATCACCACCATCATCATCACCATCATCATCAGCACCATCACCACCATCACCATCATCATCACCATCATCATCACCATCATCATCATCACCATCATCACCATCATCATCAGTACCATCATCATCACCCACATCATCATCATCAGTACCATCATCAGCACCATCATCATCATCATCACCCACATCTTCATCAGCACCATCATCATCATCAGCACCAGCCTCATCATCAGCACCATCATCATCATCAGCACCATCGCCATCATCATCAGCACCATCGCCATCATCATCAGCAGCCTTATCAGCACCGCCATTATCATCATCCGCACCATCGCCATCATCATCATCAGCACCATCATCATCATCAGCACCAGCCTCACCAGCACCAGCCTCATCAGCATCATCAGCAGCCTCATTATCAGCACCATCATCACCAGCCTCATCAGCATCATCATCCTCACCATCAGCATCATCATCATTACCATCATCATCACCATCATCATCACCATCATCACCATCAGCATCATCTACAGCATCATCATCATCACCATCATCACCATCATCATCATCACCATCATCAGCATCAGCATCACCATCATCATCACCATCATCAGCATCATCACCATCATCAGCACCATCACCATCATCATCAGCACCATCACCATCATCAGCATCATCAGCAGCATCATCAGCATCATCATCAGTATCATCACCACCATCATCAGTATCATCACCACCATCAGCATCATCATCACCATCAGCATCATCATCATCACCAGCATCATCATCACCATCATCATCATCAGCAGCATCATCAGCATCATCATCAGTATCATCATCACCAGCATCATCATCACCATCATCACCATCATCACCATTATCATCATCACCATCACCATTATCATCATCACCATTATCATCATCACCATTATCATCACCAGCATCATCATCACCAGCATCATCACCACCATCATCACTATCGGCAGCACTATTTGTAAGAGCGTGGAGCTATGCACTTTTAAATCATCTCGATTGAAGACAAATTCCTTCCCCAAATACTTTTATTAGCATGACCGGCTCCATGAGGTGCGAAATAAGTTCAAGATACAGACATTGTCAGTGTCTGCATCGTCTTCATCATCGTTAGCTTTAACAGCTTCGTCAGCATCATCAGCATCATCATCTTCATGAGCAGCAGCATCATCATCATCAGTGACATCATCAGTGACATCATCAGCAGCATCATCTTCATGAGCAGGGTCATCATGATCATCATTAGTGACATCATCAGCATCATCATCTTCATGAGCATCAGCGTCATCATCATCATCATCGGCAGCATCATCATCATGAGCAGCAGCATTATCATCATCAGTGGCATCATCATCAGCAGCATCATCATCATCTGTGCCAGCATCATCAGCAGCATTGTAGACAAACGCAGCATTGGGTGAGGACATGCTGCTTCCCTTGCTGCTGATGATGCTGAATATGATTTTGCTGATGCTGATGATGATGATGCTGCTGCTGATGATACTGAACCCCCCTCCTGTCTCAGGCCTAGACTCCAGGCTTCACACTGAGGCTGTGCTTCCCGTGGTCATCTTGGTGTGGTGCCTCAGCCTCGGCCTCCTCCTCCTCCTCATCCTGTCCCTCGCCTGGATCCCAGCCCTGAGACACAGGTGGTGACTCACTGACTACCCACTCACTCACCCACTCAGCCAACCACTCACTCACCCACTCAGCCAACCACTCACTCATCAACCCACCCACCCAACCACTCACCCAACCACTCACCCAACCACTCACCCACTCACCCAACCACTCACCCACTCACCCAACCACTCATCTACCCACCCACTCATCTACCCACCCACCCACTCATCTACCCAACCACCCACTCACTCACCCAACCACTCACCCACCCACTCACCCAACCACTCACCCACTCAGCCAACCACTCATCCACTCACGCATCCACTCACTCATCTACCCACCCACTCACCCACCCACTCACCCAACCACTCACTCACTCAGCCAACCACTCATCCATCCATTCACTCATCTACCCACTCACCCACCCACCCACCCACTCACTTACCCACACACTCACCCACCCACCCACTCACTCACCCACCCACCCCACCCACTCATCCAACCACTCATCTACCCACCCAACCACTCATCTATCCACCCACTGATCTACACACTCACCCACCCACTCATCTACCCAACCACCCACTCACTCACCCACCCACTCACCCAACCACTCACCCACTCAGCCAACCACTCACCCACTCACCCATCCACCCACTCATCTACCTACCCACTCACCCACCTACTCACCCAACCACTCAGCCAACTACTCACCCACTCACCCACTCACTCATCTACCCACCCAACCACTCACCCACTCACCCACCCACTCACCCACCCACTCACCCAACCACTCACTCACTCAGCCATCCACTCACTCTTCCACTTACTCACCCATCCATCTACTCAGCCACTCACTCACACAATCATCCACTCACCCATCCAACAACTTGCCCACTCATCCATTCACTGACCTACTCACTCAACCATCCATTTACTCACCCACTCACCCATTCACCCACCCGCTCACTAATTCACCCACTCACCTGTTCACTCACCCATTCACTCACAATCACTCACCCACTCACTCACTCACCTACTCATCCACTCACTAACTCGCCCACTCATCCATTCACTCACCCACTCACCCATTGACTCATCCACTCACTAACTCACCCACTCACTCACCCACCCACTCACCCACTCACCTATTCACTCACCCATTCACTCACCCATTCACTCACCAATTCACCCACCTGCTCACTAATTCACCCACTCACCCATTCACTCACCCATTCACTCACCAATTCACCCACCCAGTCACTGATTCACCCACTCACCCATTCACCCATTCACTCACCCATTAACTCACCAATTCACCTTCCCATTCACTCACCAATTCACTCACCCATTCGTTCACCCATTCACTCACCCATTCACCCACCCGCTCACTAACTCACCCTTTCACCCATTCACTCACCAATTTACCCACCTGCTGAATAATTCACCCACTCACCCATTCACTCACTCACTCACTCTCCAATTCACCCACTCACCCATTCATCCACCCATGCACTCACCAATTCACCCACCCGCTCACTAATTCACCCACTCATTCACTCATCACCAATTCACTCACCCATTCACTCACTCATTCACTCACCAATTCACCCACCGCTCACTAATTCACCTACTCACCCATTCACTCACCCACTCACCCATTCACTCACCCACTCACCCATTCAACCACCCACTCACTAATTCACCCACTCACCCGTTCACTCACCTATTCACTCACCCATTCACTCACCAATTCACCCACCCACTCACTAATTCACCCACTCACCCATTCACTCACCCACTCACCCATTCACCCACCCACTCACTAATTCACCCACTCACTAATTCACCCACTCACCCATTTACTCACCCACTCACCCATTCACCCACCCGCTCACTAATTCACCCACTCACCCGTTCACTCTCCCATTCACTCACCAATTCACCCACCCACTCACTAATTCACCCATTCACTCACCCATTCACCTACCCACTCACTAATTCACCCACTCACCCATTCACTCACCCACTCACCCATTCACCCACCCGCTCACTAATTCACCCACTCACCCATTCACTCACCCACTCACCCATTCACCCACCCACTCACTAATTCACCCACTCACCCATTTACTCACCCACTCACCCATTTACTCACCCACTCACCCATTCACCCACCTGCTCACTAATTCACCCACTCACCCGTTCACTCTCCCATTCACTCACCAATTCACCCACCCACTCACTAATTCACCCATTCACTCACCCATTCACCTACCCACTCACTAATTCACCCACTCACCCATTCACTCACCCACTCACCCATTCACCCACCCGCTCACTAATTCACCCACTCACCCATTCACTCACCCACTCACACATTCACCCACCCACTCACTAATTCACCCACCTGCTCACTAATTCTCCCACTCACCCATTTACTCACCCACTCACCCATTCACCCACCCGCTCACTAATTCACCCACTCACCCGTTCACTCACCCATTCACTCACCCACTCACCCATTCACCCACCCGCTCGCTAATTCACCCACTCACCCGTTCACTCACCCATTCACTCACCCATTCACTCACCAATTCACCCACCCACTCACTAATTCACCCACTCACCCATTCACTCACCCACTCACCCATTCACCCACCCACTCACTAATTCACCCACTCACTAATTCACCCACTCACTAATTCACCCACTCACCCATTTACTCACCCACTCACCCATTCACCGACCCGCTCACTAATTCACCCACTCACCCATTCACCCACCCATTCACCCACCCACTCACTAATTCACCCACTCATCCATTCACCCATCCGCTCACTAATTCACTCACTCACCCATTCACTCATCCATTCCCTCACCCATTCACCCACCCGCTCACTAATTCACCCACCCGCTCACTAATTCACCCACTCACCCATTCACTCACCCATTCACTCACCCATTCACTTACCCACTCACCCATTCACTCACCCACTCACCCATTCACTCACCCACTCACTCACCCATTCACTCACCCATTCACTCATTCACTCACCCATTCACTCACCCATTCACTTACCCACTCACCCATTCACTCACCCACTCACCCATTCACTCACCCACTCACTCACCCATTCACTCACCTATTCACTCACCCATTCACTCACCCATTCACTCACCCATTCACTTACCCACTCACCCATTCACTCACCCACTCACTCACCCATTCACTCACCCATTCACTCACCCATTCACTCACCCATTCACTCACCCATTCACTCACCCACTCACCCATTCACTCACCCACTCACTCACCCATTCACTCACCTATTCACTCACCCATTCACTCACCCATTCACTCACCCATTCACTCACCCACTCATCAACCATTCCTCTCCACTTCTCCCCCTCTTTCCTACCTCTCATCCCTCTCATCTCTCTCTCCCCCAGGTCTCGTCCCTCGGTTTCTCCACCTCCCACGCCTTCAAACCCCAGAGGAATCCCTCCTCGGCTTCTGTGGATTTCCACCTCATCGGAGCCTCCGCGGATTTCTGCTCCGTTGGAACTTCCGCAGATTTCTACTGCGACCAGGAGCTAGGCCTCTTGAACTCTATTGAACTCTGCCCCGAAGAGAAACAGAGACTCAGAGGCCGGAGGTCAGAGGTTGGAAAAGAGAGAGAGATGGAGAGAGACGGAGAGAGAAGACACAGAGAGAGAGCGAGATGGCTTCACTCAAATCTACAACTATTATAACATAAATGATATAGCCTAATATATAGGAGAGGAGGAGGAAAGAGAGAGAGAGAGAGACACACGGAGAGAGAGAGGCATGGTAAGAGAGAGATGGGGAGAGAGACACACAGAGAGATACATGGAGAGTGAGCGAGAGACACGGAGAGTGAGAGATGGGGAGAGAGAGAGAGAGATGGGGAGAGAGTGAGAGAGACACAGAGAGAGATACATGGGGAGAGAGAGAGACACGGGGAGAGAGCGAGACACACGGTGAGAGATACATGGGGAAAGAGAGACACGGAGAGAGAGAGAGACACGGAGAGAGAGAGAGACACGGAGAGAGAGAGAGACACAAAGAGAAAGACAGAGGCATGGTAAGAGAGAGATGGGGAGAGAGACACAGAGAGAGACACGAAGAGTGAGAGAGAGACACGAAGAGAGAGAGACACGAAGAGAGAGAGAGACACGAAGAGAGAGAGACACGAAGAGAGAGAGGCACGAAGAGAGAGAGACACGAAGAGAGAGAGAGAGACAGCGAGGGAGAGAGAGGCATGGTAAGAGAGAGATTGGGAGAGAGACACAGAGAGAGATACATGGGGAGAGAGAGAGACACGGAGAGTGAGAGACACACAGAGAGAGAGAGACACAGAGAGAGACAGAGGCATGGTAAGAGAGAGAGAGATGGGGAGAGAGACACACGGAGAGAGAAACGTGGAGAGAGAGAGAGAGAGACACGGGGAGAGAGAGACACACGGTAAGAGAGATACATGGGGGAGAGAGACACACGGTGAGAGATACATGGGGAGAGAGAGAGACACGGAGAGTGAGATATGGGGAGAGAGAGAGACACGGAGAGAGAGTGAGAGAGACAGGGTAAGAGAGAGAGATGGGGAGAGAGACACAGAGAGAGACACGGAGAGAGACACATGGAGAGGGAGAGACAGAGAGGGAGAGAGAGAGACACACGGAGAGAGAGACACAGAGTTAGAGGGAGAGACACACGGAGAGAGAGACAGAGAGGGAGAGAGAGAGAGACACACGGAGAGAGAGACACAGAGTTAGAGGGAGAGACACACGGAGAGAGAGAGACAGAGAGGGAGAGAGAGAGACACACGGAGAGAGAGACACAGAGTTAGAGGGAGAGACACACGGAGAGAGAGACAGAGAGGGAGAGAGAGAGAGACACGGAGAGAGACACACGGAGAGAGAGACAGAGAGGGAGAGAGAGAGACACAGAGTTAGAGAGAGAGACACAGAGTTAGAGAGAGACACAGAGTTAGAGGGAGAGACACACGGAGAGAGAGACACAGAGTTAGAGGGAGAGACACACGGAGAGAGAGACAGAGAGGGAGAGAGAGACACACGGAGAGAGAGAGGGAGAGAGAGAGACACACGGAGAGAGACAGAGAGGGAGAGAGAGAGACACAGAGAGAGAGAGAGAGACGTTGAGGAGAGGCATTGGAGTATGCCGGACTAGTTGTGTACCCCGGGAGAAGACTGGACGTGGTGTGCCGTGCATGACACACACAGAGAGAGAACGAGAGATGGTTGAGATCGATACTTGACGCGGTATGGCTGGAGTTCGACGTGGAAGGCGAGATGTGGATCAGTCGCCTGGACATGCTGTGACCGGGTAGACACACACACACACACATGAAGCGATGGGGCTGAGCAGGCCTGGACGTTGTGTGCCGCCGGGGGAGCAGACTGGACGTGGTGTGCCGTGCGTACGCACAGAGGAGGAGTTGGGTCCGAGGGTACGGGACTATGCGTGCCGCGAGGAGACACGGCAGGAGAGATGTGGATCAGTAGCGACGGTGGACTTGGTGTGCCGGGAGGAGAACTTATGTATTGGAACGGGATCTGTTATTTGCCTGCTTTGAACAAAATCAGTGTTGATGATGATGATGATGCTGCTGATGGTGGTGGTGATGTCGATGTTGTTGTTGTCGTCGTCGTCGTGAATTTGGGGTTTGTATGAACGTACAGACGCCGCGTGTACACATAGGACAAGGACACACGCAGATACACACACGCAGATGCACACAGACAGATACACACACAGATACACCCAGATATACACACAGATACACAGATATACACACAGATACACACAGATATACACGCAGATAGACAGATATACACACAGATATACATACAGATACACACACAGATACACACACACATGCAGATACACACAGATACACACACATTCACACATACACACAGATACATACACAGATACACACTGATACACACACAGATATACACACGGATACACACACGGATACACACAGATATACACAGATACACACACAGATACACACACAGATACACATACAGATACACACACATACACACACAGATACACATACACACACGGATACACATACGGATACACATACTGATAGACACACGGTTACACACACAGATACACGTATACACACGGATACACATACAGCTACACACACAGCTACGCACACGGATACACACACGGATACACACACAGATACACACAGCTACACACACAGATACACACACGCATACACAGTCACGCACACATATATACAGGATGCTTAAAGTAAATGTTAACACCTATATAGGACTATTGTTTTTAAGTGGAAAATAACGGGGACAAGGCACTCTGTAACATGATAACAAATGTAATGTTAATAGCTTCATAAAGTCAGTCTCCACTTGTTCGTCAGCGTTATCAACGCGGAATCTTGTTCCAGGAGGTGGTCTCCAGGTTGGTCTTCAGAGCCCGGAGATGCATTTATTGTGGTATTGTTGCAAATTCTCAGAAGAATGAAAACATTTTTGAAACACCCTGTACATGCACAGATGCACAAACAGATGCACAAACAGATGCACACACTCCAATACCACACATACACACTCCAATAACACGCAAACATACACTCCAATACCACACAAACACACACTCCACTACCACACACACTCCATTACCAAACACACCAATACCACACACACTCTACTACCACACACACACACTCCAATACCACACACACTCCACTACGACACACACACTCCACTACGACACACACACTCCACTACCACACACACACTCCAATACCACACACACACTCCATTACCAAACACTCCAATACCACACACACTCCACTACCACACACACACTCCACTACCACACAGACACCAATACCACACACACTCCAATACCACACACACTCCACTACCACACACACACTCCATTACCAAACACTCCAATACCACACACACTCCACTACCACACACACACTCCACTACCACACAGACACCAATACCACACACACTCCAATACCACACACACTCCACTACCACACACACACTCCATTACCAAACACTCCAATACCACACACACTCCACTACCACACACACACTCCACTACCACACAGACACCAATACCACACACACTCCAATACCACACACACTCCACTACCACACACACACCATTACTACACACACTCCACTGCCACACACACACTCTTACCAAACACACCAATACCACACACACTCCACTACCACACACACACACCATTACTACACACACTCCACTTCCACACATACACACACACCAATACCACACACACACTCCAATACCACACACACTCCACTACCACACACACACTCCACTACCACACACACACACACTCCACTACCACACACACACTCTACTACCACACACACACACCAATATCACACACACACTCCACTACCACACACACTCCACTACCACACACACACACTACTATCACACACACACACACCAATACCACACACACACTCCACTACCACACACACACACTCCAATACTACACACACACACATCAATACCACACACACTCCACTACCACACATACACTCCATTACCACACACACACTCCACTACCACACACACTCTCCAATACTACACATACACACACACACGTGTACATGTTATATAAAATACAGACATGTATACTCATATATACACACAGACATGTATGCACATATATACATGAACATATATACACATGTACACATATATGTACATACACCTATATATACATGCATACACATGTCCACACACGTACACACACGTACCAGCACGTACACACGTAAACACACACACGTACACACAAACGTGTACACACACACGTACACACACACGTACACACATACACGTACACACATACACGTACACACACACGTACACATACACACGTACACATACACACGTACACATACACACACGTGCACGTACACGTACACACATACACGTACACATACACACGTACACACACGTACACGTATACACGTATACACGTGCACACACTCACGTACACGTATACACGTACACATACACGTACACACACTCACGTACACGCACACGTACACACACACGTACACACACACGTACACACACACACACGTACACACACTCACGTACACGCACACGTACACACACACGTACACACGTACACACACGTACACACACGCACACGTACACACACTCGTGTATATGGACGCCAGTGGGTTTGTGTATTCTCTTGTCAGCTGTGCGCGCACGTGCGCGCGCGCGTGTGTGTGTGTGTGTGTACACGTGTGCGCGTGCGAACACGTGTACACACACACACGCGCGCGCGCACGTGCGTTTAAACATAACGGTATGTATTATTGTATTAAACACCATGATATGACTCGTAGTGGTGGTGGTGGTTGTGGTCATGATCGTGCGATGATTCGAGCGAGGGGCTGGGTAGAGAGAGAGAGAGAAGGGGTTTAAGAAGGAGAGCAGAGCGTAAAATATTTCGTTAAATCTTTCATTTTAAAAGGGGGGTTTGAGGGAGGTTTGCATAAAGCAAAGCAATAACAAAAAACGGAATGACGAACGAAGCAAAAGTGCCGACCACACCGATCATCTTCTGGTTTCAGTTTAACACGTAGACTTTCGCGACCAATATTATTCATAGTTAAGTGATGACGTCACCCTGCTGCTGCTGCTGCTATATAAAACCGGGAGCAAGTGGAGAGGGCTTTACCATTCTGGCGAATTGCCCGATGATGATGCTGGATGTATTTACCAGCGAAACGTCACAGTACAACTCAAACTGTAAATGTTGTGGATTCACTCTTCAACAACACACCGGTGGGCTAAAGTAGTGAACTATTTGTGTCTTTTGTCAACGTGACACTGATTGGCCGTGTCGGGTGGTGGAGGGTTACGACACATTTATAAACAACGCGATCTAACCCAAAAACCTTTATTATGAATCTTCTGGTTTCCTCTGATCGTAAAATAGAGAGAGAGAGGTTGAGATGGGAGAGAGAGATAGAGAAAGATAGAGGAAGGGAGAGAGAGATGGGAGGAGGATGAGTTGGGGGGGGGGAAAGAAAAAGAGATGGGGAGAGAGAACTATTTCATTTAAAAATGGGGGGGGGGGTGAGAAGGGGGTTTACATAAAGCAAAGCATTAACACAAAAACAAAATGATGAACGAAACAAAGTTCCGACTACTCCGAGCATATTCTCGTTTCCTCTGATCGTAAACCCCCCTCCACCCCCGCTCCACCCCTCCTCTCCTCCTGGAAACTTAATTCATGCCAAACCATCACTTTGGAAACAACCCAATCCGAGTCTTGCTTCGAAGCTTTCGTAATTGCAGGGATTCATCTTCGTCGGGCCTTTCTGTAAAGTCACGTATAGATAGGTTTAAAAAGAAAAGTTATATTTTAAAAAAACTTTTTTTTTAAGAAACACGATTTTTAATTTAAATGTACCCTACAGGTAATGGCAGAACTCTCCACAACTCCAAGGAATTGGCCCCCCGAAGCTTGGCCACAGCGTAAGAGGGACCCGTGGTGATTTACAATTAGACACAAAGCCGAAACATAGCATGTCCAAAAAAAAGATTTTGATTTAAAGCTTTCGTGACTGCAGGGATTCATATTCGTGGTTCTTTCGGTAAAGTCACCACCACGTAGAAGAAGGGAAACAATAAAATAATATTAATATATATTTTTAAACAATCTTTGTTATATTATTGGTTCTTTCGGTAAAGTCACCACCATGTAGAAGGGTAACAATAAAATAATATTATTTAAAATAAAAGGGAAACAATAAATAATATTAATATATTTTTAAACAACCTCTGTTATATTATTAGTTCTTTCGGTAAAGTCGCCACGTAGAAGGGAAACAATAAAATAATATTTTAAATAATAATATTATTTTATTGTTTCCCTTCTTCTACGTGGTGGTGACTTTACCGAAAGAACCAAGAATATGAATCACTGCAGTCACGAAAGCTTTAAATCATAAATGTACCCTACTAGTAATGGCAAAACTCTCCACAACTCCAAGGAATTGGCCCTGACGCTTGGCCACAACGTATTGGGACCCGTGGTGATTTACAGCCAACGTGAGTGGACAATTAGACACAAGCCGAAACACAGCATTTTAAAAAGATGGTTTAAAAATATTTAATTGGTTTTTTTGTAATGATGGACTATCGCATTGTCATCAGTATCACGTGAGTATAGCAAGTTTTCAGGCGATATCACATTGCAGGGAAGTGGGTTCAAAGTTGAGTTACAAGATTTGAAGATACAACAACAACAACAGACAGAGTGAGTTAAATAAAAGCGCGTGAATACAAATAAAGTACGACGTTTCGATCGCGGAGCCAGGATTTTGACTTTGGGTGGGGGGCTGACTTCAATATTCTGAGATATCTCGGTGTGATAATTGGTTTCCAATGGTGTAAATATCTCACTGTGTTTATGCTTTACAATGGGCGCCACAAATGGCATGAAACACATTTTTTACTGGTAGGAACGAAGTTGTAAACTGAGTGTACCAGCCTGCAATAGATTAATGTGTCCGTCCGTCCGTCCCCTTTCAATACTTTAACGAAGTGAAATCTCGTGCTGTTGGGGTGTATAAAATCAGCAATAGACAGCGCAGAGACTTGTCCTACCAGCCCACCCTGCAGGGACCTGTTATTGGATTTGAACGCGGGGTTTATTAGTAGGTCGGAGCCGCCGACGACGCGGCTAAGAAGTTCGACAAGTTCCAAAGGCTGCCGCTCAAGCAGCCTGCAGGGCAGCAGCACAAGGTGACAGCACAAGGTAGCAGCCTGCAGGGCAGCAGCACACAAGGTGGCAGCCTGCAGGGCAGCA
Organism: Petromyzon marinus; assembly: GCF_048934315.1. Taxonomy (NCBI): domain Eukaryota; kingdom Metazoa; phylum Chordata; class Hyperoartia; order Petromyzontiformes; family Petromyzontidae; genus Petromyzon; species Petromyzon marinus. Next base: position 137,838 of record NW_027422599.1, read on the forward strand.
CACAAGGTGACAGCACACAAGGTGGCAGCCTGCAGGGCAGCACACAAGGTGACAGCACACAAGGTGGCAGCCTGCAGGGCAGCTCGAGGTGGCAGCCTGCAGGGCAGCACGAGGTGACAGCCTTCAGGGCAGCACACGAGGTGGCAGCACACAAGGTGACAGCACACAAGGTGGCAGCCTGCAGGGCAGCACACAAGGTGACAGCACACAAGGTGGCAGCCTGCAGGGCAGCTCGAGGTGGCAGCCTGCAGGGCAGCACGAGGTGACAGCCTTCAGGGCAGCACACGAGGTGGCAGCACACAAGGTGGCAGCCTGCAGGGCAGCACACGAGGTGACAGCCTGCAGGGCAGCACAAGGTGGCAGCCTACAGGGCAGCACACAAGGTGACAGCCTGCAGGGCAGCACACAAGGTGACAGCCTGCAGGGCAGCACGAGGTGGCAGCCTGCAGGCAGCACGAGGTGGCACCACAAGGTGGCAGCCTGCAGGGCAGCCTGCAGGGCAGCACACGAGGTGGCAGCACACAAGGTGGCAGCCTGCAGGGCAGCACACAAGGTGGCAGCCTGCAGGGCAGCACACAAGGTGACAGCCTGCAGGGCAGCACACAAGGTGGCAGCACGTGTCGCCATCGAAACGTCGTCGTCGGTTTATTTTCGTTAATTTTTTTCTTTTTCGAACCGACCGACGCAACTTTAGACCAAAGACCCAACGAAGATGAACCCAACCAAGCTTCCGATTTAAAGCTTTCGTGACTGCAGGGATTCGCCTTCTTGGTTCTTTCGGTAAAGTCACCGCCACGTAGAAGAAAGGGAAAACAATAACATAATAAAAATATATAAAACAATAAAATTATCTTCTACGTGACTTTACCGAAAGAACCAAGAATGCTAGTTATATTTTTTTGTAAGCCATCTGGCTGCCATGAGAGATTCGTTCATGAGGCTATCCACATATACAAGCACAGAGACAATTTCAACCGAGAAGATGGATTCTATCTTAGCAATCATTGGAAGGATTTGATAAACCATTTCAGGTCTTAATTGATTGTTCACGCTTACAGTGGCTTTCAGACAGCATACATTATAAAAAAAATCGTCTCCCCCCTCCTCTTTTCAGAACATAGATGGACTAGTCCTTCTAAATAATCTGCCAAATCGTTGCGCGTGGCGCTAACGTTTTTATAAATAAATAAATACACCGTTTAAAAATAAATAAATTTATGCAAACCAACACACCTGATGATGACCGTTTGTGTTATGGTCGAAACGTCGTGAGAATTTTTATTGTTTTATATATATTTTATTATTTTGTTGTTTCCCTTCAACGTGACTTTACCGAAAGAGCTAAGTATATGAAATACTAGTTATGTTACATTTCGATTTAAAGCTTTCGTTACTGCAGTGATTCATATTCTTGGTTCTTTCGGTAAAGTCACGTAGAAGGGAAACAATAAAATAATAAAATACATATAAAACAATACAATTCTTACGACGTTTCGACTGCTACACAAGCAATCATCATCAGGTGTGAAAAACCAACGGCAAGAAACATTTGAAAGAAGTGGCGACTTGTATTTATTTATTTATTCACGTTAGCACCACGGAGAGCGATTTGACAATTTGTTTAGAAGGAGTAGTCCATCTATGTTCGGAAAAGAGGAGGGGGGGAGACGAAAAATTAATGTGTGCTGTCTGAAATCCACCGTAAGCGTGAACAATCAATTAAAACCTGAAATGGTTTATCAAATCCTTCCAATGATTGCTAAGCCCAGAATCCATCTTCTCGGTTGAAATTGTCTCTGTGCTCGTATATGTTGATAGCCTACCATGAGAGATTCGTTCATGAGGCTGTTGAGAGCAAGTGCTGTTGACGAGTAGCGGCGCCTCTGAAGGCCGACACTGTGGACACACGAGGGGGTTGTGTGGGCAACACCACCACCACCACCACCACCACCTTCACCACCACCACCACCCCACACCACCACCACCACCATCACCACCATCACCACCAACACCCCACCACCACCACCACCATCACCTTCACCTTCATCACCACCACCACCACCATCACCTTCATCACCTTCATCACCACCACCACCACCCCACCACCACCACCACCACCACCTTCATCACCTTCATCACCACCACCACCACCCCACCACCACCACCATCACCTTCATCACCACCACCACCACCACCAACAACACCACCCCACCACCACCACCATCACCTTCATCACCACCACCACCAACACCACCACCACCACCACCACCCCACCACCACCACCACCATCACCTTCATCACCTTCATCGCCACCACCACCACCACACCACCACCACCACCTTCATCACCTTCATCACCTTCATCACCACCATCACCTTCATCACCTTCATCACCACCACCCCACCGTCTCCCGCCAGCCGCACACCACCGCACTAGGTTACACATTGGAGCACCGAGTTTCGTTCATTTCATTTAGTTTCAGATTCATTCGTTTGGTAGAGCCCTGTGAGACATTCGAGCCTTGAATCGGGTTGCAACCGCGACAAAAACGCAAAAACACGAAAACATGAACAAGAAAAACATCTTAAAGTGACTACGTTACTCTGCGCAAACAGAGGAGAGGCTGCCATTCCTCTGTCGGGAGCTGGACCTGCGCCACGTGGATCACTGGAATACAGGAGGTTCCGGTTGACTGGAATCTAGTGTGTGTGTATGTAGAGGTGAGTCTGCCATTCCGCTGTCGGGAGCTAGAATACAGGAGGTTCCGGTTGACTGGTTATAGTGTGTGTATGTAGAGGTGAGTCTGCCATTCCTCTGTGATGTAGCTACTACTACACGTGATGTAGCTACTACTACACGTGATGTAGCTACTACTACACGTGATGTAACTACTACTACATGTGATGTAGCTACTACTACACGTGATGTAGCTACTACTACACGTGATGTAGCTACTACAACACGTGATGTAGCTACTACAACACGTGCTGTAGCTACTACTACACGTGATGTAGCTACTACACGTGATGTAGCTGCTACTACTACACGTGATGTAGCTACTACTACACGTGATGTAGCTACTACACCACGTGATGTAGCTGCTACTACACGTGATGTAGCTACTACACCACGTGATGTAGCTACTACAACACGTGATGTAGCTGCTACTACACGTGATGTAGCTACTACAACACGTGATGTAGCTACTACTGCACGTGATGTAGGTACTACTACACGTGATGTAGCTACAACAACACGTGATGTAGCTACTACTACACGTGATGTAGCTACTACTACACGTGATGTAGCTACTACAACACGTGACGTAGCTACTACACATGATGTAGCTGCTACTACACGTGATGTAGCTACTACTACACGTGATGTAGCTACTACTACACGTGATGCAGCTACTACTACACGTGATGCAGCTACTACAACACGTGATGTAGCTACTACAACACGTGATGTAGCTACTACAACACGTGATGTAGCTACTACTACACGTGATGTAGCTACTACTACACGTGTTGTAGCTACTACTACACGTGATGTAGCTACTACTACACGTGATGTAGCTACTACTACACGTGATGTAGCTACTACTACACGTGATGTAGCTACTACAACACGTGACGTAGGTACTACAACACGTGATGTAGCTACTACAACACGTGATGTAGCTACTACAACACATGATGTAGCTACTACAACACGTGATGTAGATACTACTACATCACGTGATGTAGCTACTACACGTGATGTAGCTAATACATCACGTGATGTAGCTACTACTACACGTGATGTAGCTACTACTACACGTGATGTAGCTACTACTACACGTGATGTAGCTGCTACTACACGTGATGTAGCTACTACAACACGTGGTGTAGCTACTACAACACGTGATGTAGCTACTACACGTGATGTAGCTACTACTACACGTGATGTAGCTACTACTACACGTGATGTAGCTACTACTACACGTGATGTAGCTACTACTACACGTGACGTACCTACTACAACACGTGATGTAGCTACTACTACACGTGATGTAGCTACTACTACACGTGATGTAGCTACTACTACACGTGACGTACCTACTACATCACGTGATGTAGCTACTACTACACGTGATGTAGCTACTACTACACGTGATGTAGCTACTACTACACGTGATGTAGCTACTACACGTGATGTAGCTAATACTACACGTGATTTAGCTACTACTACACGTGATGTAGCTACTACTACACGTGATGTAGCTACTACTACACGTGACGTAGCTACTACTACACGTGATGTAGCTACTACAACACGTGATGTAGCTACTACTACACGTGGTGTAGCTACTACATCACGTGATGGAGCTACTACAAGTGATGTAGCTACTACATCACGTGATGTAGCTACTACAACACGTGATGTAGCTACTACTACACGTGACGTAGCTACTACTACACGTGATGTAGCTACTACTACACGTGATGTAGCTACTACAACACGTGATGTAGCTGCTTCTACACGTGATGTAGCTATTACTACACGTGATGTAGCTACTACACGTGATGTAGCTAATACTACACGTGATGTAGCTATTACTACACGTGATGTAGCTACTACTACACGTGATGTAGCTACTACTACACGTGACGTAGCTACTACTACACGTGATGTAGCTACTACTACACGTGATGTAGCTACTACAACACGTGATGTAGCTACTTCTACACGTGATGTAGCTACTACTACACGTGATGTAGCTACTACACGTGATGTAGCTAATACTACACGTGATGTAGCTAATACTACACGTGATGTAGCTACTACTACACGTGATGTAGCTACTACTACACGTGACGTAGCTACTACTACACGTGATGTAGCTACTACAACACGTGATGTAGCTACTACTACACGTGGTGTAGCTACTACTACACGTGATGTAGCTACTACTACACGTGATGTAGCTACTACTACACGTGGTGTAGCTACTACTACACGTGATGTAGCTACTACAACACGTGATGTAGCTACTACAACACGTGATGTAGCTACTACACGTGATGTAGCTACTACAACACGTGATGTAGCTACTACAACACGTGATGTAGCTACTACTACACGTGATGTAGCTGCTACTACACGTGATGTAGCTACTACTACACGTGATGTAGCTACTACAACACGTGATGTAGCTACTACAACACGTGATGTAGCTACTACTACACGTGATGTAGCTACTACATCACGTGATGGAGCTACTACAAGTGATGTAGCTACTACATCACGTGATGTAGCTACTACAACACGTGATGTAGCTACTACTACACGTGATGTAGCTACTACTACACGTGACGTAGCTACTGCTGCACGTGATGTAGCTACTACTACACGTGATGTAGCTACTACAACACGTGATGTAGCTACTACTACACGTGATGTAGCTACTACTACACGTGATGTAGCTACTACTACACGTGATGTAGCTACTACACGTGATGTAGCTAATACTACACGTGATTTAGCTACTACTACACGTGATGTAGCTACTACTACACGTGATGTAGCTACTACTACACGTGACGTAGCTACTACTACACGTGATGTAGCTACTACTACACGTGGTGTAGCTACTACTACACGTGATGTAGCTACTACTGCACGTGATGTAGCTACTACTACACGTGATGTAGCTACTACTACACGTGATGTAACTACTACTACACGTGATGTAGCTACTACTGCACGTGATGTAGCTACTACTACTGCACGTGATGTAGCTACTACTACACGTGATGTAGCTACTACACGTGATGTAACTACTACAACACGTGATGTAGCTACTACTACTACACGTGATGTAGCTACTACTACACGTGATGTAGCTACTACTACTACACGTGATGTAGCTACTACAACACGTGATGTAGCTACTACTACACGTGATGTAGCTACTACTACACGTGATGTAGCTACTACTGCACGTGATGTAGCTACTACTACACGTGATGTAGCTACCTCTACACGTGATGTAGCTACTACTACACGTGATGTAGCTACTACTACACGTGATGTAGCTACTACTACTACACGTGCTGTAGCTACTTTTGCTGCTAGGGGGCCTTCCATGAATGTCGTCTTGCACGTAAGGGGGGGGGGGTCAGACATTTGTGACGAGAGAGGGGGGGGGTGGTGTTTGAGAAATGTGACGTCACATCAAAATGCGGCAACTTTATAAATAAATACAGACAACACGTTTCTACTTAATTAAATAGACTTTTTAAATAAATGTTTTCTCCTGCAACATCTGAGTGTGGCACCACATTAAACACGCATCTACAATGTGACAATAGTTTTAAAGCCATTTGAAGCAATGTTTAATATATATTTTTTTGGGGGGGGGAGGGTGGTAGAGCATTGTGACGTCATATTTGTGGGGGAGGGGGGGGTAAAAAATCGTCCAAAATCGCGTGACGTCATTTATGGACGGCCCCAAGGATAATCCGTCACTGGCCCTGCTGCAGATGAATTACTCCGCACACGTTTCAAAATCCCCGGCCACCACTTGGTCCACTTCGTTTAGGGTTTCTGCGGCAGGTCGCCATGGCGTCGTGGTTAAGGGGCCGTCCATAAATGACGTCACGCGATTTTTGACGATTTCTGACCCCCACCCTACCCACCCCCCCCCCCCTCGTCACACGGCATCACCAGAAGTCAGACCCCCCTCGAATATGACGTCACAAAGCTCTGCCCCACACCCCCCCCACATCCCCTCGCCCCCCAAAATGTTTTAATAAATATATATAAACATTTCCATTTTGAAAATAAAATTTGCTTCAAATCGCTTTAAACTGTTGTCGTTGTAGTGCGGATTTAATATTTTAATGCGACGTTGCGACTCTGATGTATTAAAAAAGCAGGCGTTGGAAAGCTGAAATTTTGCATAAAATTCACTTGAAAATTATTCAACGTCTAACTAAAACCGCAGATGTTCAGAATATTATACTGAATTTATTTTATAATTATAAAAAATATATATATATCAAAAAGTGATTGTGACTATAAACGCGTTACCCGCGGAGGGATGCTGGTAGGAACGTCGGGCTTGCCCGGTCAATTTGCCAGGGTCAACAACAACAACAACAACGGTGGCACCACCACCACGTGGTGAACACACCACCACCACCACGTGGTGTGTTCAGCAACAATGCTGAACACCACCACCACCACCACGTGGTGTGTTCAGCAACAATGCTGAACACCACCACCACCACCACCACGTGGTGTGTTCAGCAACAATGCTGAACACCACCACCACCACCACGTGGTGTGTTCAGCAACAATGCTGAACACCACCACCACCACCACGTGGTGTGTTCAGCAACAATGCTGAACACACCACCACCACGTGGTGTGTTCAGCAACAATGCTGAACACACCACCACCACCACGTGGTGCGTTCAGCAACAATGCTGAACACCACCACCACCACCACGTGGTGTGTTCAGCAACAATGCTGAACACCACCACCACCACCACGTGGTGTGTTCAGCAACAATGCTGAACACCACCACCACCACCACGTGGTGTGTTCAGCAACAATGCTGAACACCACCACCACCACCACGTGGTGTGTTCAGCAACAATGCTGAACACACCACCACCACCACGTGGTGCGTTCAGCAACAATGCTGAACACACCACCACCACGTGGTGTGTTCAGCAACAATGCTGAACACACCACCACCACCACGTGGTGCGTTCAGCAACAATGCTGAACACACCACCACCACGTGGTGTGTTCAGCAACAATGCTGAACACACCACCACCACGTGGTGTGTTCAGCAACAATGCTGAACACCACCACCACCACCACGTGGTGTGTTCAGCAACAATGCTGAACACACCACCACCACCACGTGGTGCGTTCAGCAACAATGCTGAACACACCACCACCACGTGGTGTGTTCAGCAACAATGCTGAACACACCACCACCACCACGTGGTGCGTTCAGCAACAATGCTGAACACACCACCACCACGTGGTGTGTTCAGCAACAATGTGCCCGACTGTGAGGGCGGGCACAAGCCTGGAGTGAGTTGGTGAAACGTTGAGTTTTATAAGGGGGGCACCACGGGGTGACCAGCCCCTCCCCACCCAGCCCCCACCCTCCCCTCCCCACCCAGCCCCACCCCTCCCACCCCCCACCCTCCCCTCCCCACCCAGCCCCTCCCCACCAAGCCCCTCCCCACCCAGCCCCTTCCCACCCTCCCCTCCCCACCCAGCCCTAACCCTCCCATGTTTGGATGCACGACGGACGGACGGACACAATAATCCCCTGTGGGCTGGTGGTATAACCAGGAGGTTCCTACACAGTAAAAAAATAAAAAGTACTTGAAACTTTGTAGTAGAACGAAGCAAATTGGAGGGTATAATTATAACAATCACTTATTCATTCCACAGAATGAAAAGCCCTGGTTGAATCATTAGAGTTAAAAATGTTCAATAACAATTATTCGAAAAAAAAATTCTTACAACATTTATGCTTCTCCATTCTCCCATGGAGAGGCAAAATGCCCCTTCGTGGTGTAGAGGTGTTAACTACGCGCTGTTGCGCAACCTGCATTGCCACCAGGGCAGTGCAGCATTACCCCTGGGTACAACGGTTGGGGTCAGTCGAGGTGAAACGGATCGTGGCCAGGGTTTGGTACGAACCAATCAGACGGTTCCACGTGGGAATGTGTGATTGGTTCTGCCCGGCCCCGAAGGAGTATAAGACGGGTGACCCAACGGACCTCGGGGAGTTCTCTCCCTGCACGAAGATAGAAGACTGGGCTGGAGCCTAGCTAGGACCCTGGACCAGCCTCCCAGCCCTTCTGAGGGCCAAGGCTCGGCATACCCAGTGGTCAGGACCCACCGGGCCAGCGGTGGGTCAGATAGCCTCCCCTAGGTCCTAGCCGGAGGACTAGGATAGCGGTAGACGTGTGAGTCCCGCCAAGTCTGGAGGTTGTACCTCCTTAGGTATCAAGGAGGTTGGCGGTAGACGTGTGAGTCCCGCCAAGTCCGGAGGCTGTACCTCCTTAGGGTATCGGGTGAGGGGACTGAATATCCCTCTGTGTGTGTTAAGCGTTGTATAAGGAAATAATACAATAAAAGCAGTGTGCCTCCTAAAGAAGTCTGCTCGTCCTTACAACACTACAGTGGAATAAATAAAAGGTGACCTTAGTGAATTTAAATAATCAAATAGTCAATAATGTCAATTAATAAAAATTAGTGCTGTTATAGCAATTCTATTTAATGACAAATTATTTAAATAGAAACCGCCACTTCTTTCAAATGTTTCTTGTCGTTGGTTTTCACACCTGATGATGACTGCTTGTGTTGCAGTCGAAACGTCGTGAGAATTTTATTGTTTTATATTTATTCATAGCTCTTTCGGTAAAGTCACGTTTGTGTTATGGTCGAAACGTCGTGAGAATTTTTATTGTTTTATATTTATTTTATTATTTTATTGTTTCCCTTCAACGTGACTTTACCGAAAGAGCTAAGAATATGTTATATATATTTATTATTTTATTGTTTTCCCTTCTACGTGACTTTACCGAAAGAACCAAGAATATGAATCACTGCAGTCACGAAAGCTTTAAATCAAAATTAAAATTATTTAAAGTTGCGCATTTTTGATGTGACGTCACATTTCTCAACCCGCCCTCCCCCCCTTCCTCCTCACGGTGCCGAACGGGCAACTCTGTCGTGGACAGTGCTCTGGGGAGAGGGCCAATTCCGATTGGCTCCTACCCTCATGGCGTCTGTGTCTATCACAAAGGCTAAACGGGGGCTCTGGACGGGTGCAAGGGGCTGGTAACCCCTCCACCTTCAATAAATTACCACTATGACGTCTCCTGGCCAAACCACAATTGGCGGAGCCAGGAGATTGAATCTCTACCCTCGGGGCTCCTCCAGAAACAACGAAAGCCACTTCGTGTGGCCACGTGGAATATTCGAACGCTCACTGCGGAGGAGAGGCTGCCACTCCTCTGTCGGGAGCTGGACCGGTACCGCCTGGATCTATGTGGCATTCAGGAGGTCCGGTGGACCGGTTCTCTCTCCTGCCCCCATGAGGGGTGGACAGTCCTCTACTCGAGGCAGCAGACTGCCAAACAACAGGGTGTGACTCTTCTTTTGAACAAAAGATTGAAGGGGGCGTGGGAGCGTGGTGGTGAGGTGTGGGAAGCTGTAAGCCCCAGGCTACTTTGGGCTCGCCTTCCCATCAATCGGAGGCAAGGAATGGTGGTCGTGGTTACGTATGCCCCCACCGAAGATGAACATCCGTGGAGGGCTGCAGGCAAAGCCGATGAGTCAGATGCCTTCTATGACCTCCTGTCACAGGTGCTGGCTAAAGTGGCCCCTCGAGATAGAGTCATCATGTTGGGTGACTTCAATGCCCGAGTTGGTCATGATGCTTGCACCTGGTCTGGAGTGATTGGAGGGCATGGGCCAGATCAGCTCAATAACAACGGTAGGAGGCTGCTAGATTTTTGTGCAGCCCATGGGCTTGTAATTACCAACACGCTGTTCCGGCATCGGCGCATCCACACAACATCATGAATGCATGCCGGATCCAAGCAAGAACATCTGCTGGACTACATAGTGACGGACCAGCGGATGCGAGCCCATGTCCTTGACACCAGGACCTACCGTGGAGCTGATCTGCCCTTTGACCATCGACTAGTCATCTGTAAGATGCGCCTGCCATTATTCCACTCCAGTGGTGGGTGTACACCCAGGACCCCATTCCAACCAAAAGTGGCCTGGTCTCAGTTATCTGATGAAAGTTGCAAGCGAGAATTTCATCATCGCTTGTGGCTGAGATTGGCATCGTCCCCGACTCCTCCTGATGTCGAAGGTAAATGGGCGAGGTTTAAGACTGTGACTCATGCAGCTGCAATGGCTGCTTTGGGTATGCGGTCCAGACCTCCCCAGACACCCTGGCTGACAGAGGAGGTGTTCAGGATGGTTGAGAAAAAGCGACAGGCCCACTGTCATCGGCTACAGAATCCCACGTCAGAGAATGAGAAGGCTTACCGTAGCCTTCGCTCAGAGGTTCGGAGAGCCATGAGGCGCTGCAAGGATGGGTGGTGGTCGCGGGTTGCTGAGGAGGTGGAGTCTGCCTCAGTGGCCCGTGATCACAAATCTCTATTTAACTCCATCAAAAAGTAACCTGCAGCGCCACACCTATTACCATCATTAGGGGAAAAAAAGGTGATCCATTCTCCGACCCCCAGGAACAGGTTTGCAGATTTGCTTAGCATTTCTGTGAGGTCCTGGGGGAGGGAAAAACCCTTATCCAGGAAAACATCGTGGCACAAAGTGAGGATGACTCTGCTGAGGCTGCGGTGCCTCAAATATTGGAAGAAATCACCCCCTGTGAGTGGCTGGCTGAGGTGCCATCTGTTGAGAAAGTACTGAAGGCGATCCGGAGTCTGAGACCAGGAAAGGCAGCGGGCAGAGATGATCTCCCAAGCGAAATGCTGAGGGAGGGTGGCGTTTGTGCACAGATTGCCCTATATGACATCATAACAACAGTCTGGACCACTGGACCGGTTCCGCAGGATTGGAAGGATGCCCTGGTGGTCCCCCTTTTTTAAGAAGGGGGACCGCACAGACTGTAACAACTACAGGGGCATTTCACTCCTCAGTGTGCCGGGAAAGGTCCTGGCAAGGATTTTTCAGCATCGCCTTGCCAGGCACGCTGAGGAGAGGCTTGCGGAGCCCCAATGCGGTTTCAGGAAAGGGCGGTCCTGCACAGATGCCATATTTTCTGTCCGTCTGCTACAGCAGAGGTGTAGGGAATTCCAACAAGACCAACATTTCTGCTTTATTGACCTGGTCAAGGCATATGATACCATCAGTAGGCCTGGGCTCTGGGTTGTTCTTCGTGCTTTTGGAGTACCTGACCCTCTGCTCACGATCATTAAGGACCTTCATGATGGTGAGCGGGCCCGGATAAAACTACGTGGCTGGGAGTCAGAGCCATTCCCTGTACACATTGGGGTGCGACAGGGATGTCCTCTGGCTCCCACATTATTTAACATCTATTTTGACCACGTAGTTCGTGAAGCCTTCAATAGCTGTACCGGGGGAATCTCCATATGGTACAGATATAATGGGAGGCTGGTCGATGCGCGGGTGCGGTCAAGGGATGGCTCCCTATTGGTCAACCACGTTATGTATGTTGATGATTTGGTAATAGCTGCTCATTCAGAGGAGGAGTTGGAGACGCTGCTGCTGAGACTGGAGCGTGCCACTAAGAGGTGGGGCCTTACCATCAGCCCCACCAAAACTAAGCACCTGCCTGGGTATTTTGTACCATCGGACACTACACCCGCACAACTCCCAATCGGCGATGGGGCAGTTGTGGAGTGAGTGGAGAGTTTCCCATACCTGGGCAGTGTGCTTATGACCGGCTCCCGTTTAACAGCAGAGGTCTCACTCCGAATCAGTCGAGCGGCAATATCTTTTCATCGGTTGCGTAACGCTGTGTGGAAGCTACCTGGTCTGTCGCTCCGCACTAAGCTTCAGGTCTTCTCGGCCACGGTCATTCCCTCCCTTCTCTACGCTTGAGAAACGTGGACCCCCCTAATGGAACATCTTCGCCGGTTAGAAACATTTAGGCTGGCCTGCCTACGATCCATCCTGGGTTTAACCAGACTGGATTGTGTGAGGAGCTCACAAATCCTTGAAAGATCTGGGCAAGGTCCCATCGGTGAGCTCCTCCGGCGGGCAAGGCTGCGATGGCTGGGTCATGTTGCCCGCATGCCCAGCCACCGCATGCCGAAACAGCTTTTGTTCGGCCGGATTGAGGGGGCTAAACGGGCGTGGCACGGGCTAGAGAAGAGATGGAGTGAGGTGGTTCAGGAGGACGTGGAGCTGAGTGGACTTGCCAATGACTGATACCAGCGGTGTCAAAATCGGCCTCTGTGGAGGAGGCTCGTGAAGGACGCTACTGGGCAGTTGGAGGCAGTCGCCCTCCAACAACAACGGAGGGCGGAGGAGCGACGCTCACAACAACGAGCGGAGCGCCGGGTGGCTAAAGCACAGCAGGTCGGCACAGTAGGGGGCACAGGTGGTGCATCAGCCAGTCATCTCAGTCAGTCGACCCGTGGCACCTGGGTCTGCCCCGTGACCTCCTGCCAGCGGGCGTTCGACACTTCACGTGGCCTCAGGGTGCACATAGCCTGGCACAAGCGTCGTGGTGACGTCACCGCCACTTAGTGGTGAATGGCGGTTGTTGTTGTTGTCTCTTCCATACACGCAGAGACGGGGACAAATACAATAGACTAAAAACATCTGATTTGCGGATTAACCATACACCTGAGATTTTGACATGCAGTAAAACCTTGGATTGCGAAGCATTATTCGTTCCGGAAAAAAAAGTGTTTGTAATCCAAAGCACACTCGTATATCAAAGCGTTCGTACATCAGTTATGATCACGTGACGCTCGGCAGGACAAAGCGTGTACACGTACTGCCACTCGTATTGCCAAGACCCTCGCTCGTTCATCAAATTAATATTCATTTAAAATGTTTGCTCGTCTTGCAAAACACTCGCAAGACCAAGTTACTCGCAATCCAAGGTTTTAACTGTATTTATAATTCATGGATTTTTTTCCCTTAAGCCATGAATAAGCCTAAAAACAGTTCCACAATTGTTGTTCTTGGAAATGTTTATTACAAGTCACACGCTTAAACCGAACAAATTTGTGGCTCCGGATGATCGGAAATCCACGTGATCGCCCCCTCTACAATACAGTCGTTGCAATATCTTTACAACAGTGGGCGAAGTTTCATTGATTTTGATTGGCGTGGCTCTGCTGTCCACTGAGTGGGCAGGATTCTTCACTGAGAACGCTCCTCCTCGATTGGTCGATCGTCAGTATTCGTTGTAAATCGAAACAGTATCACTCGATATCGTCAATTCTGCTTAATTTTGAGTGATTCATCCCTCATCTTTATTTAGTCAGATGTTTCATTTACGACAGAGAAACGGAAGTTTTGTTTTAACTCGAAATCAGATGGCAGTTCCGTGAAACAAAATCAATGAATTCTTTACAACAAATACGTCTTTTGTTCGTGAACAAACGAAATTTTCCTAACTTAAACGTAATTCGCACGTATTTTAGTGGTTTCTGGCATAGAGAGACCAGCGGAAATTGGTTACGTTCTTGGATTATCCCCAACGTTTGAATTGCCCTCGGCCATCCGCCACCATCATTAGTGCGGATAATCGAGAGTCCGACTGTATATTTGAGAACGTTTCTAGACAACTCATTGACCACACACAGGCTGAATACCTCCTACATAAGCAGCAACATTGGTTCAGCACAAGCACCAACACTGCGGACCGGGTTTCGACATTCAGTCTCTCGTCATCAGCAGCAGCAGTCAACCTTTGCTTGAACAAATGTTGGTGAACTGCCCAGATGTTTTATGGGCAAGATGGGTTTGGTGGGTGAGTTTTACGATGGCCGTGTCAGTGGGTGGGTTCACGATGGCCGTGTGGGTGGGTGGGTTCACGATGGCCGTGTCTCTGGGTAGGGTTCACGATGGCCGTGTCTCTGGGTGGGGTTCACGATGGCCGTGTCTCTGGGTTCACGATGGCCGTGTCACTGAGTGGGGTTCACGATGGCCGTGTCTCTGGGTGGGGGTCACGATGGCCGTGTCTCTGGTTGGGGTTCACGATGGCCGTGTCTCTGGGTGGGGTTCACGATGACCGTGTCACTGAGTGGGGTTCACGATGGCCGTGTCTCTGGGTGGGGGTCACGATGGCCGTGTCTCTGGGTGTGGTTCACGATGGCCGTGTCTCTGGGTGGGGTTCACGATGGCCGTGTCAGTGGGTGGGGTTTACGATGGCCGTGTCTCTGGGTGGGGTTCACGATGGCTGTGTCTCTGGGTGGGGTTCACGATGGCTGTGTCTCTGGGTGGGATTCACGATGGCCGTGTCTCTGGGTGGGGTTCACGATGGCCATGTCACTGAGTGGGGTTCACGATGGACATGTCACTGGGTGGGATTCACGATGGCCGTGTCTCTGGGTGGGGTTCACGATGGCCGTGTCTCTGGGTGGGGTTCCCGATGGCCGTGTCACTGGGTGGGGTTCACGATGGCCGTGTCTCTGAGTAGGGTTCACGATGGCCATGTCACTGAGTGGGGTTCACGATGACCGTGTCGGTGGGTGTGGTTCACGATGGCCGTGTCTCTGGGTGGGGTTCACGATGGCCGTGTCTCTGAGTGGGGTTCACGATGACCGTGTCTCTGGGTAGGGTTCACGATGGCCGTGTCGGTGGGTGTGGTTCACGATGGCCGTGTCTCTGAGTGGGGTTCACGATGACCGTGTCTCTGAGTGGGGTTCACGATGACCGTGTCGGTGGGTGTGGTTCACGATGGCCGTGTCTCTGAGTGGGGTTCACGATGACCGTGTCTCTGGGTAGGGTTCACGATGGCCGTGTCTCTGGGTGGGATTCACGATGGCCGTGTCACTGGGTGTGGTTCACGATGGCCGTGTCTCTGAGTGGGGTTGACGATGACCGTGTCGGTGGGTGGGGTTCACGATGGCCGTGTCACTGAGTGGGGTTCACGATGGCCGTGTCTCTGGGTGGGGTTCACGATGGCCGTGTCACTGGGTGGGATTCACGATGGCCGTGTCTCTGGATGGGGTTCACGACGGCCGTGTCGGCTGGTGGTATCGCAAAGGCTGAAAATGTAAGTTTCTGACAGAGCTCCAATGACGTGGAGAAAACCGTCGGACATCAGAGAGAGGCAGCCCAGTACAGAATGTCATGGGTTCGATCCCCATCCTGACGCCTACTCTATATTTGGAGTTCGCATATTCACCCCACGGTCGTGGGGATTTTTCTCCGGGTCCTTCGGTCTTTCCTTCGAAATGTATAATCAAACATCACGCGTTCAGAATCTCCACACAATGATGACGATAAGCCCACTTTGTTGAGCTCTCGTTTATGATGGCTAGGTCGCTTCTGAACAAAGGGCGACATATACCTTGGTGAAATAAAATGAAAGTTAAGTTTAGTGTGAGTGTGTGCGACTCGATACACCCCCAATGGACTGCGGTGTATCGAGTCACACTCACAGAGCTACGCAGCTCAGTGTGGCCCTTAGTTCTTAGGTAAAATAAAAAAATACATCAGCCAGGAAGTGGCTCCCCTCCATTCCCCCCCCCCCACCATCTCAGCACGGCTACTCCATTCCCCCCACCCCCCCTCTCCCCCCCCACCATTACAGCACAGCTACTCCATCCCCATCCCCCTCCCACCCACCATCTCAGCACAGCTACTCCATTCCCCCCACCCCCCCTCTCCCCCCCCACTATTACAGCACAGCTACTCCATCCCCATCCCCCTCCCCCCCACTATCTCAGCACAGCTACTCCATCCCCCCACCCCCCCCCCCACCATCTCAGCACAGCTACTCCACCCCCCCCACCCACCCACCCCCCCCCTCCCCCCCACCATCTCAGCACAGCTACTCCATCCTCCACCCCCCCACCATCTCAGCACAGCTACTCCATCCCCCCCCACCATCTCAGCACAGCTACTCCACCCCCCCCACCCACCCACCCCCCCCCTCCCCCCCACCATCTCAGCACAGCTACTCCATCGCCCACCCCCCCACCATCTCAGCACAGCTACTCCACCCCCCCACCCCCCCACCCCCACCCCCCACCCCCCACCACCCCCCACCCCCACCCCCCCACCCTCTCAGCACAGGTACTCGGGGTTGGAGCCGTCGCTCCTCGCGCTGAGCCCCGAGGCGACGCTGGTGCAGGCGCTCAGCAGCCGGCTCCTCTCCCCGGCCCCTCCGCTCCCGTCCCTCCCCCCCCTCCCCCGCACCCGGCGTCCCCCGCCGGGGCCGCCCCCGGGCTCCCGACCCCCGGGCCTCAGAGACTCGAAGCGAACGTACGACTCCCTGGCCAGCTCCTCGCGGCGGACGGACGACGCCGAGCGGCCAGCCCGCTCCCAGCACAGCCGCGGCGACGACGAGGCGCGGCCTCCTCCTCCGGCTCCTCCTCCGGCTCCTCCTCCTCCGGCTCCTCCTCCGGCTCCTCCTCCGGCTCCTCCTCCGGCTCCTCCTCCGGCTCCTGCTCCCGCTTGGCGTGGCGACGACGACGAGGAAGAGGAGGAGGAGGATGAGGAGGAGGAGGAGGAGGAGGAGGTGGAGGAGAAGAAGAGGAAGGCGGAGGAGCGGCGGTTGAGGCGAGCGCAGGCTACGGCCGCGGCCGCGAGGAGAGCGGCGGCGGCCAGGAGGGCTCCGCATGCGGCCAACGTGGCCCAGGCCGAGTCGTCGCCGCCGCTGGGGCCCTCCTTGGAGGGGCCACCGCCGCCGCTGGGGCCCTCCTTGGAGGGGCCACCGCCGCCGCTGGGGCCCTCCTTGGAGGGGCCACCGCTGGGGCCCTCCTTGGAGGGGCCACCGCCGCCGCTGGGGCCCTCCTTGGAGGGGCCACCGCTGGGGCCCTCCTTGGAGGGGCCACCGCCGCCGCTGGGGCCCTCCGGCTGCCGCCGTCCGGGGTCTCCGTTGGGCGGCCTCCGTCGGTCGTCGCCGCCGCCTCCACCGCCTCCACCGCCTCCACCGCCTCCACCGCCTCCTCCGCCCTGGCTCCTCCCCTCCGTCATCGCGGGCTGCCCGCCGCCGGATTCTTCTTCGCCGTTGTCACTGCGGTTACCGGGAGGAGCGACAGTGCCACCAACAGTGCCACCGACAGTGCCACCGACAGTGCCACCACCACCACCACCACCACCACCACCACCCCAGTTACCACCACCGCCACCACCACCACCACCACCACCACCACCGTCACCACCACCACCACCACCACCGCCACCACCACCGTCACCACCATTACTAACACCACCACCACCGCCACCACCCCCATTACCACCACCACCACCCCCATTACCACCACCACCACCCCCATTACCACCACCAACACCACCATCACCACCGCCACCACCACCACCACCACCACCATCACCACCACCACCACCGGGCACCTCCTCCTGCCCCCGGCTCCCAGCTGCCTCCCCGCGACTTCCCGCCGTTCCCTCCGGGCCCCTCTCTCCCCGCTCATCCGGCTCCATTCCAGGTCCCCCTCCTCCTCCTCCCCCTCCTCCTCCTCCTCCTCCTCCTCCTCCTCCCCCTCCTCCTCCTCCTCCTCCTTCCTTCCCTCCGTCCCCAAGTCCCGGGCCTCCGCCCTTGGCGCCGTTGCCCCAGCCGCCGACCCCGCCGCTGCCGCCGCCGCCGATCCCCGTCGCCTCTCCCGCGTGGAAGGCGACGCAGGAAGAGTCCCCTCCACGCGACACCTCGGCTCCCCCGCTCCCCCCGCCCCGTGGGCTCCAGGGCCTGACGCAGGCCTCGTAGGCCTCGCCCGGGGTCAGGCCTCGGAGGAGCAGGCGGGAGACCTCCTCGGGGTCACCGCCGGAGGAGGAGGAGGAGGATGAGGAGGATGAGTAGGAGGAGGATGAGGAGGAGGAGGAGGATGAGGAGGAGGAGGGGCCGGGGAGCCAGGCGACATCCCGAGGTGCCGAGTCGCCCCAGCTCAGCGACACGGCCCAACCCCCACGGTTGGGCCAGGAGCGGGCCGATGGAGCGGCTCGGCGGGAGCCCGGCGTGAAGAAGTCGCCAACGTTCACTTCCTGCACGGTGACAGCAGAGCGGGTGGTGGAGGTGGTGGTGGTAGTGGTGGTAGTGATGGTGGTGGTAGTGATGGTGGTGGTGGTGATGGTGGTGGTATGGTGGGGGAGGTAGTAATGGAGGTGGTGGTGGTGCAGGAGGTGGTGGAGGTAGAGATGGTGGTGGTTGTGATGGTGGTGGTATGGTGGGGGAGGTAGTAATGGAGGTGGTGGTGCAGGAGGTGGTGGTGGTAGAGATGGTGGTGGTAGTGATGGTGGTGGTATGGTGGGGGAGGTAGTAGTGGAGGTGGTGGTGCAGGAGGTGGTGGAGGTGGTGATGGTAGTGATGGTGGTGGTAGTGATGGTGGTGGTGGTGATGGTGGTGGTATGGTGGGGGAGGTAGTAATGGAGGTGGTGGTGCAGGAGGTGGTGGAGGTGGTGGTAGAGATGGTGGAGGTAGTGATGGTAGCGGTATGGTGGTGGAGGTAGTAATGGAGGTGGTGGTGCAGGAGGTGGTGGAGGTGGTGGTGGTAGAGATGGTGGAGGTAGTGATGGTAGTGGTATGGTGGTGGAGGTAGTAATGGAGGCGGTGGTGCAGAAGGTAAGGAGGTGGTGGTAGTGGTAGTGAGGGTGGTGGAGGTATTGATGGTGTTGGTGGGGGTAGTGATGGTAGAGTTAGTGATCGAGGTGGTCGTGATGGTGATGGAGGTGATGGTGGTGAAGGTGGTGGAGGAGGTAGTGATGGTGGTGGTGGAGGTCAGGATGGTGATAGTGATGGAGGTGGTGGTGGTGGAGGTGGTGGTGGTGAAGGTAGTGATCGAGGTGGTCGTGATGGTGATAGTGATGGAGGTGGTGGTGGAGGTGGTGGTGGTGAAGGTAGTCATGGAG
Source organism: Petromyzon marinus (assembly GCF_048934315.1). Taxonomy (NCBI): domain Eukaryota; kingdom Metazoa; phylum Chordata; class Hyperoartia; order Petromyzontiformes; family Petromyzontidae; genus Petromyzon; species Petromyzon marinus. Next base: position 157,415 of record NW_027422599.1, read on the forward strand.
GAGGTAGTGATGGTGGTGGTGGAGGTGGTGGAGGTGGTGGTGAAGGTAGTCATGGAGGAGGTAGTGATGGTGGTGGTGGAGGTCAGGATGGTGATAGTGATGGTGGTGGTGAAGGTAGTCATGGAGGAGGTCGTGATGGTGGTGGTAGTGGAGGAGGTAGTGATGGTGATAGAGGTGGTGGTAATGGTGGTGGTGGTAGTGAAGGTAGTCATGAAGGAGGTGGTGTTGGTGGTAGTAGTGGTGGAGGTGGTGATGGTGATAGAGGTGGTGGTAATGGTGGTGGTGGTGGTGAAGGTAGTCATGAAGGAGGTCGTGATGGTGGCGGTGTCTTGAAAATACAACCCCCCTACCCCCTCGTTGCTACTGCACAGTAACTCTGTGGTGGATGTGAGTCACGCCACGGGGCGAACGGCCTTTTACAATCTGCCTTTCGCCTCATGGTGCTCGTAGCCACCACAGCGGCCAATTGGGGGCTCTGGATGGGTGCAAGTGGATATTAACCCCTCCACCTTCAACCTGAATACCACTAAACGACGTCGAAAAGATCTAACCAAGCTTGTACTGAAGGCACCAGGGGGTTCAGGCGTTTGGGAGGTCTCCTGGCCAAACCCCATCAAGCACGGCCAGGAGACTGAACCCGCACCCTCGGGGTTCCTCCAGAAACGGAAAACAAAGCCGCTCCGAACGTTCACTGTGGAGGGGGAGGCTGCAAATCCTCTGTCAGGAGCTGGACCGGTACCGCCTGGATCTCTGTGGCATTCAGGAGGTCCGGTGGACCGGCTCTGGCTCCTGCCCCCATGAGGGGTGGACAGTCCTCTACTCGGGGCAGCAGACTGCCAAACAACAGGGTGTGGCTCTTCTTCTGAACAAAATAATGAAGGGGGCGTGGGAGCGTGGCGGTGAGGTGTGGGAAGCTGTAAGCCCCAGGCTACTTTGGGCTCACCTCCCCATCAAAAAGAGGTGAGGAATGGTGGTGGTGGTGGTGGTTGCTTATGCCTCCACCAAAGATCAACATCAGTGCATGGAAGCATATAAGGCCGATGAGTCAGACACCTATAACCTCCCGTGACAGGTGCTAGCTAATGTGGCCCCTCAGGATCGAGTCATCCTGTTAGGTGACTTTAATGCCCGAGTGGGTCATGATGCAGGCACCTGGGCTGAAGTGATTGGAAGGCATGGGCCAGATCGGCTCAATAATAACGGTAGAAGGCTACTAGACTTCTGTGCAGCCCATGGGCTTGTAATTATCAACATTCTATTCCGGCATCGGCGCATCCACACAACGTCATGGGTGCATGCCGGGGTCCAAGCAAGAACATCTGCTTGAATTTCGATTTAAAGCTTTCGTGACTGCAAGGATTCATCTTCTTTGGTTCTTTCGAGCTTAAAAGACGCTCCAAATCTTAGCAGCGTTAATTGAAGCTCTGTCGTCCCGACAGTTCTGTTCTTTCACCTGAAGAAGGCTACTTGTGTTGTGGCCGAAACGTCATGATAATTTTATTGTCTTATTTTATTTTATTATTTTATTCTCATTCTACGTGACTTTACCAAAAGAACCAAAGAAGAAACATCCGCTTGACTACATAGTGGCGGAACAGCGGGTGCGGGCCCATGTCCTTGACAACAGGACCTACCGTCTTGCTGATCTGCCCACTGACCATCGACTAGTCATCTGTAAGATGCGCCTGGCATTCTTCCACTCCGGTGTTGGGTGTCCCTCTAGGACCCCAATCAAACCCACAGTGGCCTCCTCTCAGCTAGCCGAGGATAGTTGCAAGCAGGAATTTCAACATTGCTTGCGGCTGGGGTTGGCACCGTACACCCCTCCTTTCGATGCTGAGCGCAAACGAGTGAGGTTCAGGACTGTGGATCGTGCAGCTGCAATGGCTGCATTTGGGTATGCGGTCCAGACCTCCCCAGAGACCCTGGTTGAGGGAGCAGATTTCCTGGCGGGTCGCCTGCAAATCCAACCCCGGAGAATGAGGAGGCTTACCCAAGCCTTCGCTCAGAGATTCGGAGGGCCGTGCGGGGCACTGGAAGGATGAGTAGTGGGCGCGGGTTGCTGAGGAGATTGAATCTGTCTGAGTAGCCCACAATCACAAGTCACGATTTTATTCCTTCACCTTTCACCATCCTTAAGGGAAAGAATGGCAATACGATCTCCAACCACCACCCCCCCCCCCGCCCCCCCCCCCCCCCAGGAACGGGTTTTCAGGTGTGCTGAGCATTTCCATGAGTTCTTGGGAGGAGGAAAAATCCCTCAACCAAATAAACATCATCAGGCAAGGTGGGGGTTAACCCTTCTGGGGCTGCTGTGCCTCAAATATTGGAAGAAGTAGTCGCCCCCCTATGGGTGGTGACGTCACCGCCACTTAGTGGCAAACGGCGGATGTTGTTGGTGTCGGTGCTGGTGATGGTAATGGTGGTGATGGTAATGGTGGTGATGATAATGGTGGTGATGATAATGGTGGTGATGGTAATGATGGTGATGATAATAGTGGTGATGGTAATGATGGTGATGATAATGGTGGTGATGATAATGGTGGTGATGATAATGGTGGCGATGATAATGGTGGCGATGATAATGGTGGTGATGATAATAGTGGTGATGGTAATGATGGTGATGGTAATGATGGTGATGATAATGGTGGTGATGGTAATGGTGGTGATAATGGTGGTGATGGTAATAATGGTGATGATAATGGTGGTGATGATAATGGTGGTGATGATAATGGTGGTGATGATAATGGTGGTGATGATAATGATGGCGATGGTAATGGTGGCGATGATAATGGTGGCGATGATAATGGTGGTGATGATAATGGTGGTGATGATAATGGTGGTGATGATAATGGTGGCGATGGCAATGGTGGTGATGGTAATGGTGGTGATGGTAATGGTGGTGATGATAATGGTGGTAATGATAATGGTGGTGATGGTAATGATGGTGATGATAATGGTGGTAATGATAATGGTGGTGATGATAATGGTGGTGATGGTAATGATGATGATGATAATGGTGGTGATGATAATGGTGGTGATGATAATGATGGCGATGGTAATGGTGGCGATGATAATGGTGGCGATGATAATGGTGGTGATGATAATGGTGGTGATGATAATGGTGGCGATGATAATGGTGGTGATGATAATGGTGGTGATGGTAATGATGGTGATGATAATGGTGGTGATGATAATGGTGGTGATGATAATGATGGCGATGGCAATGGTGGTGATGGTAATGGTGGCGATGATAATGGTGGTGATGATAATGGTGGCGATGATAATGGTGGCGATGAGAATGGTGGTGATGATAATGGTGGCGATGATAATGGTGGTGATGATAATGATGGCGATGGTAATGGTGGCGATGATAATGGTGGCGATGATAATGGTGGTGATGATAATGGTGGTGATGATAATGGTGGCGATGATAATGATGGTGATGATAATGGTGGTGATGATAATGGTGGTGATGATAATGGTGGTGATGATAATGGTGGCGATGATAATGGTGGTGATGATAATGGTGGTGATGGTAATGGTGGTGATGATAATGGTGGTGATGGTAATGGTGGTGATGATAATGGTGGTGATGATAATGGTGGTGATGGTAATGGTGGTGATGATAATGGTGGTGATGATAATGATGGCGATGGTAATGGTGGCGATGATAATGGTGGCGATGATAATGGTGGTGATGATAATGGTGGTGATGATAATGGTGGCGATGATAATGATGGTGATGATAATGGTGGTGATGATAATGGTGGTGATGATAATGGTGGTGATGATAATGGTGGCGATGATAATGGTGGTGATGATAATGGTGGTGATGGTAATGGTGGTGATGATAATGGTGGTGATGGTAATGGTGGTGATGATAATGGTGGTGATGGTAATGGTGGTGATGGTAATGGTGGTGATGATAATGGTGGTGATGGTAATGGTGGTGATGATAATGGTGGTGATGGTAATGGTGGTGATGGTAATGGTGGTGATGATAATGGTGGCGATGGTAATGGTGGTGATGATAATGGTGGTGATGATAATGGTGGCGATGATAATGGTGGTGATGGTAATGGTGGTGATGGTGGTAGAGCAGAGGAGGCCCTGAAGCATGTGGAGAGTGTTAAGAGAGTAGAGGGAGATGAGAAGTTAGGAGAGGAGAGCGAGAGAGAGAGAGAGAGAGGAGCAGATTCAGATGGAGATTAAAGAGTGTGAAGGAAAGCGCGGTGACATGAGAGGAGAGAGAGAGAGAGTGGAGGAGCGTGGAGTGGAGCGAGCGTGGAGGGAGCCACTTGCCTCCTCTCTCCGTCTCCCCACTCCTCGCTCGTCCCCGTCGCTCGCCCAGTCCAGGAGCACGCTGAAGGTGTCCCCCCTGGCCGCCTCCCCGGGGTCCATCCCCTCGGGCGCCCTGAGCAGCCGCAGCAGTGGCGGCCGGCTGGACCGCCCGGGGAATCCCTCAGCCCGAGAGGCATCGCCACGAGCGCCCTCTCTGGACCCAGCTCGCCCCGACACCCCCACGGTCCCCGTGTCTGCGGAGGGGATGATGCAGTCGCGGGGGTTTCGGTCAGGGAGTCTGGGAAACTGAGGATCTAGCGGCGCCTCCGAAGAGGGGACCCCTTCCTGGCAAAGGGAGACCCCCACAAGCCGAAGCTATCCCCTTCATTTTTGGGGGGGTCCCCTGCATACCCAATTATTCACCGACTTATTTCACTCACCTAGCCACTCGCCCACCGACTCATCCACTCGTCTAGTCACTCACTCACCTACTCATCCACTCACCTAGCCATGCACCCACTGACTGGTCCACTCACCTAGTCATCCACCCACTGATTCATCCGCTCACCTAGCTACTCACCCACCTACTCATCCACTCATCCACTCACACACCTACTCATCCACTCGTCTAGTCACTCACTCACCTACTCATCCACTCACCTAGTCATCCACCCACCTACTCATCCACTCGTCTAGTCACTCACTCACCTACTCATCCACTCACCTAGTCATCCACCCACTGACTCATTCACTCACCGACACCTACCACCCCTCCTCACTACCACCCCTCTTCACTACCACCCCTCCTCACTACCACCCCTCCACACTACCACTCCTCCCCACTACCACCCACTACCACCCCTCTACCACCCCTCCCCACTACCACCCACTACCACCCCTCCTCACTACCACCCCTCTTCACTACCACCCCTCCTCACTACCACCCCTCCTCACTACCACCCCTCCACACTACCACTCCTCCCCACTAGCACCCACTACCACCCCTCCCCACTACCACCCACTACCACCCCTCCCCACTACCACCCACTACCACCCCTCCTCACTACCACCCCTCTTCACTACCACCCCTCCTCACTACCACCCCTCTTCACTACCACCCCTCCTCACTACCACCCCTCCTCACTACCACCCCTCCACACTACCACTCCTCCCCACTACCACCCACTACCACCCCTCTACCACCCCTCCCCACTACCACCCACTACCACCCCTCCCCACTACCACCCACTACCACCCCTCCCCACTACCACCCACTACCACCCCTCCCCACTCCTCACACCCACCCCTCCCCACTCCCCACACCCACCCCTCCCCACTACCATCCGCTACCACCCCTTCCCACTACCACCCACTACCTCCCCACTACCATCCACTACCACCCCTCCACACTAACACCCACTACCTCCCCCACTACCATCCACTACCACCCCTCTACCACCCCTCCCCACTACCACCCACTACCACCCCTCCCCACTACCACCCACTACCACCCCTCCCCACTCCCCACACCCACCCCTCCCCACTACCACCCACTACCACCCCTCCCCACTACCACCCACTACCTCCCCACTACCATCCACTACCACCCCTCCACACTACCACCCACTACCTCCCCTCTACCACCCCTCCCCACTACCACCCACTACCGCCCCCCCCCCCCCCCCACTACTACACCTCCCCTACCGTAGCTGCGAGGAGGAGGTGGAGGAGGTGGAGGAGGTGAGGCGGTGGTGGTGAGGACTCCGACGACGCGGAGCGAGACCGTGGCGTCCGCCGTCCCGGCCATATTGCGCGCACGGCACCGGTAGACCCCCGCGTCGCCGTAGGAGACCACGGGCAGAGAGAGCACGGACCAGCGGGAGCCGCTATCCGGAGACTCCTGGATCACTGACAAGAGCCAGGAGTGCGAGAGAGATGGTTTTAGAGAGAGAGAGAGGGAGAGAGAGACTTTAAACCACTTTCATTGCAACATCTCCGTTGCCGATTTCGAGACGGCGTCGCCGACGCCGAGTGTAGCGCTCATCTCGGCCGCGTGCAAGCACCGCCCTTCGTCACGCCCGTAAGCCCGCGTGAAGCTAACCGGTTAAACGGTAACAAGATCGGTGCAGGGGGCCTGACCAGGCACCACCCCCCCAACCGTGCAAGGAATACACGGAGGCGCTCGCCTCCCGGCACAGGAGTGGTCCGTGGGCTCTGGCCCCGGGGCAGTGCCTTGAGCAGACCCCCCTCAACGTCGACCTTGCAGTTTTTTTGTTTGTTTGTTTGTTTGTTTGCTTGCTTGGGCGCGGACGAAGTTGACGAGATCGCGGCGCTCATTCGCCAAGGTAAGGCACCACCGTATGTGAAGCAGCTCCGGTAAACAAAAACAAAAAAAAGGGGACGCCTACAAGTTTCCTAAAGATGGATCCCAAACGCCGGAAACAACATTGTGCTGAACCGTGGTGGACACCCCGAGTACTGGGTGGGCCAGATCCTCCTTCGCACCACGAAGACAAAGATCCCCCGTGTAGCCTGTAACAGATTGTAGGGGCAAGTGCTGTTAGCGAACACACACACAGTCACACACACACAGTCACACACACACAGTCACACACACACAGTCACACACACACACACAGACAGTCATACACACACAGTGACACACAAAGACAAAGATCTCCCGTATAGCCTTAACAGACTGTAGGGGCAAGTGCTGTTAGCGAGCACCTATGAAGGCCGGAACGGTACACGAGGGGGTGTGTGGCCAGCACCACGCCCGGCCGCCTTTGTCTCCCTAGTGGCGATGTTTACACACCGCACCGGGTACTCATTTGAGGCTGAGTCGACCTAGGGGAGGCCCGGGAACCGGTTCAGATAATCGTCACTGGTGGTGTTGGCCGTGAGCGGGAATCGAACCCGGGTCGCCAGGTTCATAGCCCAGCGCGCTAACCGCTACACTATCACTATACACACAGTGACACACACACAGTGACACACACACAGTGACACACTCACATCTGATGACCCTGGGCCTATTCTGCTGAGCCACACGGCCGAAGGCAGCTACGGGGGGGGGAGGGGGGGGGGCTTGTGCTGGTGCGTCCACTGGGGGCGGCCTCGATCACGGGGGAGATAAATTGCCTCTCCATTTCATGTCTGGTAGGGTGGCCAGGTCTATAATTTTAACGGTAGGGTTATTTGAACAGTGAGAGACAGAATAACAACAACAACAAAATCCAGAAAAACGCATGTTAAAAATGTTAATAATTGATTTGCATTTTAATGAGGGAAATAAGTAATTGACCCCCTCTCAATCAGAAAGATTTCTGGCTCCCAGGTGTCTTTTATACATGTGACGAGCTGAGATTAGGAGCACACTCTTAAAGGGAGTGCTCCTAATCTCAGCTTGTTACCTGTATAAAAGACACCTGTCCACAGAAGCAATCAATCAGATTCCAAACTCTCCACCATGGCCAAGACCAAAGAGCTCTCCAAGGATGTCAGGGACAAGATTGTAGACCTACACAAGGCTGGAATGGGCTACAAGACCATTGCCAAGCAGCTTGGTGAGAAGGTGACAACAGTTGGTGCGATTATTCGTAAATGGAAGAAACACAAAAGAACTGTCAATCTCCCTCGGCCTGGGGCTCCATGCAAGATCTCACCTCGTGGAGTTGCAATGATCATGAGAACGGTGAGGAATCAGCCAATAACTACACGGGAGGATCTTGTCAATGATCTCAAGGCAGCTGGGACCATAGTCACCAAGAAAACAATTGGTAACACACTATACCGTGAAGGACTGAAATCCTGCAGCGCCCACAAGGTCCCCCTGCTCAAGAAAGCACATAAACATGCCCGTCTGAAGTTTGCCAATGAACATCTGAATGATTCAGAGGACAACTGCGTGAAAGTGTTGTGGTCAGATGAGACCAAATTGGAGCTCTTTGGCATCAACTTAACTCGCCGTGTTTGGAGGAGGAGGAATGCTGCCCTATGACCCCAAGAACACCATCCCCACCGTCAAACATTGAGGTGGAAACATTATGCTTTGGGGGTGTTTTTCTGCTAAGGGGACAGGACAACTTCACCGCATCAAAGGGACGATGGACGGGGCCATGTACCGTCAAATCTTGGGTGCGAACCTCCTTCCCTCAGCCAGGGCATTGAAAATGGGTCGTGCATGGGTATTCCAGCATGACAATGACCCAAAACACACGGCCAAGGCAACAAAGGAGTGGCTCAGGAAGAAGCACATTAAGGTCCAGGAGTGGCCTAGCCAGTCTCCAGACCTTAATCCCATAGAAAATCTGTGGAGGGAGCTGAAGGTTCGAGTTGCCAAACGTCAGCCTCGAAACCTTAATGACTTGGAGAAGATCTGCAAAGAGGAGTGGGACAAAATACCTCCTGAGATGTGTGCAAACCTGGTGGCCAACTACAAGAAACGTCTGACCTCTGTGATTGCCAACAAGGGTTTTGACACCAAGTACTAAGTCATGTTTTGCAGAGGGGTCAAATACTTATTTCCCTCATTAAAATGCAAATCAATTTATAACATTTTTGACATGAGTTTTTCTGGATTTTTTTGTTGTCATTCTGTCTCTCATTGTTCAAATAAATCTACCATTAAAATTATAGACTGATCATTTCTTTGTCAGTGGGCAAGCGTACAAAATCAGCAGGGAATCAAATACTTTTATCCCTCACTGTAGTAGTGGTAGTGAGTAGTAGTAGTGAGTAGTAGTAGTTTGAAGTAGTGGTAGTGAGTAGTGGTAGTGAGTAGTAGTGAGTAATAGTAGTAGTAGTGAGTAGTAGTGAGTAGTAGTGAGTAATAGTAGTAGTAGTGAGTAGTACTAGTGAGTAGTAGTGAGTAATAATAGTGAGTAGTAGTGAGTAATAGTAGTAGTGAGTATTAATAGTGAGTAATAATAGTGAGTAGTACTAGTGAGTAGTAGTGAGTAATAATAGTGAGTAGTGAGTAGTAGTGAGTAATAGTAGTGAGTAGTAGTACTAGTGAGTAGTGAGTAGTAGTAGTGAGTATTAATAGTGAGTACTAGTGAGTAGTAGTGAGTTATAGTAGTAGTGAGTAATAATAGTGAGTAGTAGTGAGTAGTAGTGAGTAGTAATAGTGAGTACTAGTGAGTAGTAGTGAGTAATAATAGTGAGTAGTAGTGAGTAATAATAGTGAGTAGTACTAGTGAGTATTAATAGTGAGTAGTACTAGTGAGTAATAATAGTGAGTACTAGTGAGTACTAGTGAGTAATAATAGTGAGTAGTAATGAGTAATAATAGTGAGTAGTAGTAGTGAGTAGTAGTGAGTAGTGGTGAGTATTAGTAGTGAGTAGTAGTGAGTAATAATAGTGAGTAGTAGTAGTGAGTAGTAGTGAGTAGTGGTGAGTATTAGTAGTGAGTACTAGTGAGTATTAATAGTGAGTATTAATAGTGAGTATTAATAGTGAGTACTAGTGAGTAATAATAGTGAGTAGTAGTGAGTATTAATAGTGAGTAGTAGTGAGTAGTAGTGAGTAATAATAGTGCGTAGTGGTGAGTAATAATAGTGAGTAGTAGTGAGTATTAATAGTGAGTAGTAGTGAGTATTAATAGTGAGTAGTGAGTAATAGTGAGTATTAATAGTGAGTAGTAGTGAGTAATAATAGTGAGTAGTACTAGTGAGTAGTAATAATAGTAATAGTAGTGAGTAATAATAGTGAGTAGTAGTGAGTAGTAGTGAGTAGTAGTGAGTAATAATAGTGAGTAGTAGTGAGTATTAATAGTGAGTACTAGTGAGTAATAATAGTGAGTAGTAGTGAGTAGTACTAGTGAGTAGTACTAGTGAGTAGTAGTGAGTAGTAGTGAGTAGTACTAGTGAGTAGTACTAGTGAGTAGTACTAGTGAGTAGTAGTAGTGAGTAATAATAGTGAGTAGTAGTAGTACTAATAGTGAGTATTACTAGTGAGTATTAATAGTGAGTAGTAGTAGTACTAATAGTGAGTATTACTAGTGAGTATTACTAGTGAGTACTAGTGAGTAATAATAGTGAGTAGTACTAGTGAGTAGTATTAGTAGTGTCAGTAGTGTCAGTGGCTGTACCGGTGGCGTTCAGTGCCCGCCCATCGCCCCGCCCCCACTCCAGCGTGGGCGTGGGCGTTCCGCCCGCGTCACAGCGCAGCAGGAGGCTGGAGCCCAGCGCTGACGTCAGGCTGGAGGCGGAGACCTGCACGCGTGGGGGACGGCACCCACCGGGGGGAGACGGAGTCTGGGGGAGGGGCCAGTGGGGGGAGGGGCATCGGGAGGGTGAGGAGAGGTGGGGGGGAGGGGGAAGACGGGGAGGGGGGGAGAGAAGGAGGCGTGGTCAGGGGCGATGGGGGGGAGGGGCATCGGGAGGGTGAGGAGAGGTGGGGGGGGAGAAGGAGGCGGGGTGGGGGGAGGGGGGGAGGGGCATCGGGAGGGTGAGGAGAGGTGGGGGGGGAGGGGGAAGAGAAGGTGGGGGGGAGGGGGGTGGGGGGGGGAGGGGCATTGGGAGGGTGAGGAGAGGTGGGGGGGGAGGGGGAAGAGAAGGTGGGGGGGAGGGGGGTGGAGGGGGAGGGGCATTGGGAGGGTGAGGAGATGTGGGGGGGGAGGGGGAAGAGAAGGTGGGGGGGAGGGGGGTGGGGGGGGGCATCGGCAGGGTGAGGAGAGGTGGGGGGGAGGGGGAAGAGAAGGTGGGGGGGAGGGGGGAGGGGCATCGGGGGGGGTGAGGAGAGGTGGGGGGGGAGACGGGGAGGGGGGGAGAGAAGGAGGCGGGGTCAGGGGCGATGGGGGGGGAGGGGCATCAGGAGGGTGAGGAGAGGTGGGGGGAGAGAAGGAGGCGGGGTGGGGGGGAGAGGGGGAGGGGCATCGGGGGGGTGAGAAGAGGTGGGGGGGGTGGGGGAAGAGAAGGAGGCGGGGAGGGGGGAGGGCGAGGGGGAGAGGTGGGGGGGAGAGGTGGGGGGGAGAGGGGGGAGAGAAGGTGGGGGGGAGGGGGGTGGGGGGGGGAGAGGTGGGGGGGAGAGGTGGGGGGAGAGAAGGAGGCGGGGTGGGGGGCGAGATTTATGGACGGTGGTGGTGGTGGTGGGTGGGTGGGCGTGGTGGGGGGAGATGTAGGTGACGAAGAGGAGCGGGTGGAGGATGGAGAGGGAGGAGATGGGGAGGGGGTGGAGGAAGAGTGGAGGGATGGAGGAGGAGGTGGAAGGTTGGAGGAGGAGGACGAGGACGAGGAGAAGGAGGTGGAAGGTTGGAGCAGGAGGAGGAGGATGATGAGGAGAGGAGGATGAGGATGAGGAGGAGGATGAGGAGGAGGAGGAGGAGGAGGAGCAGGAGGATGACGAGGATGAGGAGGAGGAGGAGGATGAGGAGGAGGATGAGGAGGCGGATGAGGAGGAGGATGAGGAGGAGGATGAGGAGGAGGATGAGGAGCAGGAGGATGATGATGAGGAGGATGAGGAACAGGAGGATGATGATGATGAGGAGAAGGAGGTGGAAGGTTGGAGCAGGAGGAGCAGGAGAATGAAGAGGAGGATGATGATGAGGAGGAGGATGAGGAGGAGGATGAGGATGATGATGAGGAGGAAGAGTAGAGGGGTGAGATTGAGACTGGAGAGAGGCTGCCTGCAATCCGGCGTGCCAACAACGCCATCGACGACTTCCCAAAATTCGACGTCTCATCAGCAAACAGCGGGGGGCTCACGGCCGCACGTGGGGGGGCTGGTGGGGGGCTGTTGGGGGGCTGGTGGGGGGCTGTTGGGGGGCTGGTGGGGGGGCTGGGGGGGGGTCCCCTACCGCGATGCCGGCCAGCCTCATGGGGACCCCCGCGAGGTCCCCGGGACCGCCGCAGGCCGTGTCGGGGTCCACGAGGATGACCCTGGGGGCAGCCGGGCACGCGTGGCCCTGACCTTGACCCTGACCTCCGGTGGCGCCAATGGCGCTCCGAGCCAGCAGGAAGAGGCGGGAGAGGGAACAGTCGCACAGCCACGGGTTCTCCTGCAGGGCTGCCGGAGACGGGGAGATGGAGACACACGGGGAGAGAGAGAGAGAGAGATGGAGACACACGGGGAGAGAGAGACACGGGGAGAGAGAGACACACGGGAGAGAGAGACACACGGGGAGAGAGAGAGACACTGGGAGAGAGAGAGACACACGGGGAGAGAGAGAGACACACGGGGAGAGAGAGACACACGGGGAGAGAGAGAGACACACGGGGAGAGAGAGAGACACACGGGGAGAGAGAGAGACACGGGGAGAGAGAGACACACGGGGAGAGAGAGACACACGGGGAGAGAGAGAGAGACACGGGGAGAGAGAGACACACGGGGAGAGAGAGACACACGGGGAGAGAGAGAGGCACACGGGGAGAGAGAGACACACGGGGAGAGAGAGAGAGACACGGGGAGAGAGAGACACACACGGGGAGAGAGAGAGACACACGGGGAGAGAGAGACACACGGGGAGAGAGAGACACACACGGGGAAAGAGAGAGACACACGGGGAGAGAGAGAGACACACGGGGAGAGAGAGACACACGGGGAGAGAGAGAGACACGGGGAGAGAGAGACACACACGGGGAGAGAGAGAGACACACGGGGAGAGAGAGAGACACGGGGAGAGAGAGAGAGACACGGGGAGAGAGAGACACACGGGGAGAGAGAGAGACACACGGGGAGATGGAGACACACGGGAGAGAGAGAGAGACACGGGGAGAGAGAGACACACGGGGAGAGAGAGACACACGGGGAGAGAGAGAGGCACACGGGGAGAGAGAGACACACGGGGAGAGAGAGAGAGACACGGGGAGAGAGAGACACACGGGGAGATGGAGACACACGGGGAGAGAGAGAGACACACGGGGAGAGAGAGAGACACACGGGGAGAGAGAGACACACGGGAGAGAGAGACACACGGGGAGAGAGAGACACACGGGGAGAGAGAGACACACGGGGAGAGAGAGACACACGGGGAGAGAGAGAGAGACACGGGGAGAGAGAGACACACGGGGAGAGAGAGACACACGGGGAGAGAGAGAGGCACACGGGGAGAGAGAGACACACGGGGAGAGAGAGAGAGACACGGGGGAGAGAGAGACACACACGGGGAGAGAGAGAGACACACGGGGAGAGAGAGACACACGGGGAGAGAGAGAGACACGGGGAGAGAGAGACACACACGGGGAGAGAGAGAGACACACGGGGAGAGAGAGAGACACGGGGGAGAGAGAGAGAGACACGGGGAGAGAGAGACACACGGGGAGAGAGAGAGACACACGGGGAGAGAGAGACACACGGGGAGAGAGAGAAAGACACGGGGAGAGAGAGACACACGGGGAGAGAGAGAGACACACGGAGAGAGAGACACGGGGAGTTGGAGACACACGGGGAGAGAGAGAGACACACGGGGAGAGAGAGACACACGGGGAGAGAGAGAGACACACGGGGAGAGAGAGAGAGACACACGGGGAGAGAGAGAGACACACGGGGACAGAGAGACACACGGGGAGAGAGAGACACACACGGGGAGAGAGAGAGACACGAGGAGAGAGAGAGAGACACGGGGAGAGAGAGAGACACACGGGGAGAGAGAGAGACACACGGGGAGATGGAGACACACGGGGAGAGAGACACACACGGGGAGAGAGAGAGACACACGGGAGAGAGAGACACACGGGGACAGAGAGACATTCGGGGAGAGAGAGAGACACACAGGGAGAGAGAGACACACACAGGGAAAGAGAGAGACACGGGGAGTTGGAGACACACGGGGAGAGAGAGACACACGGTGAGATGGAGACACACGGGGAGAGAGAGACACACACAGGGAAAGAGAGAGACACGGGAGTTGGAGACACACGGGGAGAGAGAGAGACACACGGTGAGATGGAGACACACGGAGATATGGAGACACGCGGGGAGAGAGAGACACACGGGGAGAGAGAGACACACAGGGAGAGAGAGAGACACACGGGGAGAGAGAGAGACACACGGTGAGAGAGACACACGGGGAGATGGAGACACACGGGGAGAGAGAGAGAGACACACGGGGAGAGAGAGAGAGACACGGGGACAGAGAGAGAGAGAGACACGGGGACAGAGAGAGAGACACGGGGACAGAGAGAGAGACACGGGGAGAGAGAGACACACGGGGAGAGAGAGACACACGGGGAGAGAGAGAGACACACGGGGAGAGAGAGAGACACACGGGGACAGAGAGAGAGAGACACACGGGGAGAGAGAGAGACACGGGGACAGGGAGAGAGAGACACGGGGACAGAGAGAGAGACACGGGGAGAGAGAGAGACACGGGAGAGAGAGAGACACGGGGACAGAGAGAGAGACGGGGACAGAGAGAGACACACGGGGAGAGAGAGAGAGACACGGGGAGAGAGAGAGACACGGGGACAGAGAGAGACACGGGGACAGAGAGAGACACGGGGACACAGAGATGTGGATTCGCACCCAGCTGTGCCTCGGTTCCTCCGGGCAGTGTCCGTCCTCTTGGGCACACAATCATCACCATGTATATGTATATGTTTGTTAAAGGGCAAAGTTGTGATTGTGAGTGCGTCGGTTCAAAATGTTTAGCGTACTTCCCGACATGCAACAAACTTGACATTTGCCCACGTGGGTACTTTCCAGACTGTACACCACGCAAACAATTATAAAAATACTCAATAATGCATTTATTTTTATTGCACGGCAAGTGAGCTGTGACGTCAAATCTGTCACGTGACCCGCGCACGTGGAAGCGTAACGCATTGTAGTGTAGTGGTTAGCGCGCTATATGTGTGTGTGTGTCTGTGTGTATGTGTGTATGTGTGTGTCTGTGTGTGTGGGGGGGAGAAGTAGTGTAGTGGTTAGCGCGCTGTTTGTGTGTGTGTATCTGTGTGTGTGTCTGTGTGTCTGTGTGTGTGGGGGGAGCATTAGTGTAGTGGTTAGTGCGCTATATGTGTGTGTCTGTGTGTCTGTGTGTATGTATGTGTCTGTGTGTGTGGGGGATCAGTAGTGTAGTGGTTAGCGCGCTGTCTGTGTGTGTGTCTGTGTGTATGTGTGTATGTGTCTGTGTGTCTGTGCGTGGGGGGGGGAGCAGTAGTGTAGTGGTTAGCGCGCTGTCTGTGTGTGTTTATATGTGTGTGTGCATCTGTGTGTGTGTCTGTGTATATGAGTCCGGCAAAACAACCCCCTACCTCCTCGCGGTGCAGACGGGCAACTCTGTCGTGGACAGTGCTGTGGGGGGAGGGCCAATTCCTCCCCTCATGGCGTCTGTGACCACCACAGGGGCTAAACGGGGGCTCTGGACGGGTGCGAGGTGCTGGTAACCCCTCCACATTCAATTAATTACCACTAAACCACGAGTTAAACTGAAATATGTAACTAATAAGCTTGTGCCGGAGGCCCCGGGGGGCCAGGCGTCTATGACGTCTCCTGGCCAAACCCCAATTGGCGGAGCCAGGAGATTGAATACCTACCCTCGGGGCTCCTCCAGGAACAACGAAAAGCCACTACGCGTGGCCACGTGGAATGTTCGAACGCTCACTGCGGAGGAGAGGCTGCCACTCCTCTGTCGGGAGCTGGACCGGTACCGCCTGGATCTCTGCGGCATTCAGGAGGTCCGGTGGACCGGCTCTGGCTCCTGCCCCCATGAGGGGTGGACAGTCCTCTACTCGGGGGCAGCAGACTGCCAAACAACAGGGTGTGGCTCTTCTTTTGAACAAAATAATGAAGGGGGGGCGTGGGAGCGTTGCGGGGTCAATAATTATTTTTATTTTTTAGTCCGCCCCACTACGCGATCCCGACAGCAACGCGCCTCCACGATCAGACTGTCCCCAACGAGCGACCGCAGCAGCAGCAGCAGCAGCCAAGGCGAGCCCCGCCGCGCCCACACAGGCGGTGAATTCAACGTGTTTGTGTAATTTTTTTAACTTTTTACAAAAACTGTGTTTGCCCCGAGTAGCCCTCGAAGAGGCCAATCGATCGACCGCCAGAGTTTTGTTGTCGGCAAGGCGACGAGATTCGTGTCGCTACGCGGAGTTTCCCACCCACCCACCCACCCACCCACCCCACCCACCCACCCACCCCACCCACCCCCCCCGGGGGCAGCGATGGGACCCCGGGGGTCCCGCCAATTGCTTCAAATGTTCAAAATAAAATCGAGGTTATAATAATACTGAAGCGCTAAAATATGCACAATTTAACAATTGAACAAGTACACAACCACACAGGTTACAGAGACAGTGAGAGAGAGAGAGAGACACGGGGAGAGAGGGGCCGTCCATAAATGACGTCACGCGATTTTGGACCGTTTTTTTACCCCCCCCCAAATGTGACGTCACAAAGCTCCGCCCCCCCCAAAAAAAAATGCTTCAAATTTTGATTTAAAGTTTTCGTGACTGCTGGGATTCATATTCTTGGTTCTTTCGGTAAAGTCACCACCACGTTGAAGGGAAACAATAAAATAATAAAAATATAAAACAATAAAATTATTGTAAAACAATAAAATTATTATTCTTGGTTCTTTCTGTAAAGTCACCACCATGTAGAAGGGAAACAATAAAATAATAAAAATATAAAACAATACAATTATTGTAAAACAATAAAATTATTATTCTTGGTTCTTTCGGTAAAGTCACCACCACGTAGAAGGGAAACAATAAAATAATAAAAATATAAAACAATAACATTATTGTAAAACAATACAATTATTATTCTTGGTTCTTTCGGTAAAGTCACCACCACCACGTAGAAGAAGGGAAACAATAAAATAATAAAAATATAAAACAATAAAATTATTGTAAAACAATAAAATTATTATTCTTGGTTCTTTCGGTAAAGTCACCACCACGTAGAAGGGAAACAATAAAATAATACAAATATAAAACAATATTATTTTATTGTTTCCCTTCTACGTGGTGACTTTACCGAAAGAACCAACAATATGCTTCAAATCGCTTTAAACTATTGTCATTGTGGTGCGTATTTAATGTGGCGCGGCACTCTGATGTTGTAGGAGAAAACATTGATTTAAAAAGTCTATTTAATTTAGTAGAACGTGTTGTCTATATTTATTTATAAAGTTGCGCATTTTGATGTGACGTCACATTTCTCAAACACCACCCCCCCCTCATCGTCACAAATGTCTGATCCCTTGATCCCTCCCCCAGGTGCGTGACGTCATTTATGGACGGCCCCAGAGAGACATGGGGAGAGGGAGTCATGGGGAGAGAGACGGGAAGAGACATGAGGAGAGAGACAACGAGAGAGAGAAAGAGAGAAAGGTAGAGACACGGGAGAGAGGGTTACGGGGAGGAGATCAGGTTACCAACCCTAATCTCCAGTCGCCACTGGGTGTTCACCACACGGCCATCATAAACCAACCCACACGGCCATCATAAACCCACCCACACGGCCATCGTAAACCCACCCACCAACCCACACGGCCATCGTGAGCCCCACCCACACGGCCATCGTGAACCCATCCACCCACACGGCCATCATAAACCCACCCACCCACACGGCCATCATAAACCCACCCACACGGCCATGGTAAACCCACCCACCCACACGGCCATCATAAACCCACCCACCCACACGGCCATCATAAACCAACCCACACGGCCATCATAAACCCACCCACACGGCCATCGTGAACCCACCCACCCACACGGCCATCGTGAACCCCACCCACACGGCCATCGTAAACCCACCCACCCACACGGCCATGGTAAACCCACCCACCCACACGGCCATCGTGGACCCACCCACCCACACGGCCATCGTAAACCCACCCACCGACACGGCCACCGTACCTAGGATGAGCCGCATTGGTGTCCGAGAAATGGGGGTCGCTGGTCCCGGCTCCGAGTCCCCGTCTCCCTCCAGCCCCTCGCCTACGGGGGCACAGGGGTAGAGGACGGGCCTTCGTCTGTGTCACTCTCTCCCTGTTTCTCGCTCTGCCCGTGTCTCTCTCGCCAACTTCGCCTGCGCTCAGGCGAAGTTGCCGGTGTTACAGAACGAGGAAAAAAGGACACTGGAAGGTGACACTGGACGGCTGCTCAGCGGTGGGCGCTGTTCCCCCGGTGTTCAGAGGCCTGCTCAAGGCGTGGCTCCGGCTGGAGCACGCCACGTGACACACACACACGCACACGTGACACACACACACACACACGTGACACACACACACACACGTGACACACACACACACACGTGACACACACACACGTGACACACACACACACACGTGACACACACACACGTGAACACACACACACACGTGACACACACACACACACACGTGACACACACACACACGTGACACACACACACACCACGTGTCGGTGATGTGGTAGAGCGTCTTGTTGGAACGCTGGGGAGCCGGACAAGCCTCTCTCTGTACCGGTGTGGACGGCACCCCTCACGTTCACGTTCTGAGGCGCTCGCTCGTCACCGTGGCGTGCGCGATGACCACCACACACCACCACCACCCCACCACCACCATCACCACACCACCACCACCATCACCACAACCACCACCATCACCACAACCACCACCAACACTACCACAACCACTACCACCATCACCACCACAACCACCACCACCACCGCCACCACCACCATCACCACACCACCACCACCATCACCACAACCACCACCAACACCACAACAACCACCATCACGACCACAACCACAACCACTACCACCATCATTACCACAACCACCACCATCATCACAACCACCACCACCACCGCCACCACCACCACCATCACCACAACCACAACCACCGCAACCACCACCACCATAACCACCACAACCACCACCACCACAACCCCACCATAACCACCACCACCACGTGACTTTTCTATCGTGTCGTGCGCGGTGATTTTTAGCGCCACAGCGCGTGGATTTGTAGCGTTTATTTTCATTTTGTGTTTTGCTGGTGACTTTGTGTGTTTGTGTTCGCTGGTGACTTTGTGTGCTTGTGTGTTGCTGGTGACTATGTGTGCTTGTGTTTTGCTGGTGACTTTGTGTATTTGTGTTGCTGGTGACTTTGTGTGCTTGTGTTTTGCTGGTGACTTTGTGTGTTTCATATCGAAATCGCCTCCGGTGCTGTTTGCTGCTGGCGGCAATAAAAGTTGTTTGAAAGTCAAAACGTCTCTGACCTCGTGAAGGCAAGTTCCCCGTGACGCTGTGTTCCGATGACGCTGTGTTCCATTGCGCACGTGACTGTGTGACCTCGTTACCCTGTGAATCTCTGACCCCATGACCCTGCGTATATTTGACCCCATGTGACACCCCGCGTGACCCTTACCCTGTGCCTGTGTTGGCACTGACGACGTCCACAGCTCGAGCAGGTCAGAGGGCAGCGTCACGAGGCGGTTACCAGACAGGTCGAAAGTCGAGAGGTCAGACACGAACCTGCAACGTCATCATCATCAACAACATCAACATGGTCATCAACATGATCATCATCAACATCATCAACGACATCAATATCAACAACAACATCATCAACAACATCAACATGGTCATCAACATAATCATCATCAACATCATCAACGACATCAATATCAACAACAACATCATCAACAACATCAACATGGTCATCAACATAATCATCATCAACATCATCAACGACATCAATATCAACAACAACATCATCAACAACATCAACACGGTCATCAACATAATCATCATCAACATCAATATCAACGACATCAATATCAACAACATCATCATCAACAACATCAACATGGTCATCAACATAATCATCATCAACATAATCATCAACGACATCAATATCAACAACAACATCATCAACAACATCAACATGGTCATCAACATAATCATCATCAACATCATCAACGACATCAATATCAACAACAACATCATCAACAACATCAACATGGCCATCAACATGATCATCATCAACATCAATATCAACGACATCAATATCAACATCATCATCATCATCAACAACATCAACATGGTCATCAACATGATCATCATCAACATCATCAACAACTTTTGATTTAAAGCTTTCGTGACTGCAGTAATTCATATTCTTAGCTCTTTCGGTAAAGTCATTTTTCAAATGTTTCTTGCCGTTGCTTTTCACACCTGATGACGACCGTTTGTGTTATGGTCGAAACGTCGTGAGAATTTTTATTGTTTCATATATATTATTATTCTATTGTTTCCCTTCAACGTGACTTTACCGAAAGAGCTAAGAATATCATCAACGACATCAATATCAACAACGTCATCATTAACAACATCAACATCACACCCTGTGTGTCTATCTCTCTCGCCATGTCTCTCTCTCTCTCAGCCTCGCCACGTATCTCTCTCCCCGTGTCTCTCCCCCCGTGTCTCTCTCCTCTCTCTCTCGCCACGTGTCTCTCTCTCTCTCCTTCCCTCCTCGTGTCTCTCCCTCGTATATGTGTGTCGCATGTATGTTGAACTCATTTCGCACCGTACGCAGCCAACCGTGCTAAGTGGAGGTGCGGGGGAAAGACGAAAAAAATGTACGCACAACAAGAAATTGTAAAGAAATACATTTTCAATTGAGCATATTGGTGTAGGAATAGGTTTTACCCTTTTAACTGGCACAAAAACTGACACCTTTATTCAAGGCATCATGTTTGCAATGACCACAACACAAGCAGTTAAAATGCAACACAAAAAAGACAACTCTGATAATAATATGCACTGTCCTTGAATTTGATTGGTCCACACCCGAGACGGCTTTTCTTATTGGTGTAGTGTAGTGCATAGTAGTCTAGGGTAGAGTTGTGTGGCGTATATTAACGTAGTGTATAATAGGGGTGTAGAGTATGTGTATACTATCTTCTTTGGTTCTTTCGGTAAAGTCACGTAGAATGATAAAATAATACATTGATAAAATAAAATAACACAATAATATTCTCACGACGTTTCGGCCACACCACAAGCGGCCTTCATCAGGTGAAGGGGGCGAGACTGTCTGGAGGACAGCGCTGGAGTGAAAGAGCCACGTTCAGATACGGCCTTTAAGCCTCAAATTTCAGCAGGCTTAAAAGGCCGTGATCTGAACGTGGCTCTTTCACTCCAGCGCTGTCCTACCAGACAGTCTCGCCCCCTTCACCTGATGAAGGCCGCGTGTGTTGTGGCCGAAACGTCGTGAGAATATTATTGTGTTATTTTATTTTATCAATTATTATTTTATTATCATTCTACGTGGTGACTTTACCGAAAGAACCAAAGAAGATGAATCATTGCAGTCACGAAAGCTTTAAATCGAAATTTAGTGTATACTAGTGTAGTATATAGTAGTGAATGCATGTATGCATGTTGAACATCTTTCGCACCGTACGTCGAACAACAAACCAAACACAGCATCAACGAGAGTAAGCAGCAGCAGCAGTTGTAAAGAAATTAGTTCAATTTTTTTCTCTCTCCCCAATTAATCAATCCGTGATTGTGTCAGTCACCGTGCAGACTCGGCGGGCAGGGAGCTGATTCGGTTCCCGTTGAGGTCGAGAAGACGCAGAGACGGAGTCTCCTGAAGACTCTCCCACGGGAAAGACGTGAGGACATTCCCTGAGAGAGAGAGATAGAGAGGCGAGATGGGGGGGGGGGAGAGACAAACGGGGGGAGAGAGACACGAGGAGAAACACGGGGCACAGAGAGAGAGAGTGAGGCACACGTGGAAAGTGAGAGAGAGACACGGGGAGAGAGAGAGAGACACGGGGAGAGAGACGCGAGGAGAGACACGGGGCAGAGAGAGAGAGAGTGAGGCACACGTGGAAAGTGAGAGAGAGACACGGGGAGAGAGAGAGAGACACGGGGAGAGAGAGAGAGACACGGGGAGAGAGACACCAGGAGAGACACCGGGCAGAGAGAGAGAGTGAGGCACACGTGGAAAGTGAGAGAGAGACACGGGGAGAGAGAGAGAGACACGGGGAGAGAGACACCAGGAGAGACACCGGGCAGAGAGAGAGAGAGAGTGAGGCACACGTGGAAAGTGAGAGAGAGACACGGGAGAGAGAGAGACACGGGGAGAGAGAGTGAGAGACACGGGGAGAGAGAGTGAGAGACACGGGGAGAGAGAGTGAGAGACACGGGGAGAGAGACACGAGGAGAGACTGGGCAGAGAGAGAGATAGAAAGAGTGACACGGGGAAAGACAAAAACGGTGAGAAAGAGAGAGACACGGGGGGTGGAGAGAGAGAGAGAGAGACGGGGAGAGAGAGAGAGAGAGACACACACAAGGAGAAATGACACAGGGAGAGAGACACGAGGAGAGACACGGGGGGAGAGACACGGGGAGAAAGAGACACGGGGAGAGAGAGACACGGGAAGAAAAAGACACAGGGAGAGAGACACGGGAGAGAGACACGGAGAGAGAGAGACACGGAGAGAGACACGGAGAGAGACACGGAGAGAGAGACACAGTGAGAGAGAGAGACACATGAGGAGAGTGACACGTGTCTCTCTCCTCCAGCGCTCCGTGTCTCCACATCTCCGTGTCTCCGTGTCTCCGTGTCTCCGTGTATCTGCGTCTCGGTGTCTCCGCGTCTCGCATCTCTGCGTCTCGTCTCAATCTCATCTCCATCTCTTCTCCATGTCTCCACATCACCGTTTCTCATCTCCGCATCGTCTTCGTGTGTCCGTGTCTCCGTGTCTCCGTGTCTCAACCCCGTCTCGTCTACCGCATCGTCTCGGTATCTCCGTGTCTCCGTGTCTCAACCCCGTCTTGTCTCGGTATCGTCTCCGTGTCTCTGTCTCTCCGTGTCTCAACCCCGTCTCGTGTCCGTGTCTCAGTCTCTCCGTGTCTCAACCCCGTCTCGTGTCCGTGTCCCAGTCTCTCCGTGTCTCAACCCCGTCTCGTGTCCGTGTCTCAGTCTCTCCGTGTCTCAACCCCATCTCGTCTCCGCATTGTCTCCATCCTGCCTCTGTCTCAACCCCGTCTCGTCTTCGCATTGTCTCCGTGTCTCCATCTTTCCGTGTCTCAACCCCGTTTCGTGTCCGTGTCTCCATCTCTCCGTGTCTCAACCCCGTCTCGTGTCCGTGTCTCCGTCTCTCCGAGTCTCAACTCCGTCTCGTCTACCGCATCGTCTCGGTGTCTCCGTCTCTCCGTGCCTCAACCCCGTCTCGTCTCCGTGTCTCCGTGCCTCAACCCCGTCTCGTCTACCGCATTGTCTTCGTGTCTCCGTGTCTCCGTGCCTCAACCCCGTCTCGTCTCCATG
Organism: Petromyzon marinus; assembly: GCF_048934315.1. Taxonomy (NCBI): domain Eukaryota; kingdom Metazoa; phylum Chordata; class Hyperoartia; order Petromyzontiformes; family Petromyzontidae; genus Petromyzon; species Petromyzon marinus. The sequence continues at coordinate 180,927 of NW_027422599.1, forward strand.
TCTCCGTGCCTCAACCCCGTCTCGTCTCTGCATCGTCTCCGTGTCTCCGTCTCTCCGAGTCTCAACCCCGTCTCGTCTACCGCATTGTCTTCGTGTCTCCGTCCCTCCGCGTCTCCGTCTCGTCTACCGCATCGTCTCCGTGTCTCCGTCTCTCCGTGTCTCAACCCCGTCTCGTGTCCGTGTCTCTGTCTATCCGTGTCTCAACCCCGTCTCGTCTACCGCATCGTCTCCGTGTCTCCGTCTCTCCGAGTCTCAACCCCGTCTCGTGTCCGTGTCTCCGTCTCTCCGTGTCTCAACCCCGTCTCGTCTACCATATTGTCTCCGTGTCTCCGTCTCTCCGAGTCTCAACCCCGTCTCGTCTACCATATTGTCTCCGTGTCTCCGTCTCTCCGAGTCTCAACCCCGTCTCGTCTACCATATTGTCTCCATGTCTACGTCTCTCCGTGTCTCAACCCCGTCTCGTCTCCGCATTGTCTCCGTGTCTCCGTCTCTCCGTGTCTCCGTCTCTCCGAGTCTCAACCCCGTCTCGTCTACCGCATCGTCTTCGTGTCTCCGTCCCTCCGCGTCTCCATGTCTCGTCTACCGCATCGTCTCCATCCTGCCTCTGCGTCTCGCCTCGGTGCCTTTCCCGCGTCACCGTACCGGGCAGGCGAAGCTCCCGGAGCAGCTTGAGGTTGAAGAAGGCGCCGTGCGAGATGCTCGACAGCCGGTTGCAGGACAGCGTGAGGGAGCGCAGCTCCGGCAGGTAGTAGAACGACTCGGACGGCACCCGGCGGACAAGCGTGCGGGACACCAGCAGGCGGACAGAGTCGCCCGGCACGTCCAAGGCAGGGTGGACATGTCCGGGTCCGTGCACAGCACAGAGCTGGAGAGACAGGGATAGAGAGAGAGAGAGACACACAGAGACAGAGAGACGGGGAGCGAGAGATGGACGGTGGGGGGAGAGACAGGGATAGAGAGAGATGAGGAGAGAGAGAGAGAGACACGGGGAGCGAGAGATGGACGGTGGGGAGAGAGACAGGGATAGAGAGAGAGAGAGAGACACAGAGAGACAGAGACACGGGGAGCGAGAGATGGACGGTGGGGGGAGAGACAGGGATAGAGAGAGATGAGGAGAGAGAGAGAGAGAGACGGGGAGCGAGAGATGGACGGTGGGGAGAGAGACAGGGATAGAGAGAGATGAGGAGAGAGAGAGAGAGAGACGGGGAGCGAGAGATGGACGGTGGGGGAGAGACAGGGATAGAGAGAGATGAGGAGAGAGAGAGAGACAGAGAGACGGGGAGCGAGAGATGGACGGTGGGGGGAGAGACAGGGATAGAGAGAGATGAGGAGAGAGAGAGAGAGGGGCGTGCCGGCCTTCAAGGAGCAAGTGGGCGCTGGAGGAGGGCCGTGTGCTCGGTGGCAGATGACGGAGAGCTCTGCGTGCAGATTGTGAGCTACCCATCGGAGGCCGTTTGAATGTGGGTGAAGGGGCTGCGTGCAGATGCAGCACTTGTCGTAGTTTTTAAATATATATTTTGTTGGGTCTTTCATTTAAAAGCGGGGGGCGGGGGGGTTTACATAAAGCAAAGCATTGAAAAAAAAACGAAATGATGAACGAAGCAAAGTGTGCAGTGACACTTTTGCCGCAGCAGATGTACGGAAAATCTGGCGTCTGTGCAGGACCGCCCTTGCCTGAAATCGCATCGGGGCTCCGCAAGCATCTCCTCAACTCGCCTGGCAAGGCGGTGTTGAATCATTCCTGCCAGGACCTTTCCCGCCGCACTGAGGAAGGAGATTCCTCGGTGGTTGTTACAGTCTGTGCGGTCCCCCTTCTTAAAGAGTGGGACTACCAGGGCATCCTTTTCCAATCCTACGGAATCCGTCCAGTGGTCCAGACTTATGGTGATGTCATGTAGGGCAGTCTGCACAGAAACACCGTCCTCCCTTAGCAGTTCGCTTGGGAGATCATCTCAGTCCCAGAGCTTTTCCTGGTTTCAGACACTGGATTGCCTTTTGTACTTCCTGAACAGGATGGCACTTCAGCCACTCACAGGGGTGACTACTTATTCCAATATTTGAGGCACCGTAGCCTCAGGAGGGTCATCCCCACTTTGCCCCATAATGTTTCCAGACTGAGGGATTTCCCCTCCCGCAAGACCTCACAGAAATGCTCAGCAAATCAGAAAAATTGTTCCTGGGGGGGGGGGGGGGTCAGAGGTCAGGTGACATTTCTTTCCCCGAATGATGGTCAGAGATGTGTCACTGCAAGTCACTTTTTAATGGAATTAACGAGTGATCTGTTGCCACGAGCGACTGAAGCAGATTCCATCTCCTCAGAAACCCACGACCACCACTCGTGCTTGCAGTGCTGCATATCTCTCCGAACGTCTGAGTGAATGCTGCGAAAAGCCTCCTCATTCTCCGACATGGGATGCTGCAGATGGTCGGAGTGGGCCTGTCGCTTTCTGTCAGCCAGCCGGAACACCTCCTCCATCAGCCAGGGTCTCCCAGGAACGTATGGACTGCGGTACCAAACGCGGCCATTGCAGCTGCATGAGCCACAGTCCTCAAACTTAGCCATTTCCCCTCGGCATCAGAAGTAAAGTGGGACGATGCCAACAACCACCTGCACGTGATAATGAAATTCTCACTTGCAACTTTCATCAGCAATCTGAGACCAGGCACTGTGGGCTTGAATTGGGTCTTAGATGGACACCCACTACCGATGACAAGTCGATGGTGAGTGGGCAGATCAGCTCCACGGTAGGTCCTGGAGCCAAGGGAATGTGCCCGCATCCGCTGTTCCATCACTATATAGTCCGGGCAGATGTTCTTGCTTGAACCCGGTGTGCATCCATGGTGTTGTGTGTTGGTAATTACAAGCCCATGGGCTGCACAGACGTCTAGTAGCCTCCTACCGTCGTTATTGAGCTGATTTGGCCCATGCCTTCCAATAGATCCAGCCCAGGTGCCAGTGTCATGACCTACATGGGCATTGCAGTCACCCACCAGGATGACTTTAGCTAACACTTGTGACAGGAGGTCATAGAAGGCATCTAACTCATCAGTCTTGCCTGCATCCCTCTACTCATGTTCGTCTTATGTCGGGGCATTAAGCAACCACCACCACCACCACCATTCCTTGCTTCACGTTGATGGGGGAGGCGAGCTCACAGTACCCTGAGGCTTACAGATTCATACATCTCACTGGAACTCTCCCACACACCTCTTCATTCTTTTGTTAAAAAAAGAAGAGCCACTCCCTATTGCTTGGCAGCTTTTGCCCCGAGTAGAGGACTGTCCACTCCTCACGGTGCCCGGAGCCAGAGCCGGTCCACCGGACCTCCTGAATGCCACGGAGATCCAGGCGGTAGCGGGTCCAGCTCACGACAGAGGAGTGGCGGCCTCTCCTCCGCAGTGAGCGTTCGAACATTCCCACGTGGCCACTTGCAGTGGCTGTTTATTTTTTGTTGCCACCTTCCGGAGGAACCCCGAGGGTGCGTATTCAGTCTCCTGGCTCCGCCACATGGGGTCTGGCCAGGAGACGTCATTTGGTGCCTCCGGTACAAGCTTTGAGTTGCATTTGTTCCACGCAGTTTTAGTGGTGCTTAGTTTGAACGTGGACCAGCCCCCTGACACTTGTGCTGCGGCGAAAATGAGGACTCGGAGGCGGGTCTTCGTTTCAGGGGCTTGCGCGACGTTCATTAGGGCTTGCGCCAGTTGTTTTTATTAAGGGCCTCCTCTCTCTTCGCACGCGACTCCGTTGTACTGCCCACCCACTGCCTACGCTCCACACCCCGGGGCGAGGGTACCGGGGAGGTCCCTAGCACGCCCGCAGGCTACCCCCAGCCTGGTGCCAATTTCCCCCTACCCCTGGGTCGCGACTTTGACCCTTCACGAGCCCCGCAACACGTTGACGGGCTGCAGCTCAAATCCCCCGGGGGGACCGCACGGCGTCACCGTCCCGCCACCCCCCCCCCCCCCCCCCCCCCCCCCCCGGCTTGCGCGTGGTGTCACCGTCCGTGACGTCATCGTACCAGTTGGCGAGCGTGACATGACGTCACTAACCACTACTCCACACTTGTACAGAGGCCCCCCCCGTTGGCCGCTGTGGTGGCTACGAACGCCACGAGGTGAATAGCCAATCGGATTTGGCTTCACCCACCCACCCACCCCCCTTCCCGACCACCGCCACCACCACCACCACCACCATGGCAATGTCCATCACAGCGTTATCGTCCGGCACCGGCGGCGAGGAGGTAGGGGATTGTTTTTGCCGGACTGCTTTCCACACACACCAAAAACCTACCGCCGCTCATTCACCAAGCCCTGGACACTCCCATCGCCACCACCACCACCACCATGGCAATGTCCATCACAGCGTTATCGTCCGGCACCGGCGGCGAGGAGGTAGGGGATTGTTTTTGCCGGACTGCTTTCCACACACACCAAAAACCTACCGCCGCTCATTCACCAAGCCCTGGACACTCCCATCGCCACCGCCACCACCACCACCACCACCGCGTCTTACCGGGTCCCCCTGTCGCCCCCGCGACCCGTGTAGACGCAGCTGCACTGGGCCGGGCACGCCGCGCCTGCACCACCCACCACCAACACCACCAGCAGCAGCGGCGGCAGCGGCAGCAGCGGCGGCAGCAGGCGCAGGGTCAGGAGGAAGAGCAGCAGGGAGGTCTGGGGGGGCCGCCCGGGGGTCTGGAGAAGCCGTGGAGCGTTCCTGCTCGAGGTGGTGGTGGTGGTGGTGGTGGAGGTGGTGGTGGAGGTGGTGGTGGAGGTGGTGGTGGAGGTGGAAGAGGAGGTGGTGGAAGAGGAGGTGGTGGAGGTGGTGGTGGAGGTGGTGGTGGAGGTGGTGGTGGAAGAGGAGGCGGAGGTGGTGGAGGTGGTGGTGGAGGTGGTGGGTGGAGGTGGTGGTGGTGGTGGTGGAAGTGGTGGTGGTGGTGGTGGTGGTGGAAGGTGAAGCGGTGGAGGGGGTGGAGGTGGAGGAGGATGAGGAGGTGGAGGTACGGGAGGAAGAGGTGGAGATGGGGGAGGTGGTGGGGGAGGTGGAGGAGGTGGAGGTGCAGGAGGAAGAGGTGGAGATGGGGGAGGTGGTGGGGAGGAGGTGGAGATGGGGGAGGAGGAGGTGGAGGGGGTGGAGATGGGGGAGGAGGAGGTGGAGGGGGTGGAGATGGGGGAGGAGGAGGTGGAGGGGGTGGAGGTGGAGGAGGTGGTGGAGGTGCGGGAGGAAGAGGTGGAGATGGGGGAGGTGGTGGGGGAGGAGGTGGAGATGGGGGAGGAGGAGGTGGGAGGGTGGAGGTGGTGGAGGAGGAGGTGCGGGAGGAAGAGGTGGAGATGGGGGAGGAGGAGGTGGAGGAGGTGGTGGTGGAGCAGGAGAAGGATGGGGTGGGGAAGGAGCAGGCCGGGGTGAAGGAGGTCGAGGTCACCATCCCTGCACGAGACAACCAGAGGGGGAGGTTCATCAGTCAACTGTGGTGGTGGTGGTGGTGATAATGGGCGCTGGATAACTACACCGCACGGATGTCTCGTCTCTCTGTCTCAGTCTCTCTGTCTCAGTCTCTCTGTCTCAGTCTCTCTGTCTCTCAGTCTCTCTGTCTCAGTCTCTCAGTCTCAGTCTCTCTGTCTCAGTCTCTCTGTCTCAGTCTCTCTGTCTCAGTCTCTCTGTCTCAGTCTCTCTGTCTCAGTCTCTCTGT
>NW_027422599.1:189116-231210 GCF_048934315.1 Petromyzon marinus
GTCTCAGTCTCTCTGTCTCAGTCTCTCAGTCTCAGTCTCTCTGTCTCAGTCTCTCTGTCTCAGTCTCTCTGTCTCTGTCTCTCTGTGTCTCTCTGTTTCTCTCTCTCTGTGTCTCTCTCTCTGTGTCTCTCTGTCTCAGTCTCTCTGTCTCAGTCTCTCAGTCTCTCTGTCTCAGTCTCTCTGTCTCAGTCTCTCTGTCTCAGTCTCTCTGTCTCAGTCTCTCTGTCTCAGTCTCTCTGTCTCTGTCTCTCTGTGTCTCTCTGTCTCAGTCTCTCTGTCTCAGTCTCTCTGTCTCAGTCTCTCTGTCTCAGTCTCTCTGTGTCTCTCTATTTCTCTCTTTCTGTGTCTCTCTCTCTGTGTCTCTCTGTCTCAGTCTCTCTGTGTCTCTCTGTGTTTCACTGTCGTGTCTCTCTGTGTCTCTTTGTCTCTCTGTGTCTCTCTGTCTCAGTCTCTCTGTCTCAGTCTCTCTGTCTCAGTCTCTCTGTCTCAGTCTCTCTGTCTCAGTCTTTCTGTGTCTGTTTCTCTCTCACTCTGTGTCTCTCTGTCTCTCTGTCTCTCTGTCTCTCTGTGTCTCTCTGTCTCAGTCTCTCTGTGTCTCTCTCTCTCTCAGTGTCTCTCTGTGTTTAACTGTCGTGTCTCTCTGTTTCTCTGTCTCAGTTTCTCTGTGTGTCTCTCTGTGTTTCTCTCTTTGTCCGTGTCTCTCTGTGTTTCTCTGTCTCAGTCTCTCTGTCTCAGTCTCTCTGTGTGTCTCTCTCTCTCTGTGTCTCTCTGTGTTTCTCTCTCTCAGTCTCTCTGTCTCTTTCACTGTCTTGTCTCTCTGTGTCTCAGTCTGTCTTTGATTCTCTGTCTCAGTCTCTCTGTCTCAGTCTCTGTGTGTCTCTCTCTCTGTGTCTCTCACTGTTTCTCTGTCTCAGTCTCTCTGTCTCAGTCTCTCTGTGTGTGTCTCTCTCTCTCAGTGTCTCTCTGCGTTTAACTGTCGTGTCTCTCTGTTTCTCTCTCAGTTTCTCTGTGTGTCTCTCTGTGTTTCTCTCTTTGTCTGTGTCTCTCTGTGTTTCTCTCTGTGTCTGTGTCTCTCTGTGTTTCTCTCTGTGGTTCTCTGTCTCAGTCTCTCTGTGTTTCTCTCTTTGTCTGTGTCTCTCTGTGTTTGTCTGTCTCAGTCTCTCTGTCTCAGTCTCTCTGTGTGTCCCTCTCTCTCAGTGTCTCTCTGTGTTTCTCTCTTTGTCTGTGTCTCTCTGTGTTTGTCTGTCTCAGTCTCTCTGTCTCAGTCTCTCTGTGTGTCTCTCTCTCTCAGTGTCTCTCTGTGTTTCTCTCTTTGTCTGTGTCTCTCTGGGTTTCTCTCTCTCAGTCTCTGTGTCTCAGTCTCTCTGTGTGTCTCTCTCTGTGTGTCTCTCTCTGTGTGTCTCTCTGTGTGTCTCTCTCTCTGTGTCTCTCTGTGTCTCTCTCTCTGTGTCTCTCTGTGTTTCACTGCCGTGTCTCTCTGCGTCTCTCTGTCTCAGTCTCTCTGTCTCAGTCTCTCTGTCTCAGTCTCTCTGTGTCTCTCTCTCTCTCTCTGTGTTTCTCTCTTTGTCCGTGTCTCTCTGTGTTTCTCTGTCTCAGTCTCTCTGTCTCAGTCTCTCTGTGTCTCTCTCTCTCTGTGTCTCTCTGCGTCTCTCTGTCTCAGTCTCTCTGTCTCAGTCTCTCTGTCTCAGCCACTCTGTGTGTCTCTCTCTCTGTGTCTCTCTGTGTTTATCTGTCGTGTCTCTCAGTCTCTCTGTCTCAGTCTCTCTGTCTCAGTCTCTCTGTCTCAGTCTCTCTGTCTCAGTCTCTCTGTCTCAGTCTCTCTGTCTCAGTCTCTCTGTCTCAGTCTCTCTGTCTCAGTCTCTCTGTCTCAGTCTCTCTGTCTCAGTCTCTCAGTCTCAGTCTCTCTGTCTCAGTCTCAGTCTCTCTGTCTCAGTCTCTCTGTCTCAGTCTCTCTGTCTCAGTCTCTCTGTGTCTCTCTGTCTCAGTCTCTCAGTCTCAGTCTCTCTGTCTCAGTCTCTCAGTCTCTCTGTCTCAGTCTCTCTGTCTCAGTCTCTCTGTCTCAGTCTCTCTGTCTCAGTCTCTCTGTCTCAGTCTCTCAGTCTCAGTCTCTCTGTCTCAGTCTCTCTGTCTCAGTCTCTCTGTCTCAGTCTCTCTGTCTCAGTCTCTCTGTCTCAGTCTCTCTGTCTCAGTCTCTCTGTCTCAGTCTCTCTGTCTCTCTGTCTCAGTCTCTCTGTCTCAGTCTCTCTGTCTCAGTCTCTCTGTCTCAGTCTCTCTGTCTCAGTCTCTCTGTCTCAGTCTCTCTGTCTCAGTCTCTCTGTCTCAGTCTCTCTGTGTGTCTCTGTGTCTCTCTGTGTTTCTCTCTTTGTCTGTCTCTCTGTTTCACTGTCTCAGTCTCTCTGTCTCAGTCTATGTGTGTGTCTCTCTCTCTCTCAGTGTCTCTCTGCGTTTAACTGTCGTGTCTCTCTGTTTCTCTCTCAGTTTCTCTGTGTGTCTCTCTGTGTTTCTCTCTGTGTCTGTGTCTCTCTGTGTTTCTCTCTGTGGTTCTCTGTCTCAGTCTCTCTGTGTTTCTCTCTTTGTCTGTGTCTCTCTGTGTTTGTCTGTCTCAGTCTCTCTGTCTCAGTCTCTCTGTGTGTCCCTCTCTCTCAGTGTCTCTCTGTGTTTCTCTCTTTGTCTGTGTCTCTCTGGGTTTCTCTCTCTCAGTCTCTGTGTCTCAGTCTCTCTGTGTCTCTCTCTGTGTGTCTCTCTGTGTGTCTCTCTCTCTGTGTCTCTCTGTGTTTCACTGCCGTGTCTCTCTGCATCTCTCTGTCTCAGTCTCTCTGTCTCAGTCTCTCTGTCTCAGTCTCTCTGTGTCTCTCTGTTTCTCTCTCTCTCTCTGTCTCTCTGTCTCTCTGTCTCTCTGTGTTTCTCTTTGTCTCTGTGTTTCTCTCTGTGTCTCTGTGTCTCTCTTGTCTCTGTCTCTCTGTGTTTCTCTTTGTCTCTGTGTTTCTCTTTGTCTCTGTGTTTCTCTCTGTGTCTCTCTCTCTGTTTCTCCGTCTCAGTCTCTCCGTCTCAGTCTCTCTGTGTGTGTCTGTCTCTCTGTGTCTCTGTGTTTCTCTCTCTGTCTTTCACTGTCGTGTCTCTCTGTGTCTCAGTCTCTCTGTGATTCTCTGTCTCAGTCTCTCTGTCTCAGTCTCTGTGTGTGTCTCTCTCTGTGTCTCTCACTGTTTCTCTGTCTCAGTCTCTCTCTCTCAGTGTCTCTCTGTGTTTAACTGTCGTGTCTCTCTGTTTCTGTCTCAGTTTCTCTGTGTGTCTCTCTGTGTTTCTCTCTTTGTCTGTGTCTCTCTGTGTTTCTCTCTGTGTCTGTGTCTCTCTGTGTTTCTCTCTGTGGTTCTCTGTCTCAGTCTCTCTGTGTTTCTCTCTTTGTCTGTGTCTCTCTGTGTTTGTCTGTCTCAGTCTCTCTGTCTCAGTCTCTCTGTGTGTCCCTCTCTCTCAGTGTCTCTCTGTGTTTCTCTCTTTGTCTGTGTCTCTCTGGGTTTCTCTCTCTCAGTCTCTGTGTCTCAGTCTCTCTGTGTGTCTCTCTCTGTGTGTCTCTCTGTGTGTCTCTCTCTCTGTGTCTCTCTGTGTTTCACTGCCGTGTCTCTCTGCATCTCTCTGTCTCAGTCTCTCAGTCTCAGTCTCTCTGTCTCAGTCTCTCTGTCTCAGTCTCTCAGTCTCAGTCTCTCTGTGTCTCTCTGTTTCTCTCTCTCTGTGTCTCTCTCTCTCTGTCTCTCTGTCTCAGTCTCTCTGTGTCTCTCTGTGTTTCACTGTCTTGTCTCTCTGTGTCTCAGTCTGTCTTTGATTCTCTGTCTCAGTCTCTCTGTCTCAGTCTCTCTGTGTCTCTCTGTGTTTCACTGTCTTGTCTCTCTGTGTCTCAGTCTGTCTTTGATTCTCTGTCGTGTCTCTCACTGTTTCTCTGTCTCAGTCTCTCTGTCTCAGTCTCTCTGTGTGTGTCTCTCTCTCTCAGTGTCTCTCTGCGTTTAACTGTCGTGTCTCTCTGTTTCTCTCTCAGTTTCTCTGTGTGTCTCTCTGTGTTTCTCTCTTTGTCTGTGTCTCTCTGTGTTTCTCTCTGTGGTTCTCTGTCTCAGTCTCTCTGTGTTTCTCTCTTTGTCTGTGTCTCTCTGTGTTTGTCTGTCTCAGTCTCTCTGTCTCAGTCTCTCTGTGTGTGTCTCTCTCTCTCAGTGTCTCTCTGTGTTTCTCTCTTTGTCTGTGTCTCTCTGGGTTTCTCTCTCTCAGTCTCTGTGTCTCAGTCTCTCTGTGTGTCTCTCTCTGTGTGTCTCTCTCTGTGTGTCTCTCTGTGTGTCTCTCTCTCTGTGTCTCTCTGTGTCTCTCTCTCTGTGTCTCTCTGTGTTTCACTGCCGTGTCTCTCTGCATCTCTCTGTCTCAGTCTCTCTGTCTCAGTCTCTCTGTCTCAGTCTCTCTGTGTCTCTCTCTCTCTCTCTGTGTCTCTCTGTGTTTCTCTCTTTGTCCGTGTCTCTCTGTGTTTCTCTGTCTCAGTCTCTCTGTCTCAGTCTCTCTGTGTCTCTCTCTCTCTCTGTGTCTCTCTGTGTTTCTCTGTCTCAGTCTCACTGTGTTTCTGTCTCTCTGTGTCTCTGTCTCAATCTCTCTGTGTGTCTCTCTCTCTCTCTGTCTCTCTGTGTGTGTCTCTCTCTCTGTGTCTCTCTGAGTTCCACTGCCGTGTCTCTCTGTTTCTGTCTCAGTTTCTCTGTGTGTCTCTCTGTGTGTCTCTCTGTGTTTATCTCTTTGTCTGTGTCTCTCTGTGTTTCACTGTCTCAGTCTCTCCGTCTCAGTCTCTCTGTGTCTCTCTCTCTCTCAGTGTCTCTCTGTGTATAACTGTCGTGTCTCTCTGTTTCTGTCTCAGTTTCTCTGTCTCAGTCTCTCTGTGTTTCTCTCTTTGTCCGTGTCTCTCTGTGTTTCTCTGTCTCAGTCTCTCTGTGTCTCTCTCTCTCTCTGTGTCTCTCTGTGTTTCTCTGTCTCAGTCTCACTGTGTTTCTGTCTCTCTGTGTCTCTGTCTCAATCTCTCTGTGTGTCTCTCTCTCTCTCTGTGTCTCTCTGAGTTTCACTGCCGTGTCTCTCTGCGTCTCTCTGTCTCAGTCTCTCTGTCTCAGTCTCTCTGTCTCAGCCACTCTGTGTGTCTCTCTCTCTGTGTCTCTCTGTGTTTATCTGTCGTGTCTCTCAGTCTCTCTGTCTCAGTCACTCTGTCTCAGTCTCTCTGTGTGTCTTTCTCTCTGTCTCTCTGTGCTTCTCTGTCTCAGTCTGTGTCTCCGTCTGTGTGTCTCTCTACGTCTCTGTGGCTCACTTTCTATATCTGTGTGTCTCCGTGTATGACAGTGTCGTGTCTCTCTGTCTCTGTCTATCTATGTATGTCTCTCTCTCACTGTGTCCCTGTGTGTCTCTCTCTCTGTCTCCATATCACTCTCTCAACTCGTCTCTCTCTGTCTCTCTAACACGTACCTTGTCTCTCTGTGTGTCTCTCCCCGTGTCTCTGTGTGTCTCCCCGTGTCTCTGTGTCTTTCCCCGTGTCTCTGTGTCTCTCCCCGTGTCTCTGTGTGTCTCTCCCCCCGTCTCTCTGTGTCTCTCCCGGTGTCTCTGTGTGTCTCCCCGTGTCTCTGTGTCTCTTCCCGTGTCTCTGTCTCTCTAACACGTACCTTGTCTCTCTGTGTGTTTCTCTCACACTCACATTGTCTCTCTGTGTGTCTCTCCCCGTGTCTCTGTGTCTCTCACATTGTCTCTATGTCTCTCCCCGTGTCTATGTGTCTCCCCGTGTCTCTGTGTCTCTCCCCGTGCCTCTCTGTGTGTCTCCCCGTGTCTCTCTGTGTCTCTCCCCATGTCTCCGTGTCTCCCCGTGTCTCTGTGTCTCTCCCCGTGTCTCCATGTCTCTCACATTGTCTCTCTGTGTGTCTCTCTCCGTGTCTTGCTGTGTCTCTCCCCCGTGTCTCTGTGTCTCTCCGCGTGTTTCTGTGTCTCTCCCCGTGTCTCTGTCTCTCCCCGTGTCTCTGTATGTCTCTCCCCGTGTCTCTGTGTGTCTCCCCGTGTCTCTGTGTCTCCCCGTGTCTCTGTGTGTCTCTCCCCGTGTCTCTCTGTGTCTCTCCCCGTGTCTCTGTGTGTCTCTCCCCGTGTCTCTGTTTGTCTCTCTCCGTGTCTCTGTGTAACTCCCCGTGTCTCTGTGTCTCTCCCCGTGTCTCTGTGTCTCCCCGTATCTCCGTGTCTCTCCCTGTGTCTCTGTGTGTCTCTCCCCGTGTCTCTGTGTGTCTCTCCCCGTGTATCTCTGTGTCTCTCCCCGTGTCTCTGTGTCTCTCTCCCCGTGTCTCTGTGTGTCTCTCCCCGTGTCTCTGTGTGTCTCTCCCCGTGTCTCTCTGTGTCTCTCCCCGTCTCTCTGTGTCTCTCCCCGTGTCTCCGTCTGTCTCTTCCCGTGTCTCTGTGTCTCTCCCCGTGTCTCTGTGTGTCTCTCCCTGTGTCTCTGTGTGTCTCTCCCCGTCTCTCTGTGTCTCTCCCCGTGTCTCTGTGTCTCTTCCCGTGTCTCTCTGTATCTCTACCGTGTCTCTGTGTCTCTCCCTGTGTCTCTGTGTGTCTCTCCCCGTGTCTCTCTGTCTCACATTGTCTCTGTGTGTCTCTCCCCGTGTCTCTGTGTGTCTCTCCCCGTGTCTCTGTGTGTCTCTCACATTGTCTCTGTGTGTCTCTCACATTGTCTCTGTGTGTCTCTCCCCGTGTCTCTGTGTGTCTCTCTCTGTGTCTCTCTCCGTGTCTCTGTAATTGCTCACCCTGTATCTCGCTCTGCCTCTCTAACACTCACCTTGTCTCTCCCTCCCTCTCTCTCTGTGTGTGTCTCTCCCCGTGTCTCTGTGTGTCTCTCACATTGTCTCTGTGTGTCTCTCACATTGTCTCTGTGTGTCTCTCACATTGTCTCTGTGTGTGTCTCTCCCCGTGTCTCTGTGTGTCTCTCTCTGTGTCTCTCCCCGTGTCTCTGTCTCTCACATTGTCTCTGTGTGTCTCTCCCCGTGTCTCTTTGCCTCTCTCTCTCTGTGTCTCTCCCCGTGTCTCTGTGTGTCTCTCCCCGTGTCTCTGTGTCTCACATTGTCTCTGTGTGTCTCTCCCCGTGTCTCTGTGTCTTTCTCTCTGTGTCTCTCCCCGTGTCTCTGTGTGTCTCTCTCTGTGTCTCTCTCCGTGTCTCTGTAATTGTTCACCCTGTCTCTCGCTCTGCCTCTCTAACACTCACCTTGTCTCTCTCTGTCTCTGTGTGTTTCTCTCCCCGTGTATTCCTCCCTAATCGGATGATGACGACGGTGATGATGGTGGCGACACACAGAGAGAGAGAGAGAGAGGGCGAGAGAGCTTAACCAGTCTCATCCTTTCTATAAATAGACTCGGAGCTTCTAACCACCTTGCATACCAGGTAGCCTATACAGCTAGTGGAGTTGTACTGCACCTCCTATGCCCCCACCTCCTATGCCTCCACCAAACTCACCACAGCCATCTGGCGTGGATAAGGTCGCTTAAGCAATGTCACCTCCCCTAGCCCACCGACTCCGCCAGTGAGCAGCGGACAGAGCGTCTCCTCTGTTATAGCCGATACAGAACGTTGGGGGTTCAGTAGCTCCGATATTAGAGGCACACCACCGCAACACTCACCTTGCCCCAGAGATGTTATCCGGCGCCGAGGGAGTTTCCCTCCCACCCCAACAAAGACCTCGCAGGGATGCTCAGAAGGATCCGCTAGAAGTTGTTGCCGCTGCCACGGGTCTAGATTCGAAGGATTTCCGTGACTGCGAGGATCCGTAGGCTTTGGTATTTTGGGCGAAGTCGTCACCTGGCTTATAAAGAGTCTAGAATGAATGACGTCACGTGACTTATAAAGAGTCTAGAATGAATGACATCACGTGACTTATAAAGCGTCTAGAATGAATGACGTCACGTGACTTATAAAGAGTCTAGAATGAATGACGTCACGTGACTTATAAAGAGTGTAGAACGAGTGACGTCACGTGACTTATAAAGAGTCTAGAATGAATGACGTCACGTGACTTATAAAGAGTCTAGACTGAATGACGTCACGTGACTTATAAAGAGTCTAGAATGAATGACGTCACGTGACTTATAAAGAGTCTAGAATGAATGACGTCACGTGACTTATAAAGAGTGTAGAATGAGTGACGTCACGTGACTTATAAAGAGTCTAGAATGAATGACGTCACGTGACTTATAAAGAGTCTAGACTGAATGACGTCACGTGACTTATAAAGAGTCTAGAATGAATGACGTCACGTGACTTATAAAGAGTCTAGAATGAATGACGTCACGTGACTTATAAAGAGTCTAGAATGAATGACGTCACATGACTTATAAAGAGTCTAGAATGAATGACATCGCGTGACTTATAAAGAGTCTAGACTGAATGACATCACGTGACTTATAAAGAGTCTAGAATGAATGACTTCACGTGACTTATAAAGAGTCTAGATTGAATGACGTCACGTGACTTATAAAGAGTCTAGAATGAATGACGTCACATGACATTCTTGGTTCTGTCGGTAAAATCTCCACGTAAGAAGGGAAACAATAAACAATAAAATAATAAAAATATAAACCAATAAAATTCTCACGACGTTAACGACTGCAACACAAGAAGCAATCATCATCAGGTGTGAAACAATAAAATAATAAAAAAATATAAAAACAATAAAATTCTCACGACGTTTCGACTGCAACACGAGAAGCAATCATCATCAGGTGTGAAAACAATAAACAATAAAATAATAAAAATATAAAACAATAAAATTCTCACGACATTTCGACTGCAACACAAGAAGCAATCATCATTAGGTGTGAAACAATAAACAATAAAACAATAAAAATGTTAAACAATAAAATTCTCACGACGTTTCAACTGCAACACGAGAAGCAATCATCATCATCATCAGGTGTGAAACAATAAAATAATAAATATATAAAACAATAAAATTCTCACGACGTTAACGACTGCAACACAAGCAATCATCATCATCAGGTGTGAAACAACAAAATAATAAAAATATAAACCAATAAAATTCTCACGACGTTTCAACTGCAACACGAGAAGCAATCATCATCATCAGGTGTGAAACAATAAAATAATAAAAATATAAAACAATACAATTCTCACGACGTTTTGACTGCAACACAAGAAGCAATCATCATCAGGTGTGAAAACCACAGCAAAAAAAATTGAAAAAAATGGCCGTGTTTTTTTTTTCTTGCTGTGGTTATCACAGCTGATGATGATTGCTTCTTGTGTTTGCAGTCGAAAAGGTCGTGATAATTGTATTGTTTTATGTATTTTTCATTATTTTATTGTTTCCCTTCTTCTACGCGGTGGTGACTTTACCGAAAGAACCAATGATATTAATCCCTTGCAGTCACGACAGCTTTAAATCAAAACGTAAGGTGTTATACTTCAAGTTTTCAAGTTTTCATTCATTAGGTATAGCCCTGTGAGCCGTGCGGCTCTGGATTCGGGTTGCAAACGCAACAAACAAAAATACGAACGGAGAAACATCTTAAAACGACGACGCACATCAGAAACATCCTGGGATGAACCAGCAAAATCTTACAGAAAAAAAAGACGCCGTCATTACAAGTGTGACGCAAGAGAAACAATAACAACCATGGGTTATACAGTCTAAAATTAATTATATAGAGAGGGTAGTGAGGGGGAGGAGCCAGGGATAGAGAGGGTAGGGAGGGGGAGGAGCCAGGGAAAGGGAGGGTAGGGAGGGGGAGGAGCCAGGGATAGAGAGGGTAGGGGGGGGGGAGGAGCCAGGGATAGAGAGGGTAGTGAGGGGGAGGAGCCAGGGATATAGAGGGTAGAGGGGGGGAGGAGCCAGGGATATAGAGGGTAGGGAGGGGGAGGAGCCAGGGATAGAGAGGGTAGTGAGGGGGAGGAGCCAGGGATAGAGAAGGTAGGGAGGGGGAGGAGCCAGGGATAGAGAGGGTAGTGGGGGGGAGGAGCCAGGGATAGAGAGGGTAAGGAGGGGGAGGAGCCAGGGATAGAGAGGGTAGGGAGGGGGAGGAGCCAGGGATAGAGAGGGTAGGGCGGGGGAGGAGCCAGGGATAGATAGGGTAGGGAGGGGGAGGAGCCAGGGATAGAGAAGGTAGGGGGGGAGGAGCCAGGGATAGAGAGGGTAGGGCGGGGGAGGAGCCAGGGATAGATAGGGTAGGGAGGGGGAGGAGCCAGGGATAGAGAAGGTAGTTGGGGAGAGGAGCCATGGATAGAGAGGGTAGGGGGGGGAGGAGCCATGGATAGAGAGGGTGGGGGGGGAGGAGCCAGGGATAGAGAGGGTAGGGAGGGGGAGGAGCCAGGGATAGAGAGGGTAGTGGGGGGGAGGAGCCAGGGATAGAGAGGGTAGTGGGGGGGAGGAGCCAGGGATAGAGAGGGTAGGGAGGGGGAAGAGCCAGGGATAGAGAGGGTAGGGAGGGGGAGGAGCCAGGGATAGAGAGGGTAGGGGGGGAGGAGCCATGGAAAGAAAGGGTAGTGGGGGGGAGGAGCCATGGATAGAGAGGGTAGTGGGGGGGAGGAGCCAGGGATAGAGAGGGTAGGGAGGGGGAGGAGCCAGGGATAGAGAAGGTAGGGAGGGGGAGGAGCCAGGGAAAGGGAGGGGAGTGAGGGGGAGGAGCCAGGGATAGAGAGGGTAGGGAGGGGGAGGAGCCAGGGAAAGGGAGGGGAGTGAGGGGGAGGAGCCAGGGATAGAGAGGGTAGTGGGAGGGAGGAGCCAGGGATAGAGAGGGTAGTGGGGGGGAGGAGCCAAGGATAGAGAGGGTAGTAGGGGGGGAGGAGCCATGGATAGAGAGGGTAGGGGGGGAGGAGCCATGGATAGAGAGGGTAGTGGTGGGGAGGAGCCATAGATAGAGAGGTTAGGGAGGGGGAGGAGCCAAAGATAGAGAGGGTAGTGGGGGGAGGAGCCAGGGATAGAGAGGGTAGTGGGGGGGAGGAGCCAGGGATAGAGAGGGTAGTGGGGGGGGAGGAGCCAGGGATAGAGAGGGTAGGGAGGGGGAGGAGCCAGGGATGGAGAGGGTAGTGGGGGGGAAGAGCCAGGGATAGAGAGGGTAGGGGGGGGAGGAGCCAGGGATAGAGAGGGTAGGGGGGGGGAGGAGCCAGGGATAGAGAGGGTAGGGAGGGGGAGGAGCCAGGGATAGAGAAAGTAGGGGGGGGGAGGAGCTATGGATAGAGAGGGTAGGGGGGGGGAGGAGCCATGGATAGAGAGGCTAGTGGGGGGAGGAGCCATTTATAGAGAGGGTAGTGGGGGGGAGGAGCCAGGGATAGAGAGGATAGTGGGGGGGAGGAGCCAGGCATAGAGAGGGTAGTGGGGGGGAGGAGCCAGGGATAGAGAGGGTAAGGAGGGGGAGGAGCCACGGATAGAGAGGGTAGGGGGGGAGGAGCCATGGATAGAGAGGGTAGGGGTGGGAGCAGCCATGGATAGAGAGGGTAGTGGAGGGGAGGAGCCATGGATAGAGAGGTTAGTGGGGGGGAGGAGCCAGGGAAAGAGAGGGTAGTGAGGGGGAGGAGCCAGGGAAAGGGAGGGGAGTGAGGGGGAGGAGCCAGGGATAAAGAGGGTAGGGAGGGGGAGGAGCCAGGGATAGAGAGGGTAGGGAGGGGGAGGAGCCAAGGATAGAGAGGGTAGTGGAGGGGAGGAACCAGGGATAGAGAGGGTAGTGGGGGGGAGGAGTCAGGGATAGAGAGGGTAGGGAGGGGGAGGAGCCAGGGATAGAGAAGGTAGGGGGGGAGGAGCCAGGGATAGAGAGGGTAGGGGGGGGAGGAGCCAGGGATAGAGAGGGTAGGGGGGGGAGGAGCCAGGGATAAAGAGGGTAGTGAGGGGGAGGAGCCAGGGATAGAGATGGTAGTGAGGGGGAGGAGCCAGGGATACAGAGGGTAGGGAGGGGGAGGAGCCAGGGATAGAGATGGTAGTGAGGGGGAGGAGCCAGGGATAGAGAGGGTAGGGAGGGGGAGGAGCCAGGGAAAGGGAGGGGAGTGAGGGGGAGGAGCCAGGGATAGAGAGGGTAGTGGGAAGGAGGAGCCAGGGATAGAGAGGGTAGTGGGGGGGAGGAGCCAAGGATAGAGAGGGTAGTAGGGAAGAGGAGCAAGGGATAGAGAGGGTAGTGGGGGGGAGGAGCCAGGGATAGAGAGGGTAGTGAGGGGGAGGAGCCAGGGATAGAGAGGGTAGTGGGGGGGAGGAGCCAGGGATAGAGAGGGTAGTGGGGGGGAGGAGCCAGGGATAGAGAGGGTAGTGAGGGGGAGGAGCCAGGAATAGAGAGGGTAGTGGGGGGGAGGAGCCAGGGATAGAGAGGGTAGTGGGGGGGAGGAGCCAGGGATAGAGAGGGTAGGGAGGGGGAGGAGCCAAGGATAGAGAGGGTAGTGAGGGGGAGGAGCCAGGGATAGAGAGGGTAGCGAGGGGGAGGAGCCAGGGATAGAGAGGGTAGTGGGGGCGGAGGAGCCAGGGATAGAGAGGGTAGGGAGGGGGAGGAGCCAAGGATAGAGAGGGTAGTGGGGGGGAGGAGTCAGGGATAGAGAGGGTAGGGAGGGGGAGGAGCCAGGGATAGAGAAGGTAGGTGGGGAGGAGCCAGGGATAGAGAGGGTAGGGGGGGGAGGAGCCAGGGATAGAGAGGGTAGGGGGGGGGAGGAGCCAGGGATAAAGAGGGTAGTGAGGGGGAGGAGCCAGGGATAGAGAGGGTAGGGAGGGGGAGGAGCCAGGGAAAGGGAGGGGAGTGAGGGGGAGGAGCCAGGGATAGAGAGGGTAGTGGGAAGGAGGAGCCAGGGATAGAGAGGGTAGTGGGGGGGAGGAGCCAAGGATAGAGAGGGTAGTAGGGGGGAGGAGCAAGGGATAGAGAGGGTAGTGAGGGGGAGGAGCCAGGGATAGAGAGGTTAGGGAGGGGGAGGAGCCAGGGATAGAGAGGGTAGTGGGGGGAGGAGCCAGGGATAGAGAGGGTAGTGGGGGGGGAGGAGCCAGGGATAGAGAGGGTAGTGGGGGGGGGGAGGAGCCAGGGATAGAGAGGATAGTGGGGGGGAGGAGCCAGGGATAGAGAGGGTAGTGGGGGGGAGGAGCCAGGGATAGAGAGGGTAGGGAGGGGGAGGAGCCAGGGATAGAGAGGGTAGGGGGGGGGAGGAGCCAGGGATAAAGAGGGTAGTGAGGGGGAGGAGCCAGGGATAGAGAAAGTAGGGAGGGGGAGGAGCCAATGATAGAGATGGTAGTGAGGGGGAGGAGCCAGGGATAGAGAGGGTAGGGAGGGGGAGGAGCCAGGGAAAGGGAGGGGAGTGAGGGGGAGGAGCCAGGGATAGAGAGGGTAGTGGGAAGGAGGAGCCAGGGATAGAGAGGGTAGTGGGGGGGAGGAGCCAAGGATAGAGAGGGTAGTAGGGGGGAGGAGCAAGGGATAGAGAGGGTAGTGGGGGGGAGGAGCCAGGGATAGAGAGGGTAGGGAGGGGGAGGAGCCAGGGATAGAGAGGGTAGTGGGGGGGAGGAGCCAGGGATAGCGAAGGTAGTGGGGGGGGAGGAGCCAGGGATAGAGAGGGTAGTGGGGGGGGGAGGAGCCAGGGATAGAGAGGATAGTGGGGGGGAGGAGCCAGGGATAGAGAGGGTAGTGGGGGGGAGGAGGCAGGGATAGAGAGGGTAGGGAGGGGGAGGAGCCAGGGATAGAGAGGGTAGGGGGGGGAGGAGCCATGGATAGAGAGGGTAGGGGGGAGGAGCCATGGATAGAGAGGGTAGTGAGGGGGAGGAGCCAGGAAAAGGGAGGGGAGTGAGGGGGAGGAGCCAGGGATAGAGAGGGTAGTGGGGGGGAGGAGCCAAGGATAGAGAGGGTAGTGAGGGGGAGGAGCCAAGGATAGAGAGGGTAGGGAGGGGGAGGAGGCAGGGAAAGGGAGGGGAGTGAGGGGGAGGAGCCAGGGATAGAGAGGGTTGTGAGGGGGAGGAGCCAGGAATAGAGAGGGTAGTGGGGGGGAGGAGCCAGGGATAGAGAGGGTAGGGAGGGGGAGGAGCCAGGGATAGAGAGGGTAGTGAGGGGGAGGAGCCAGGGATAGAGAGGGTAGCGAGGGGGAGGAGCCAGGGATAGAGAGGGCAGTGGGGGGGAGGAGCCAGGGATAGAGAGGGTAGGGAGGGGGAGGAGCCAGAGATAGAGAGGGTAGGGAGGGGGAGGAGCCAGGGATAGAGAGGGTAGGGAGAGGGAGGAGCCAGGGATAGAGAGGGTAGGGTGAGGGAGGAGCCAGGGATAGAGAGGGTAATGGGGGGAAGGAGCCAGGGATAGAGAGGGTAGTAGGGGGGAGGAGCCAGGGATAGAGAGAGTAGTGAGGGGGAGGAGCCAGGGATAGAGAGGGTAGGGAGGGGGAGGAGCCAGAGATAGAGAGGGTAGGGAGGGGGAGGATCCAGGGATAGAGAGGGTAGGGAGAGGGAGGAGCCAGGGATAGAGAGGGTAGGGTGAGGGAGGAGCCAGGGATAGAGAGGGTAATGGGGGGGTGGAGCCAGGGATAGAGAGGGTAGGGAGGGGGAGGAGCCAGGGATAGAGAGGGTAGTAGGGGGGAGGAGCAAGGGATAGAGAGGGTAGTGGGGGGGAGGAGCCAGGGATAGAGAGGGTAGGGAGGGGGAGGAGCCAGGGATAGAGAGGGTAGTGGGGGGGAGGAGCCAGGGATAGCGAGGGTAGTGGGGGGGGAGGAGCCAGGGATAGAGAGGGTAGTGGGGGGGGGAGGAGCCAGGGATAGAGAGGATAGTGGGGGGGAGGAGCCAGGGATAGAGAGGGTAGTGGGGGGGAGGAGCCAGGGATAGAGAGGGTAGGGAGGGGGAGGAGCCAGGGATAGAGAGGGTAGGGGGGGGAGGAGCCATGGATAGAGAGGGTAGTGGGGGGGGGGAGGAGCCAGGGATAGAGAGGATAGTGGGGGGGAGGAGCCAGGGATAGAGAGGATAGTGGGGGGGAGGAGCCAGGGATAGAGAGGGTAGTGAGGGGGAGGAGCCAGGAAAAGGGAGGGGAGTGAGGGGGAGGAGCCAGGGATAGAGAGGGTAGTGGGGGGGAGCAGCCAAGGATAGAGAGGGTAGTGAGGGGGAGGAGCCAAGGATAGAGAGGGTAGGGAGGGGGAGGAGGCAGGGAAAGGGAGGGGAGTGAGGGGGAGGAGCCAGGGATAGAGAGGGTTGTGAGGGGGAGGAGCCAGGAATAGAGAGGGTAGTGGGGGGGAGGAGCCAGGGATAGAGAGGGTAGGGAGGGGGAGGAGCCAGGGATAGAGAGGGTAGTGAGGGGGAGGAGCCAGGGATAGAGAGGGTAGCGAGGGGGAGGAGCCAGGGATAGAGAGGGCAGTGGGGGGGAGGAGCCAGGGATAGAGAGGGTAGGGAGGGGGAGGAGCCAGAGATAGAGAGGGTAGGGAGGGGGAGGAGCCAGGGATAGAGAGGGTAGGGAGAGGGAGGAGCCAGGGATAGAGAGGGTAGGGTGAGGGAGGAGCCAGGGATAGAGAGGGTAATGGGGGGAAGGAGCCAGGGATAGAGAGGGTAGTAGGGGGGAGGAGCCAGGGATAGAGAGAGTAGTGAGGGGGAGGAGCCAGGGATAGAGAGGGTAGGGAGGGGGAGGAGCCAGAGATAGAGAGGGTAGGGAGGGGGAGGATCCAGGGATAGAGAGGGTAGGGAGAGGGAGGAGCCAGGGATAGAGAGGGTAGGGTGAGGGAGGAGCCAGGGATAGAGAGGGTAATGGGGGGGTGGAGCCAGGGATAGAGAGGGAAGTGGGAAGGAGGAGCCAGGGATAGAGTGGGTAGTAGGGGGGAGGAGCAAGGGATAGAGAGGGTAGGGAGGGGGAGGAGCCAGGGATAGAGAGGGTAGTGGGGGGAGGAGCCAGGGATAGAGAGGGTAGGGAGGGGGAGGAGCCAGGGATAGAGAGGGTAGTGGGGGGAGGAGCCAGGGATAGAGAGGGTAGGGAGGGGGAGGAGCCAGGGATAGAGAGGGTAGTGGCGGGGAGGAGCCAGGGATAGAGAGGGTAGGGAGGGGGAGGAGCCAGGGATAGAGTGGGTAGTGGGGGGGAGGAGCCAGGGATAGAGAGGGTAGGGAGGGGGAGGAGCCAGGGATAGAGAGGGTAGTGGGGGGAGGAGCCAGGGATAGAGAGGGTAGTGGGGGGGGAGGAGCCAGGGATAGAGAGGGTAGTGGGGGGGGGGAGGAGCCAGGGATAGAGAGGATAGTGGGGGGGAGTAGCCAGGGATAGAGAGGGTAGTGGGGGGGAGGAGCCAGGGATAGAGAGGGTAGGGAGGGGGAGGAGCCAGGGATAGAGAGGGTAGGGGGGGGGAGGAGCCAGGGATAAAGAGAGTAGTGATGGGGAGGAGCCAGGGATAGAGAAAGTAGGGAGGGGGAGGAGCCAGGGATAGAGAGGGTAGGGAGGGGGAGGAGCCAGGGAAAGGGAGGGGAGTGAGGGGGAGGTGCCAGGGATAGAGAGGGTAGTGGGAAGGAGGAGCCAGGGATAGAGAGGGTAGTGGGGGGGAGGAGCCAAGGATAGAGAGGGTAGTAGGGGGGAGGAGCAAG
Source organism: Petromyzon marinus (assembly GCF_048934315.1). NCBI lineage: Eukaryota > Metazoa > Chordata > Hyperoartia > Petromyzontiformes > Petromyzontidae > Petromyzon > Petromyzon marinus. The sequence continues at coordinate 205,637 of NW_027422599.1, forward strand.
GGATAGAGAGGGTAGTGGGGGGGAGGAGCCAGGGATAGAGAGGGTAGGGAGGGGGAGGAGCCAGGGATAGAGAGGGTAGTGGGGGGAGGAGCCAGGAATAGAGAGGGTAGTGGGGGGGGAGGAGCCAGGGATAGAGAGGGTAGTGGTGGGGGGGAGGAGCCAGGGATAGAGAGGATAGTGGGGTGCAGGAGCCAGGGATAGAGAGGGTAGTGGGGGGGAGGAGCCAGGGATAGAGAGGGTAGGGGGGGGAGGAGCCATGGATAGAGAGGGTAGGGGGGGAGGAGCCATGGATAGAGAGGGTAGTGGGGGGGGGCCATGGATAGAGAGGGTAGTGGGGGGGAGGAGCCAGGGATAGAGAGGGTAGTGAGGGGGAGGAGCCAGGAAAAGGGAGGGGAGTGAGGGGGAGGAGCCAGGGATAGAGAGGGTAGTGGGGGGGAGGAGCCAAGGATAGAGAGGGTAGTGAGGGGGAGGAGCCAAGGATAGAGAGGGTAGGGAGGGGGAGGAGGCAGGGAAAGGGAGAGGAGTGAGGGGGAGGAGCCAGGGATAGAGAGGGTAGTGGGGGGGAGGAGCCAGGGATAGAGAGGGTAGGGAGGGGGAGGAGCCAGGGATAGAGAGGGTAGTGAGGGGGAGGAGCCAGGGATAGAGAGGGTAGGGAGGGGGAGGAGCCAGCGATAGAGAGGGTAGGGAGGGGGAGGAGCCAGGGATAGAGAGGGTAGGGAGAGGGAGGAGCCAGGGATAGAGAGGGTAGGGTGAGGGAGGAGCCAGGGATAGAGAGGGTAGGGAGGGGGGGAGGAGCCATGGATAGAGAGGGTAATGGGGGGGTGGAGCCAGGGATAGAGAGGGTAGTAGGGGGGAGGAGCCAGGGATAGAGAGGGTAGGGAGAGGGAGGAGCCAGGGATAGAAAGGGTAGGGAGGGGGAGGAGCCAGGGATAGAGAGGGTAGGGAGGGGGGGAGGAGCCATGGATAGAGAGGGTAGTGAGGGGGAGGAGCCAGGGAAAGGGAGGGGAGTGAGGGGGAGGAGCCAGGGATAGAGAGGGTAGTGGGAAGGAGGAGCCAGGGATAGAGAGGGTAGTGGGGGGGAGGAGCCAAGGATAGAGAGGGTAGTAGGGGGGAGGAGCAAGGGATAGAGAGGGTAGTGGGGGGGAGGAGCCAGGGATGGAGAGGGTAGGGAGGGGGAGGAGCCAGGGATAGAGAGGGTAGTGGGGGGAGGAGCCAGGGATAGAGAGGGTAGTGGGGGGGAGGAGCCAGGGATAGAGAAGTTAGTGGGGGGGGGGGAGGAGCCAGGGATAGAGAGGATAGTGGGGGGGAGGAGCCAGGGATAGAGAGGGTAGTGGGGGGGAGGAGCCAGGGATAGAGAGGGTAGGGAGGGGGAGGAGCCAGGGATAGAGAGGGTAGGGGGGGGGAGGAGCCATGGATAGAGAGGGTAGGGGGGGAGGAGCCATGGATAGAGAGGGTAGTGGGGGGGGGCGAGCCATGGATAGAGAGGGTAGTGGGGGGGAGGAGCCAGGGATAGAGAGGGTAGTGAGGGGGAGGAGCCAGGAAAACGGAGGGAAGTGAGGGGGAGGAGCCAGGGATAGAGAGGGTAGTGGGGGGGAGGAGCCAAGGATAGAGAGGGTAGGGAGGGGGAGGAGGCAGGGAAAGGGAGGGGAGTGAGGGGGAGGAGCCAGGGATAGAGAGGGTTGTGAGGGGGAGGAGCCAGGAATAGAGAGGGTAGTGGGGGGGAGGAGCCAGGGATAGAGAGGGTAGGGAGGGGGAGGAGCCAGAGAGAGAGAGAGGGTAGGGAGGGGGAGGAGCCAGGGATAGAGAGGGTAATGGGGGGGAGGAGCCAGGGAGAGAGAGGGTAGTAGGGGGGAGGAGCCAGGGATAGAGAGGGTAGTGAGGGGGAGGAGCCAGGGATAGAGAGGGTAGGGAGGGGGAGGAGCCAGAGATAGAGAGGGTAGGGAGGGGGAGGAGCCAGGGATAGAGAGGGTAGGGAGAGGGAGGAGCCAGGGATAGAGAGGGTAGGGTGAGGGAGGAGCCAGGGATAGAGAGGGTAATGGGGGGGTGGAGCCAGTGATAGAGAGGGTAGTAGGGAGGAGGAGCCAGGGATAGAGAGGGTAGGGAGGAGCCAGGGATAGAGAGGGTAGGGAGGGGGAGGAGCCAGGGATAGAGAGGGTAGGGAGGGGGGGAGGAGCCATGGATAGAGAGGGTAGTGAGGGGGAGGAGCCAGGGAAAGGGAGGGGAGTGAGGGGGAGGAGCCAGGGATAGAGAGGGTAGTGGGAAGGAGGAGCCAGGGATAGAGAGGGTAGTGGGGGGGAGGAGCCAAGGATAGAGAGGGTAGTAGGGGGGAGGAGCAAGGGATAGAGAGGGTAGTGGGGGGGAGGAGCCAGGGATAGAGAGGGTAGGGAGGGGGAGGAGCCAGGGATAGAGAGGGTAGTGGGGGGAGGAGCCAGGGATAGAGAGGGTAGTGGGGGGGGAGGAGCCAGGGATAGAGAGGATAGTGGGGGGGAGGAGCCAGGGATAGAGAGGGTAGTGGGGGGGAGGAGCCAGGGATAGAGAGGGTAGGGAGGGGGAGGAGCCAGGGATAGAGAGGGTAGGGGGGGGGGAGGAACCATGGATAGAGAGGGTAGTGGGGGGGGGCCATGGATAGAGAGGGTAGTGGGGGGGAGGAGCCAGGGATAGAGAGGGTAGTGAGGGGGAGGAGCCAGGAAAACGGAGGGGAGTGAGGGGGAGGAGCCAGGGATAGAGCGGGTAGTGGGGGGGAGGAGCCAAGGATAGAGAGGGTAGGGAGGGGGAGGATCCAGGGATAGAGAGGGTAGTGGGGGGGAGGAGCCAGGGATAGAGAGGGTAGGGAGGGGGAGGAGCCAGAGAGAGAGAGAGGGTAGGGAGGGGGAGGAGCCAGGGATAGAGAGGGTAATGGGGGGGAGGAGCCAGGGAGAGAGAGGGTAGTAGGGGGGAGGAGCCAGGGATAGAGAGGGTAGTGAGGGGGAGGAGCCAGGGATAGAGAGGGTAGGGAGGGGGAGGAGCCAGAGATAGAGAGGGTAGGGAGGGGGAGGAGCCAGGGATAGAGAGGGTAGGGAGAGGGAGGAGCCAGGGATAGAGAGGGTAGGGTGAGGGAGGAGCCAGGGATAGAGAGGGTAATGGGGGGGTGGAGCCAGTGATAGAGAGGGTAGTAGGGAGGAGGAGCCAGGGATAGAGAGGGTAGGGAGGAGCCAGGGATAGAGAGGGTAGGGAGGGGGAGGAGCCAGGGATAGAGAGGGTAGGGAGGGGGGGAGGAGCCATGGATAGAGAGGGTAGTGAGGGGGAGGAGCCAGGGAAAGGGAGGGGAGTGAGGGGGAGGAGCCAGGGATAGAGAGGGTAGTGGGAAGGAGGAGCCAGGGATAGAGAGGGTAGTGGGGGGGAGGAGCCAAGGATAGAGAGGGTAGTAGGGGGGAGGAGCAAGGGATAGAGAGGGTAGTGGGGGGGAGGAGCCAGGGATAGAGAGGGTAGGGAGGGGGAGGAGCCAGGGATAGAGAGGGTAGTGGGGGGAGGAGCCAGGGATAGAGAGGGTAGTGGGGGGGGAGGAGCCAGGGATAGAGAGGATAGTGGGGGGGAGGAGCCAGGGATAGAGAGGGTAGTGGGGGGGAGGAGCCAGGGATAGAGAGGGTAGGGAGGGGGAGGAGCCAGGGATAGAGAGGGTAGGGGGGGGGGAGGAACCATGGATAGAGAGGGTAGTGGGGGGGGGCCATGGATAGAGAGGGTAGTGGGGGGGAGGAGCCAGGGATAGAGAGGGTAGTGAGGGGGAGGAGCCAGGAAAACGGAGGGGAGTGAGGGGGAGGAGCCAGGGATAGAGCGGGTAGTGGGGGGGAGGAGCCAAGGATAGAGAGGGTAGGGAGGGGGAGGATCCAGGGATAGAGAGGGTAGTGGGGGGGAGGATCCAGGGATAGAGAGGGTAGGGAGGTTGCGTCACCGTTCTGAACCTTAACGGTGGCTTTAGGTGTTGGTGGTGGTGCTGCAAGTGAGACTTTTTTGATGTAATTAAAGAGTGATTTGTTAATGCGGGCAACCGAGCCACATTCAGTGCCTCCTCGGCAACCCGCGACCACCAACCCACCCTCGCAGCGACTGCACGGCTCTCTTTAACCTCCGGGCGGAGGCTGCGGCAAGCCCTCCGAATTCTCCGACGCGGGATGCCGTTGGACGCCGGGCGAGGGCCGGCCGCCGGGAAACGGCACCTCCGTCGGCCAGGGTCTCTGGCGAGGTTTGGACCGCCTAGCCCCCAACGCAGCCTCAGCGGCTCTGCACGAGCCCAGCGTTCTGACGCCCGCCAATCGTCGGGGTCAGGGGAATGGGACGGGACCATGCCAAGCCCGAGCTGAAAAAAACACAAGAACCAAGATCCCGCCCAAGAACTTTTTCATCGGCAGCGAGCCGAGACCGGGACAACCGTGGGTTTGAATGGCGTCTCAGGTGGACGCTTCCCCACCGGAGGCAGTGAGGGATCGTCCCCCTCCTTCATCACACATCGTCACAAATGTCTGACGCCCCCCCCCCCCCACCGCCCCCACCGCCCGTCCCGTACTGCGTGACGTCATTTATGGACGGCTCCCTAGCAGCAAAAGTAGCTACGTCACGTGTAGTAGTAGCTACTACGTCACGTGTAGTAGTAGCTACGTCACGTGTAGTAGTAGCTACTACGTCACGTGTAGTAGTAGCTACGTCACGTGTAGTAGTAGCTACTACGTCACGTGTAGTAGTAGCTACGTCACGTGTAGTAGTAGCTACTACGTCACGTGTAGTAGTAGCTACGTCACGTGTAGTAGTAGCTACTACGTCACGTGTAGTAGTAGCTACGTCACGTGTAGTAGTAGCTACGTCACGTGTAGTAGTAGCTACGTCACGTGTAGTAGTAGCTACATCACGTGTAGTAGTAGCTACGTCACGTGTAGTAGTAGCTACATCACGTGTAGTAGTAGCTACATCACGTGTAGTAGTAGCTACGTCACGTGTGGTAGTAGCTACGTCACGTGTAGTAGTAGCTACGTCACGTGTAGTAGCTACGTCACGTGTAGTAGCTACATCACGTGTAGTAGTAGCTACATCACGTGTGGTAGTAGCTACATCACGTGTAGTAGTAGCTACGTCACGTGTGGTAGTAGCTACATCACGTGTGGTAGTAGCTACGTCACGTGTGGTAGTAGCTACGTCACGTGAAGTAGTAGCTACTACGTCACGTGTAGTAGTAGCTACGTCAGGTGTAGTAGTAGCTACGTCACGTGTAGTAGTAGCTACGTCACGTGTAGTAGTAGCTACGTCACGTGTAGTAGCTACATCACGTGTAGTAGTAGCTACATCACGTGTAGTAGTAGCTACGTCACGTGTAGTAGTTGCTACATCACGTGTTGTAGTAGCTACATCACGTGTAGTAGTAGCTACATCACGTGTAGTAGTAGCTACATCACGTGTAGTAGTAGCTACGTCACGTGTAGTAGTAGCTACATCACGTGTAGTAGTAGCTACGTCACGTGTAGTAGCTACATCACGTGTAGTAGTAGCTATATCACGTGTAGTAGTAGCTACATCACGTGTAGTAGTAGCTACATCACGTGTAGTAGTAGCTACATCACGTGTAGTAGTAGCTACGTTACGTGTAGTAGTAGCTACGTCACGTGTAGTAGTTGCTAGATCACGTGTAGTAGTAACTACATCACGTGTAGTAGTAGCTACATCACGTGTAGTAGTAGCTACATCACGTGTAGTAGTAGCTACATCACGTGTAGTAGTAGCTACGTCACGTGTAGTAGTAGCTACATCACGTGTAGTAGTAGCTACATCACGTGTAGTAGTAACTACATCACGTGTAGTAGCTACATCACGTGTAGCAGTAGCTACATCACGTGTAGTAGTAGCTACGTCACGTGTAGTAGTAACTACATCACGTGTAGTAGCTACATCACGTGTTGTGGTAGCTACATCACGTGTAGTAGTAGCTACATCACAGTGCAGTAGCTACATCACGTGTAGTAGTACCTACGTCACGTGTAGTAGTAGCTACATCACGTGCAGTAGCTACATCACGTGTAGTAGTAGCTACGTCACGTGTAGTAGTAGCTACATCACGTGTTGTAGTAGCTACATCACGTGTAGTAGGAGCTACATCACGTGTAGTAATAGCTACATCACGTGTTGTAGTAGCTACATCACGTGTTGTAGTAGCTACACCACGTGTTGTAGTAGCTACATCACGTGTAGTAGCTACATCACGTGTAGTAGTAGCTGCATCACGTGTAGTAATAGCTACATCACGTGTTGTAGTAGCTACATCACGTGTTGTAGTAGCTGCATCACGTGTAGTAGTAGCTACATCACGTAAAGTAGCTACATCACGTGTAGTAGTAGCTACATCACGTGTAGTAGTAGCTACATCACGTGTAGTAGTAGCTACATCACGTGTAGTAGTAGCTACATCACGTGCAGTAGTAGCTACATCACGTGTAGTAGCTGCATCACGTGTAGTAGTAGCTACATCACGTGTTGTAGTAGCTACATCACGTGATGTAGTAGCTACATCACGTGTAGTAGTAGCTACATCAAGTGTTAGTAGTAGCTACATCACGTGTAGTAGTAGCTACATCACGTGTTAGTAGTAGCTACATCACGTGTTGTAGCTACATCACGTGTAGTAGTAGCTACATCACGTGTAGTAGTAGCTACATCACGTGTAGTAGTAGCTAAATCACGTGTTGTAGTAGCTACATCACGTGTAGTAGTAGCTACATCACATGTAGTAGTAGCTACATCACGTGTAGTAGCTACATAACGTGTAGTAGTAGCTACATCACGTGTAGTAGTAGCTACATCACGTGTTGTAGTAGCTACAACACATGCTGTAGTAGCTACATCAAGTGTAGTAGTAGCTACATCACGTGTAGTAGTAGCTACATCACGTGTAGTAGTAGCTACATCACGTGTAGTAGTAGCTGCATCACGTGTAGTAATAGCTACATCACGTGTTGTAGTAGCTACATCACGTGTTGTAGTAGCTGCATCACGTGTAGTAGTAGCTACATCACGTAAAGTAGCTACATCACGTGTAGTAGTAGCTACATCACGTGTTGTAGTAGCTACATCACATGATGTAGTAGTAGCTACAGCACGTGTAGTAGTAGTTGCTACATCACGTGTAGTAGTAGCTACATCACGTGTCGTAGTAGCTACATCACGTGTAGTAGCTACATCACGTGTAGTAGTAGCTACATCACGTGTAGTAGTAGCTACATCACGTGTGGTAGTAGCTACATCACGTATTGTAGTAGCTACATCACGTGATGTAGTAGCTACATCACGTGTAGTAGTAGCATCACGTGTTGTAGTAGCTACATCACGTGTAGTAGTAGCTACATCACGTATAGTAGCTACATCACGTGTAGTAGTAGCTACATCACGTGTTGTAGTAGCTACATCACGTGTAGTAGTAGCTACGTCACGTGTGGTAGTAGCTACATCACGTGTGGTAGTAGCTACGTCACGTGTGGTAGTAGCTACGTCACGTGTAGTAGTAGCTACGTCACGTGTAGTAGTAGCTACGTCACGTGTAGTAGCTACGTCACGTGTAGTAGCTACATCACGTGTAGTAGTAGCTACATCACGTGTGGTAGTAGCTACATCACGTGTAGTAGTAGCTACGTCACGTGTGGTAGTAGCTACATCACATGTGGTAGTAGCTACGTCACGTGTGGTAGTAGCTACGTCACGTGTAGTAGTAGCTACTACGTCACGTGTAGTAGTAGCTACGTCAGGTGTAGTAGTAGCTACGTCACGTGTAGTAGTAGCTACGTCACGTGTAGTAGCTACATCACGTGTAGTAGTAGCTACATCACGTGTAGTAGTAGCTACGTCACGTGTAGTATTTGCTACATCACGTGTTGTAGTAGCTATATCACGTGTAGTAGTAGCTACATCACGTGTAGTAGTAGCTACATCACGTGTAGTAGTAGCTACGTCACGTGTAGTAGTAGCTACGTCACGTGTAGTAGTAGCTACATCACGTGTAGTAGTAGCTACGTCACGTGTAGTAGCTACATCACGTGTAGTAGTAGCTACATCACGTGTAGTAGTAGCTACGTCACGTGTAGTAGTAGCTACATCACGTGTAGTAGTAGCTACATCACGTGTAGTAGTAGCTACGTTACGTGTAGTAGTAGCTACGTCACGTGTAGTAGTTGCTACATCACGTGTAGTAGTAACTACATCACGTGTAGTAGTAGCTACATCACGTGTAGTAGTAGCTACATCACGTGTAGTAGTAGCTACGTCACGTGTAGTAGTAGCTACATCACGTGTAGTAGTAGCTACATCACGTGTAGTAGTAGCTACGTCACGTGTAGTAGTAACTACATCACGTGTAGTAGCTACATCAAGTGTTGTGGTAGCTACATCACGTGTAGTAGTAGCTACATCACAGTGCAGTAGCTACATCACGTGTAGTAGTAGCTACGTCACGTGTAGTAGTAGCTACATCACGTGCAGTAGCTACATCACGTGTAGTAGTAGCTACGTCACGTGTAGTAGTAGCTACATCACGTGTTGTAGTAGCTACATCACGTGAAGCAGGAGCTACATCACGTGTAGTAATAGCTACATCACGTGTTGTAGTAGCTACATCACGTGTTGTAGTAGCTACACCACGTGTTGTAGTAGCTACATCACGTGTAGTAGCTACATCACGTGTAGTAGTAGCTGCATCACGTGTAGTAATAGCTACATCACGTGTTGTAGTAGCTACATCACGTGTTGTAGTAGCTGCATCACGTGTAGTAGTAGCTACATCACGTGTTGTAGAAGCTACATCACGTAAAGTAGCTACATCACGTGTAGTAGTAGCTACATCACGTGTAGTAGTAGCTACATCACGTGTAGTAGTAGCTACATCACGTGCAGCAGTAGCTACATCACGTGTAGTACCTGCATCACGTGTAGTAGTAGCTACATCACGTGTTGTAGTAGCTACATCACGTGATGTAGTAGCTACATCACGTGTAGTAGTAGCTACATCACGTGTTAGTAGTAGCTACATCACGTGTAGTAGTAGCTACATCACGTGTTAGTAGTAGCTACATCACGTGTTGTAGCTACATCACGTGTAGTAGTAGCTACATCACGTGTAGTAGTAGCTACATCACGTGTTAGTAGTAGCTACATCACGTGTAGTAGTAGCTACATCACGTGTTAGTAGTAGCTACATCACGTGTAGTAGTAGCTACATCACGTGTAGTAGTAGCTACATCACGTGTTGTAGTAGCTACATCACGTGTAGTAGTAGCTACATCACGTGTAGTAGTAGCTACATCACGTGTAGTAGCTACATAACGTGTAGTAGTAGCTACATCACGTGTAGTAGTAGCTACATCACGTGTTGTAGTAGCTACAACACATGCTGTAGTAGCTACATCAAGTGTAGTAGTAGCTACATCACGTGTAGTAGTAGCTACATCACGTGTAGTAGTAGCTACATCACGTGTAGTAGCTACATCACGTGTAGTAGTAGCTGCATCACGTGTAGTAATAGCTACATCACGTGTTGTAGTAGCTACATCACGTGTTGTAGTAGCTGCATCACGTGTAGTAGTAGATAGATCACGTAAAGTAGCTACATCACGTGTAGTAGTAGCTACATCACGTGTTGTAGTAGCTACATCACATGATGTAGTAGTAGCTACATCACGTGTAGTAGTAGTTGCTACATCACGTGTAGTAGTAGCTACATCACGTGTCGTAGTAGCTACATCACGTGTAGTAGCTACATCACGTGTAATAGTAGCTACATCACGTGTTGTAGTAGCTACATCACGTGTAGTAGCTGCATCACGTGTAGTAGTAGCTACATCACGTGTAGTAGTAGCTACATCAAGTGTTAGTAGTAGCTACATCACGTGTAGTAGTAGCTACATCACGTGTTAGTAGTAGCTACATCACGTGTTGTAGCTACATCACGTGTAGTAGTAGCTACATCACGTGTAGTAGTAGCTACATCACGTGTTAGTAGTAGCTACATCACGTGTAGTAGTAGCTACATCACGTGTTGTAGTAGCTACATCACGTGTAGTAGTAGCTACATCACGTGTAGTAGTAGCTACATCACGTGTAGTAGCTACATAACGTGTAGTAGTAGCTACATCACGTGTAGTAGTAGCTACATCACGTGTTGTAGTAGCTACAACACATGCTGTAGTAGCTACATCAAGTGTAGTAGTAGCTACATCACGTGTAGTAGTAGCTACATCACGTGTAGTAGTAGCTACATCACGTGTAGTAGCTACATCACGTGTAGTAGTAGCTGCATCACGTGTAGTAATAGCTACATCACGTGTTGTAGTAGCTACATCACGTGTTGTAGTAGCTGCATCACGTGTAGTAGTAGCTACATCACGTAAAGTAGCTACATCACGTGTAGTAGTAGCTACATCACGTGTTGTAGTAGCTACATCACATGATGTAGTAGTAGCTACATCACGTGTAGTAGTAGTTGCTACATCACGTGTAGTAGTAGCTACATCACGTGTCGTAGTAGCTACATCACGTGTAGTAGCTACATCACGTGTAGTAGTAGCTACATCACGTGTAGTAGTAGCTACATCACGTGTGGTAGTAGCTACATCACGTATTGTAGTAGCTACATCACGTGATGTAGTAGCTACATCACGTGTAGTAGTAGCATCACGTGTTGTAGTAGCTACATCACGTGTAGTAGTAGCTACATCACGTATAGTAGCTACATCACGTGTAGTAGTAGCTACATCACGTGTTGTAGTAGCTACATCACGTGTAGTAGTAGCTACGTCACGTGTGGTAGTAGCTACATCACGTGTGGTAGTAGCTACGTCACGTGTGGTAGTAGCTACGTCACGTGTAGTAGTAGCTACGTCACGTGTAGTAGTAGCTACGTCACGTGTAGTAGCTACGTCACGTGTAGTAGCTACATCACGTGTAGTAGTAGCTACATCACGTGTGGTAGTAGCTACATCACGTGTAGTAGTAGCTACGTCACGTGTGGTAGTAGCTACATCACGTGTGGTAGTAGCTACGTCACGTGTGGTAGTAGCTACGTCACGTGTAGTAGTAGCTACTACGTCACGTGTAGTAGTAGCTACGTCAGGTGTAGTAGTAGCTACGTCACGTGTAGTAGTAGCTACGTCACGTGTAGTAGTAGCTACGTCACGTGTAGTAGCTACATCACGTGTAGTAGTAGCTACATCACGTGTAGTAGTAGCTACGTCACGTGTAGTAGTTGCTACATCACGTGTTGTAGTAGCTACATCACGTGTAGTAGTAGCTACATCACGTGTAGTAGTAGCTACATCACGTGTAGTAGTAGCTACATCACGTGTAGTAGTAGCTACGTCACGTGTAGTAGTAGCTACATCACGTGTAGTAGTAGCTACGTCACGTGTAGTAGCTACATCACGTGTAGTAGTAGCTACATCACGTGTAGTAGTAGCTACGTCACGTGTAGTAGTAGCTACATCACGTGTAGTAGTAGCTACATCACGTGTAGTAGTAGCTACGTTACGTGTAGTAGTAGCTACGTCACGTGTAGTAGTTGCTACATCACGTGTAGTAGTAACTACATCACGTGTAGTAGTAGCTACATCACGTGTAGTAGTAGCTACATCACGTGTAGTAGTAGCTACGTCACGTGTAGTAGTAGCTACATCACGTGTAGTAGTAGCTACATCACGTGTAGTAGTAGCTACGTCACGTCTAGTAGTAACTACATCACGTGTAGTAGCTACATCACGTGTAGTAGTAGCTACATCACGTGTAGTAGTAGCTACGTCACGTGTAGTAGTAACTACATCACGTGTAGTAGCTACATCACGTGTTGTGGTAGCTACATCACGTGTAGTAGTAGCTACATCACAGTGCAGTAGCTACATCACGTGTAGTAGTAGCTACGTCACGTGTAGTAGTAGCTACATCACGTGCAGTAGCTACATCACGTGTAGTAGTAGCTACGTCACGTGTAGTAGCAGCTACATCACGTGTTGTAGTAGCTACATCACGTGTAGTAGGAGCTACATCACGTGTAGTAATAGCTACATCACGTGTTGTAGTAGCTACATCACGTGTTGTAGTAGCTACACCACGTGTTGTAGTAGCTACATCACGTGTAGTAGCTACATCACGTGTAGTAGTAGCTGCATCACGTGTAGTAATAGCTACATCACGTGTTGTAGTAGCTACATCACGTGTTGTAGTAGCTGCATCACGTGTAGTAGTAGCTACATCACGTGTTGTAGAAGCTACATCACGTAAAGTAGCTACATCACGTGTAGTAGTAGCTACATCACGTGTAGTAGTAGCTACATCACGTGTAGTAGTAGCTACATCACGTGCAGCAGTAGCTACATCACGTGTAGTAGCTGCATCACGTGTAGTAGTAGCTACATCACGTGTTGTAGTAGCTACATCACGTGATGTAGCTACATCACGTGTAGTAGTAGCTACATCACGTGTAGTAGTAGCTACATCACGTGTTAGTAGTAGCTACATCACGTGTAGTAGTAGCTACATCACGTGTTAGTAGTAGCTACATCACGTGTAGTAGTAGCTACATCACGTGTAGTAGTAGCTACATCACGTGTTGTAGTAGCTACATCACGTGTAGTAGTAGCTACATCACGTGTAGTAGTAGCTACATCACGTGTAGTAGCTACATCACGTGTAGTAGTAGCTGCATCACGTGTAGTAATAGCTACATCACGTGTTGTAGTAGCTACATCACGTGTTGTAGTAGCTGCATCACGTGTAGTAGTAGCTACATCACGTAAAGTAGCTACATCACGTGTAGTAGTAGCTACATCACGTGTTGTAGTAGCTACATCACATGATGTAGTAGTAGCTACATCACGTGTAGTAGTAGCTACATCACGTGTAGTAGTAGCTACATCACGTGCAGCAGTAGCTACATCACGTGTAGTAGCTGCATCACGTGTAGTAGTAGCTACATCACGTGTTGTAGTAGCTACATCACGTGTAGTAGTAGCTACATCACGTGCAGCAGTAGCTACATCACGTGTAGTAGCTGCATCACGTGTAGTAGTAGCTACATCACGTGTTGTAGTAGCTACATCACGTGATGTAGTAGCTACATCACGTGTAGTAGTAGCTACATCACGTGTTAGTAGTAGCTACATCACGTGTAGTAGTAGCTACATCACGTGTTAGTAGTAGCTACATCACGTGTTGTAGCTACATCACGTGTAGTAGTAGCTACATCACGTGTAGTAGTAGCTACATCACGTGTTAGTAGTAGCTACATCACGTGTAGTAGTAGCTACATCACGTGTTAGTAGTAGCTACATCACGTGTAGTAGTAGCTACATCACGTGTAGTAGTAGCTACATCACGTGTTGTAGTAGCTACATCACGTGTAGTAGTAGCTACATCACGTGTAGTAGTAGCTACATCACGTGTAGTAGCTACATAACGTGTAGTAGTAGCTACATCACGTGTAGTAGTAGCTACATCACGTGTTGTAGTAGCTACAACACATGCTGTAGTAGCTACATCAAGTGTAGTAGTAGCTACATCACGTGTAGTAGTAGCTACATCACGTGTAGTAGTAGCTACATCACGTGTAGTAGCTACATCACGTGTAGTAGTAGCTGCATCACGTGTAGTAATAGCTACATCACGTGTTGTAGTAGCTACATCACGTGTTGTAGTAGCTGCATCACGTGTAGTAGTAGCTACATCACGTAAAGTAGCTACATCACGTGTAGTAGTAGCTACATCACGTGTTGTAGTAGCTACATCACATGATGTAGTAGTAGCTACATCACGTGTAGTAGTAGTTGCTACATCACGTGTAGTAGTAGCTACATCACGTGTCGTAGTAGCTACATCACGTGTAGTAGCTACATCACGTGTAGTAGTAGCTACATCACGTGTAGTAGTAGCTACATCACGTGTGGTAGTAGCTACATCACGTATTGTAGTAGCTACATCACATGATGTAGTAGCTACATCACGTGTAGTAGTAGCATCACGTGTTGTAGTAGCTACATCACGTGTAGTAGTAGCTACATCACGTATAGTAGCTACATCACGTGTAGTAGTAGCTACATCACGTGTTGTAGTAGCTACATCACGTGTAGTAGTAGCTACATCACGTGTAGTAGTAGCTACATCACGTGTTAGTAGTAGCTACATCACGTGTTGTAGCTACATCACGTGTAGTAGTAGCTACATCACGTGTAGTAGTAGCTACATCACGTGTTGTAGCTACATCACGTGTAGTAGTAGCTACATCACGTGTAGTAGTAGCTACATCACGTGTTAGTAGTAGCTACATCACGTGTAGTAGTAGCTACATCACGTGTTAGTAGTAGCTACATCACGTGTAGTAGTAGCTACATCACGTGTAGTAGTAGCTACATCACGTGTTGTAGTAGCTACATCACGTGTAGTAGTAGCTACATCACGTGTAGTAGTAGCTACATCACGTGTAGTAGCTACATAACGTGTAGTAGTAGCTACATCACGTGTAGTAGTAGCTACATCACGTGTTGTAGTAGCTACAACACATGCTGTAGTAGCTACATCAAGTGTAGTAGTAGCTACATCACGTGTAGTAGTAGCTACATCACGTGTAGTAGTAGCTACATCACGTGTAGTAGCTACATCACGTGTAGTAGTAGCTGCATCACGTGTAGTAATAGCTACATCACGTGTTGTAGTAGCTACATCACGTGTTGTAGTAGCTGCATCACGTGTAGTAGTAGCTACATCACGTAAAGTAGCTACATCACGTGTAGTAGTAGCTACATCACGTGTTGTAGTAGCTACATCACATGATGTAGTAGTAGCTACATCACGTGTAGTAGTAGTTGCTACATCACGTGTAGTAGTAGCTACATCACGTGTCGTAGTAGCTACATCACGTGTAGTAGCTACATCACGTGTAGTAGTAGCTACATCACGTGTAGTAGTAGCTACATCACGTGTGGTAGTAGCTACATCACGTATTGTAGTAGCTACATCACATGATGTAGTAGCTACATCACGTGTAGTAGTAGCATCACGTGTTGTAGTAGCTACATCACGTGTAGTAGTAGCTACATCACGTATAGTAGCTACATCACGTGTAGTAGTAGCTACATCACGTGTTGTAGTAGCTACATCACGTGTAGTAGTAGCTACATCACGTGTAGTAGTAGCTACATCACGTGTTAGTAGTAGCTACATCACGTGTTGTAGCTACATCACGTGTAGTAGTAGCTACATCACGTGTAGTAGTAGCTACATCACGTGTTAGTAGTAGCTACATCACGTGTAGTAGTAGCTACATCACGTGTTAGTAGTAGCTACGTCACGTGTAGTAGTAGCTACATCACGTGTAGTAGTAGCTACATCACGTGTTGTAGTAGCTACATCACGTGTTGTAGTAGCTACATCACGTGTAGTAGTAGCTACAGCACGTGTTGTAGTAGCTACATCACGTGTAGTAGTAGCTACATCACTTGTAGTAGTAGCTACATCACGTGTTGTAGTAGCTACAGCACGTGTAGTAGTAGCTACATCACGTGTAGTAGTAGCTACATAACGTGTAGTAGTAGCTACACCACGTGTAGTAGTAGCTACATCACGTGTTGTAGTAGCTACAACACATGCTGTAGTAGCTACATCAAGTGTAGTAGTAGCTACATCACGTGTAGTAGTAGCTACATCACGTGTAGTAGTAGCTACATCACGTGTTGTAGTAGCTACAACACATGCTGTAGTAGCTACATCAAGTGTAGTAGTAGCTACATCACGTGTAGTAGTAGCTACATCACGTGTGGTAGTAGCTACATCACGTGTTGTAGTAGCTACATCACGTGTAGTAGCCACATCACGTGTTAGTAGTAGCTACATCACGTGTAGTAGCAGCTACGTCACGTGTAGTAGCAGCTACATCACGTGTAGTAGTAGCTACATCACGTGTAGTAGTAGCTACATCACGTGTAGTAGTAGCTACGTCACGTGTAGTAGTAGCTACATCACGTGTAGTAGCAGCTACATCACGTGTAGTAGTTGCTACATCACGTGTAGTAGTAGCTACATCACGTGATGTAGTAGCTACATCACGTGTAGTAGCAGCTACATCACGTGTTAGTAGTAGCTACATCACGTGTAGTAGTAGCTACATCACGTGTAGTAGTAGCTACATCACGTGACGTAGTAGCTACATCACGTGTTGTAGTAGCTACATCACGTGTAGTAGTAGCTACATCACGTGTAGTAGTAGCTACATCACGTGTTGTAGTAGCTACATCACGTGTAGTAGTAGCTACATCACGTGTAGTAGTAGCTACATCACGTGTTAGTAGTAGCTACATCACGTGTAGTAGTAGCTACATCACGTGTTAGTAGTAGCTACATCACGTGTAGTAGTAGCTACATCACGTGTTAGTAGTAGCTACATCACGTGTAGTAGTAGCTACATCACGTGTTAGTAGTAGCTACATCACGTGTTGTAGTAGCTACGGGCCCCGCACTTTCAAAGGCCCCCACGCTAAACGCTTTCAATCTATCACTTCTGGTCCAGTGATTCTGCACTTGCTCTATTACTATAGTACTACACCGCCTTCCACTGCTAGGTAGCGTGGCAGTAACGTAGCACACGGACTCATCACATCAATCATAATTTTTTTTAAAGGTTTGTTTTGGGTTACACACACGGGCAGAGGGACCGCACGCACCACGGAACAGACGTCTGGATAACAAAAAATAACAATATTAAAGTAAAACCTTGGATCGCGAAGTATTATTCGTTCCGGTATAACGTGTTTGTTAATCCAAAGCACACTCGTACATCAAAGCGCTCGTACACCAGTTGTGATCACGTGACGCTCGGCAGTACAAAAGCGTGTTACACGTACTGCTGCCGCTCGTATTGCTAAGACCCTCGCTCGTTTATCAAATTAACATTCATTGTAAAATGTTTGCTCGTCTTGCACAACACTCGCTGACCAAGTTACTCGCGATCCACAAGGTTTTACTGCAATTTAAACATGTTTGATTTTCCAAGGATTGACTGTTCAGCCACTGATTCACATCCACAAAATTCAACCACCACTTCCAACGGGATTTCAAATTAAAATTTTTCCTCCGTCACACTCTCTCTGTCTCTAAATCTGTCTTAGATTATCTCTGTCTCTTTCTGTCTGTCTCTGTATCTCTCTCTGTCACTCTTTCCCCGTGTGTCTCCGTCTCTCGCTCTGTCTCTCCCTGTGTGTCTCTGTCTCTCCCTGTGTGTCTCTGTCTCTCCCTGTGTCTCTCGCTGTCTCTCCCTGTCTCTCGCTGTCTCTCCCCTGTGTCTCTGTCTCTCCCTGTGTCTCTGTCTCTCCCTGTGTCTCTCGCTGTCTCTCCCTGTGTGTCTCTGTCTCTCCCTGTGTCTCTGTCTCTCCCTGTGTCTCTGTCTCTCCCTGTGTCTCTGTCTCTCCCTGTGTGTCTCTGTCTCTCCCTGTGTCTCTGTCTCTCCCTGTGTGTCTCTGTCTCTGTCTCTCCCTGTGTCTCTGTCTCTCCCTGTGTCTCTGTCTCTCCCTGTGTGTCTCTGTCTCTCCCTGTGTGTCTCTGTCTCTCCCTGTGTGTCTCTGTCTCTCCCTGTGTCTCTGTCTCTCCCTGTGTCTCTGTCTCTTCTGTGTCTCTGTCTCTCCCTGTGTCTCTGTCTCTCCCTGTGCGTCTCTGTCTCTCCCTGTGTCTCTCCCTGTGTCTCTCCCTGTGTCTCTCGCTGTCTCTTCCTGTGTCTCTGTCTCTCCCTGTGTCTCTCTGTCTCTCCCTGTGTCTCTGTCTCTCCCTGTGTCTCTGTCTCTCCCTGTGTCTCTGTCTCTCCCTGTGTCTCTGTCTCTCCCTGTGTCTCTGTCTCTCCCTGTGTCTCTGTCTCTCCCTGTGTGTCTCTGTCTCTCCCCGTGTCTCTGTCTCTCCCTGTGTCTCTGTCTCTCCCTGTGTCTCTCACTGTGTCTCTGTCTCTCCCTGTGTCTCTCCCTGTGCGTCTTCCTCCGTCGGGTGGTGTCGGCGCCGGCCCTTTAACCACGAAGCTTTGGCAACAGATCTCGATTCCATGGTTGAGGAAGGCAGAACCGCTGTGGTCACCCGTGAAGGCCTCGATATTGCATTGAGATTTACACAAACCCACAGGAGAAAAGCATTACTTTAGAAGGGACTTTCAAGGAACTTTCCAGGGACTTGCTATGAACTTTCCAGGGACTTTCACAACCATCGTGTTTTTTTGGGACTGTTTGTCGTTGTAACGTTCTTGCCTCAGTTCAACACGTAGGCGACCAATATTATTCATCATAAAGTTGTTAGGGTTAGATCGCGTTATTTTAAAAATGTGTCGTAATCCCTCCACCACCCGACACGGCCAAACAGTAAAAAAAAAAGATGTCACATATTCTTGGTTCTTTCGGTAAAGTCACGTAGAAGGGAAACAATAAAATAATATAAAGGATTTGATAAGCCATTTCGGGTATTAATTGATTGTTCACGCTTACGGTGGCTTTCAGACAGCGTACATTAATTTTCCGTCTCCCCCCCTCCTCTATTCCGAACATAGATGGACTCGTCCTTCTGAACAAATTGTCAAATCGCTCTCCGTGGTGCTAACGTTTAAAAAAAAACACGGCCACTTTTTGTTAAATTTTCTTGCTGTGGTTTTAACACCTGATGATGATTGCTGCTTTTGTTGTGGTCGAAACGTCGTGAGAATTTTATCGTTTTATATTTTCATTATTTTATTGTTTCCCTTCTACGTGGTGGTGACTTTACCGAAAGGACCAAGAATAATAATTTTATTGTTTTACAATAATTTCATTGTTTTATATTTTTATTATTTTATTGTTTCCCTTCTACGTGGTGGTGACTTTACGGAAAGAACCAAGAATAATAATTGTATTGTTTTAAAATAATTTTATTGTTTTATATTTTTATTATTTTATTGTTTCCCTTCTACGTGGTGGTGACTTTACCGAAAGAACCAAGAATAATAATTTTATTGTTTTACAATAATTTTATTGTTTAATATTTTTATTATTTTATTGTTTCCCTTCTACGTGGTGGTGACTTTACCGAAAGAACCAAGAATAATAATTTTATTGTTTTACAATAATTTTATTGTTTTATATTTTTATTATTTTATTGTTTCCCTTCTACGTGGTGGTGACTTTGCCGAAAGAACCAAGAATAATAATGTTATTGTTTTACAATAATTTTATTGTTTTATATTTTTATTATTTTATTGTTTCCCTTCTACGTGGTGGTGGCTTTACCGAAAGAACCAAGATTATGAATCTCTGCAGTCACGGAAGCTTGACATCAAAACATGTGTCACGTTTACAAAAGACAAATCGTTAACTACCTTAGCCCACCGGGTGTGTTGAAGAGTGAATCAACATCATTTACCTCGTGCCCCTTCTGAACATTACAAAGAGCTTCATAGCTCATCGGATTCCTTTTGCAGTCCCAATACAGATTCCGCTTCTGACTTTCCCCCTATGGACCAGCACCACCCCCCCCACAAGTCACCAGGAAAGTCACCAGGATAGTCACCTTGATGATACGGTAAATAACATTATTATATTTTTTTTAAAAGCGAACCCACCCACCCCCCCAAAAAAAAAACTCGATTCAAACGCAACCAAATCAACAAAAGCGGGGGATTTATAATAAGGAGCCTCTTGTCGTGCTGACGAGCTTGAGCCCACAGTGCACTGCAACATTATCGCGGCTTCGAGTGGTTGATGGGTGACAGACACCGGGGCAAGATGAGCGGCCTTTGGTGGTTGGTAAGTGCACTGTGGATAGGCTGGCGTAGGGAGAGGGAGAAAAGTGGGCAGGGGAAAGTGTGGGGAGAGTGGGTGGGGAGAGTGGGTGGGGAGAGTGGGTGGGGAGAGTGGGTGGGGAGAGTGTGTGGGGAGAGTGTGTGGGGAGAGTGTGGGGAGAGTGTGTGGGGAGAGTGTGGGGAGAGTGGGGAGAGTGGGGAGAGTGTGGGGAGAGTGTGGTGAGTGTGGAGAGTGTGGGGAGAGTGTGTGGGGAGTGTGTGGGGAGAGTGTGTGGGGAGAGTGTGGGGAGAGTGGGTGGGGAGTGTGTGGGGAGAGTGTGTGGGGAGAGTGTGTGGGGAGAGTGGGTGGGGAGAGTGTGGGGAGAGAGTGTGGGGAGAGTGGGGAGAGTGGGGAGAGTGTGGGGAGAGTGTGGTGAGTGGGGAGAGTGTGTGGGGAGAGTGTGGGGAGAGTGGGTGGGGAGAGTGTGGGGAGAGTGGGTGGGGAGTGTGGGGAGAGTGGGTGGGGAGTGTGGGGAGTGTGGGGAGAGTGTGGGGAGTGTGTGGAGAGAGTGTGGGGAGAGTGGGGAGAGTGTGTGGGGAGAGTGTGGGGAGAGTGGGTGGGGAGAGTGTGGGGAGAGTGTGGGGAGAGTGGGGAGAGTGTGGGGAGAGTGTGGGGAGAGTGTGGGGAGAGTGTATAGTGTGTATAGAGAGTGTAGTGTGTGTGTAGAGTGTGTAGTGTGTGTAGTGTGTAGAGTGTATAGTGAGTGTAGAGTGTGTGTAGAGTGTGTGTAGTGTGTGTAGAGTGTGTGTAGTGTGTGTAGTGTGTGTAGTGTGTGTAGTGAGTGTGTAGAGTGTGTGTAGAGTGTGTGTAGTGTGTAGTGTGTGTAGAGTGTATGTAGAGTGTGTGTAGTGTGTGTGTAGTGAGTGTGTAGAGTGTGTGTAGAGTGTGTAGTGTGTAGAGTGTGTGTAGAGTGTGTGTAGTGTGTGTAGAGTGTGTGTATAGTGTGTGTATAGTGTGTGTATAGTGTGTATAGAGAGTGTAGTGTGTGTGTAGAGTGTGTGTAGTGTGTAGTGTGTGTAGAGTGTGTAGTGTGTAGAGTGTGTGTAGAGTGTGTGTAGTGTGTGTAGAGTGTGTGTAGTGTGTGTGTAGTGTGTAGAGTGTGTGTAGAGTGTGTGTAGAGTGTGTGTAGTGTGTGTAGTGAGTGTGTAGAGTGTGTGTAGAGTGTGTGTAGTGTGTGTGTAGTGTGTAGAGTGTGTGTAGTGTGTGTGTAGAGTGTGTGTAGTGTGTGTAGAGTGTGTGTAGAGTGTGTAGAGTGTGTGTAGTGAGTGTGTAGAGTGTGTGTAGTGTGTGTAGAGTGTGTGTAGAGTGTGTGTAGAGTGTGTGTAGTGTGTGTATAGTGTGTGTAGTGTGTTGTATAGTGTGTGTAGAGTGTGTGTATAGTGTGTGTAGAGTGTGTGTAGTGTGTGTAGTGTGTGTATAGTGTGTGTAGTGTGTGTAGTGTGTGTAGAGTGTGTGTATAGTGTGTGTATAGTGTATAGTGTGTGTATAGTGTGTGTGTAGAGTGTGTGTAGAGTGTGTGTATAGTGTGTGTAGTGTGTAGAGTGTGTGTAGTGTGTGTATAGTGTGTGTAGTGTGTGTGTAATGAGTGTATAGTGTGTATAGAGAGTGTGTAATGAGTGTATAGTGTGTATAGAGAGTGTGTAGAGTGTGTGTAGAGTGTGTGTAGAGTGTGTATAGTGTATAGTGTGTGTATAGTGTGTGTATAGTGTGTGTAATGAGTGTATAGTGTGTATAGAGAGTGTGTAGAGTGTGTGTAGTGTGTGTAGTGTGTGTAGTGTGTAGAGTGTGTGTATAGAGTGTGTGTATAGTGTATAGTGTGTGTATAGTGTGTATAGAGAGTGTGTATAGTGTGTGTAATGAGTGTATAGTGTGTATAGAGAGTGTGTAGAGTGTGTGTAGAGTGTGTGTAGAGTGTGTATAGTGTATAGTGTGTGTATAGTGTGTGTATAGTGTGTGTAATGAGTGTATAGTGTGTATAGAGAGTGTGTAGAGTGTGTGTAGTGTGTGTAGTGTGTGTAGTGTGTAGAGTGTGTGTATAGTGTGTGTATAGTGTGTGTAGTGAGTGTGTAGAGTGTGTGTAGAGTGTGTATAGAGTGTGTATAGTGTGTGTAGAGTGTGTGTATAGTGTGTATAGAGAGTGTGTAATGAGTGTATAGTGTGTATAGAGAGTGTGTAGAGTGTAGAGAGTGTGTGTAGAGTGTGTAATGAGTGTATAGTGTGTATAGAGAGTGTGTAGAGTGTAGAGAGTGTGTATAGAGAGTGTGTAGAGTGTGTGTATAGTGTGTATAGAGAGTGTGTAATGAGTGTATAGTGTGTATAGAGAGTGTGTAGAGTGTATAGTGTGTGTATAGAGAGTGTGTAATGAGTGTATAGTGTGTTGTATAGTGTGTGTAATGAGTGTATAGTGTGTATAGAGTGTGTGTGTAGTGTGTGTAATGAGTGTATAGTGTGTGTAATGAGTGTATAGTGTGTATAGAGAGTGTGTAATGAGTGTATAGTGTGTATAGAGAAGTGTGTAGAGTGGCGAGAGAGTGTGTATAGAGAGTGTGTAATGAGTGTAGAGTGTGTGTAGAGTGTGTAATGAGTGTATAGTGTGTGTAGAGTGTGTGTAGAGTGGCGAGAGAGTAACACGTCCCCTGTCTCTCTCTCTCTCTCTAGATGGGAGCAATGCGTGCAGCTGAGAAGCCGTCCCCGTCCAGGGCGCGACTCTTCTTATCACGCACGTGAAGGTGGCGGGCCAGGAGCCCGGAGGTCAGGGCCGACCGGGGCTGTGGGGGAAATTCCACGATCCCATGGTGGGTCAGGATCAGGTCACGTGGCACCCAAGCCTCCCAGAAAACCAGCACATCTCAAACAGGGTGAGTGGGTGGGTGAGTGGGTGGGTGAGTGGGTGGGTGAGTGGGGTGGGTGAGTGGGTGGGTGAGTGGGTGGGAGGGTGAGTGGGTGGACGGGTGGGTAGGTGGGTGAGTGAGTGGGAGGGTGAGTGGGTGGGTGAGTGAGTGGGTGGCTGGACGGGTGAGTGGGTGGGTGAGTGGTTGGGGAGGGTGAGTGGGTGGGTGAGTGAGTGAGTGGGTGGGTGAGTGAGTGGGTGGGTGGGTGAGTGAGTGGGTGAGTGGGTGGGTGGGTGGGTGAGTGAGTGGGTGAGTGGGTGGGTGGGTGGGTGAGTGAGTGAGTGAGTGGGTGGGTGAGTAGGTGGGTGAGTGGGTGGCTGGACGGGTGAGTGGGTGGTTGAGTGGGTGGGTGGGAGGGTGAGTGGCTGGACGGGTGAGTGGGTGGGTGAGTGGTTGGGAGGGTGAGTGGGTGGGTGGGTGGGTGAGTGAGTGGGTGAGTGGGTGGGTGGGTGGGTGAGTGAGTGAGTGGGTGGGTGAGTAGGTGGGTGAGTGGGTGGCTAGACGGGTGAGTGGGTGGGTGAGTGGGTGAATGAGCGGGTGAGTGAGTGGGTGAGAGAGTGGGTGAATGAGTGAATGAGTGAGTGAATGAGTTGGTGAGTGAGTGAGTGAGTGGGTGGGTGAATGAGTGAGTAGATGGGTGAGTGAGTGGGTGAGTGAGTGGTTGAGTGAGTGGGTGAGTGAGTGAGTGAGTAGGTGAGTGAGTGAGTGAGTGGGTGAGTGAGTGAGTGAGTGGGTGGGTGAATGGGTGAGTGGTTGAGTGAGTAAGTGAGTGGGTGAGTGGGTGAGTGAGTGAGTGAGGGAGTGGGTGGGTGAATGGATGAGTGGTTGAGTGAGTGAGTGGGTGGGTGAATGTGTGAGTGGTTGAGTGAGTGGGTGTGTGAGTGAGTGGTTGAGTGAGTGAGTGAGTGGTTGAGTGAGTGAGTGAGTGTGTGAGTGAGTGGTTGAGTGAGTGAGTAAGTAGGTGGGTGAGTGAGTGAGTGGTTGAGTGAGTGAGTGAGTGGGTGAGGGAGTGAGTGGGTGGGTGAGTGAGTGAGTGAGTGGTTGAGTGAGTGAGTGGGTGAGTGAGTGAGTAGGTGGGTGAGTGAGTGAGTGAGTGGGTGAGTGGGTGAGTGAGTGAGTAAGTAGGTGGGTGAGTGAGTGAGTGAGTGGGTGAGGGAGTGAGTGGGTGGGTGAGTGAGTGAGTGGTTGAGTGAGTGAGTGAGTGGTTGAGTGAGTGAGTGGTTGAGTGAGTGAGTGAGTGGTTGAGTGAGTGGGTGGTTGAGTGAGTGAGTGAGTGGTTGAGTGAGTGAGTGAGTGGGTGGTTGAGTGAGTGTGTGAGTGAGTGAGTGAGTGGGTGGTTGAGTGAGTGTGTGAGTGAGTGAGTGAGTAGGTGAGTGAGTGAGTGGGTGAGTGGTTGAGTGAGTGGGTGAGTGGGTGAGAGAGTGAGTGAGTGAGTGAGTGGTTGAGTGAGTGAGTGAGTGGGTGAGTGAGTGAGTAGGTGGGTGAGTGAGTGAGTGAGTGGGTGAGTGGGTGAGTGAGTGAGTAAGTAGGTGGGTGAGTGAGTGAGTGAGTGGGTGAGGGAGTGGTTGAGTGAGTGAGTGGTTGAGTGAGTGGGTGAGTGGGTGAGGGAGTGAGTGGGTGGGTGAGTGAGAGAGTGGGTGAGTGAGTGAGTGAGTGGTTGAGTGAGTGGGTGGTTGAATGAGTGAGTGAGTGAGTGGGTGAGTGAGTGAGTGGGTGAGTGAGTGGAGTGAGTGAGTGAGTGGGTGAGTGAGTGAGTGGGTGAGTGAGTGAGTGAGTGGTTGGTGGTTGAGTGAGTGAGTTGTGGTGGTGAGTGAGTGAGTGGGTGAGTGAGTGAGTCGTGAGTGAGTGAGTGTGTGAGTGAGTGAGTGAGTAGGTGAGTGAGTGAGTGGGTGAGTGGTTGAGTGAGTGGGTGAGTGGGTGAGAGAGTGAGTGAGTGAGTGAGTGGTTGAGTGAGTGAGTGAGTGGGTGAGTGAGTGAGTTGGTGGTTGAGTGAGTGAGTGAGTGGGTGAGTGAGTGAGTCGTTGAGTGAGTGAGTGGGTGAGTGGGTGAGTGGTTGAGTGAGTGAGTGGGTGAGTGAGTGGTTGAGCGAGTGGGTGAGTGAGTGGAGTGAGGGAGTGAGTGGCTGAGTGGTTACCAGGGCAACGAGCACAGCAACGAGGAGTCCCAGCACGAGGGAGCGGTGAGATTCAACCAGCACGATGAGAGAATCCATACAGCCCTGAGAGACAGAGAGAGTCACCCACTCACTCACTCACTCACTCACCCACTCACTCACCCACTCACCCTCACTCCACTCCCTCCCACTCACCCCCCCACTCCCACTCACCCACTCACTCACTCACCCACTCACTCACCCACTCACTCACTCACTCACCCACTCAACCACTCACTCACTCACCCACTCACTCACCCACTCACTCACCCACTCACTCACTCACTCACTCACCCACTCACTCACTCACCCACTCACTCACTCACTCAACCACTCACTCACACACTCACCCACTCACCCACTCACTCACTCACCCACCCACTCACCCACCCACTCACCCACGCACTCACTCACTCACCCACTCACCCACTCACTCAACCACTCACCCACTCACTCACTCACCCACTCACTCACTCACCCACTCACTCACCCACTCACTCACCCACTCACCCACTCACCCACTCACTCACTCACTCACCCACTCACTCACTCACTACTCACTCACTCACTCACCCACTCACCCACTCACCCACTCACCCACTCACTCACCCACTCACTCACTCACCCACTCACTCACCCACTCACCCACTCACTCACTCACCCACTCACTCACTCACCCACCCACTCACCCACTCACCCACTCACTCA